>NW_018743033.1:0-600000 GCF_001683475.1 Chenopodium quinoa
GGCAAGGCCGTTATGCTACCCGCCAGTTCACCATTCGAGCAATGGATACTGGAAGAGCGCGTACCCACGGTTAAAATACCGTCGCACATCACATATGACGGGACCACGGATCCGAAGGATCACGTGGCCTCGTATGAGACTCATATGCATCTTTGCCCCAGATCCGAGGCGACTTGGTGCAAATATTTCCCAACCACTCTCAAGGGGGTCGCGCAAGCGTGGATCTCCAAGGGAGTAAGGCAAGGCTCCATAACAGGGTGGGATGATCTGTCCTCCAAGTTCAGGAGCAAGTTTTCCACGGCAAACCGCCGAGAGAAGACTACCGTAGAGCTCATGGGTCTGCAACAGGGGGAAACCGAAAGCCTCCGAGACTACCTGACCCGTTTCAGTAACGAGTCATCAAGCGTCTCCCAGCTGGACCAGGGGCTAGCCGTTTTCGCAATGCAGAATGGCCTTCAGCCCGGGAAGTTCCTAGACTTCATGGTCATGCATACCCCACAGACCTTGGAGGAAGCTCTTAATGCTTCGGATAAGTTCATCCGAGCCGAAGAATGGAACAAAGCGAAAACCCAACCTCAATTCGGGGGAGGGAAACAGAGACAAATACCCTCGTCTGAAGGCCAAGGCCATAAGGCAAAGGGAAAGTCAAAGGCCCCGGAGCAATCTTTGGCCATCGACCCAAAGAAGGAAAGATCTGCCTCATACACAGGAAGATACGAGTCCTACACTCCGCTCTCTCTTCCACGCGCCAAAATTTACAGCGTGACGAAGGAGGAGCAGAGTTACCGAAAGCCGAGACCACTCCCAGAGTGGTATCAGCGAAAAAATAAAAATCAGTGGTGCGAGTTCCACGAGTCTTCGGGACACAACACTGAGGAGTGTATCCAACTGAAGGACCAGATAGAGGACATGGTCCGGAAGGGATACTTGAAAAAATACATCGCGGATCACCGCGAGAAAAAAGAATCCGAGAGGTCAGCAAAGGACCCTCGGCAGGACCTCGACTTCCCCCGGAAAAACAGTAAAAAGCCGGAGGGGAAATTCCCTTCGATCAATGTTATCTCGGGAGGAATATACTCTCGGAGGGAGCACAAGCGCCACCTTAGAGCTTTGACTCACCAGGTGAACAACGCTGACATTCAATCTCCCCAGTCGCCGGTGCCGAACATGACGTTCACAGCCGCCGACTGCCGGGGATTACGTTCCCTCACGAGGACCCGTTGGTGATCATCGCCACGGTGGCCAACCACGACGTCAGTAAGGTCCTTGTTGACGGTGGCAGTGGAGCAAACATTCTGTTCCGAAAGGCCTACAATCAAATTAAGCTGAAGCCCAAGCACCTTACGCCGGTACCCTACCCGGTATCCGGGTTCAATGGGGCTTCAACTTATCCAGATGGGAAGGTGACACTTCCTGTCACCATCGGTTGCGATGAGGCAGCCCGGAACGTCATGATTGAATTTTTGGTCATTGACGCTCCTTCAGTGTACAACGTGATTTTGGGGAGACCCATAATTCACGAGATCCAAGGGGTCGTCTCAACTTATCATCAGCTGATGATTTACGTCTCAGACGCCGGCTTCCCCAAAAGAATACAGGGCAACCAAAAGGACGCCCGAAGGTGCAACTACCTCAAGCCATCCAGTAGTCGCCCAGATGACGACAAGGATGAGGAGGAGAAAGAAAAAGAAAGAGAGCCAAGCACAAAAAAGCCAAAAGGCCTAAGTGCTTCGGCCCAAGGATCTGTGCCCAGAGAAAAAGGGCCCGAAAGGGAAAAGGCTAGCTCTTCAGCTGAGCCGCAAGACTCAGAGAGCCAGCCGAAGAACAAAAAGACTGGGACACCTGCTGACATTGGCAGCAGGCCAGATTCTGAAGAGTCCAGTCCATCGGCAATGGACATGGACCAACAGACTGAAACAGTTGAGTTGGCCGAAGGAGACGGTGAGAAATGTGTAACAATCGGGATGGACCTTGATCCGAACACCCGTTGTGAACTTATTCAGCTCCTTCGGGACAACAGAGATGTGTTTGCTTTCTCGGCAGCTGATATGCCCGGGATAAGTTCAGACCTCATCTCCCATAAGCTCAATGTTGACCCGACGTGTCGACCAGTTAAGCAAAAGAAGCGGAATTACTCCGCCAATAAGAACCGAGACATCGCAGCCGAGGTCAAAAAATTATTGGAGGCAGGATTCATCGAACCTTGCCAATATCCAGAATGGCTGGCAAATGTGGTGATGGTTCAGAAGCCCAATGGTACCTGGAGGATGTGCGTTGACTTCACGGACCTAAATAAGGCTTGTCCAAAGGATTTCTATCCCTTGCCGAGGATCGATCATCTAGTCGATTCGATAAGTGGCCATGCCTTGCTTAGTTTCATGGACGCATTCTCGGGGTATCATCAGATCTTTATGCACCCCGACGATCGAGCAAAGACAGCATTCGTCACGAACGCTGGGGTGTACAATTACAAAATGATGCCCTTCGGATTGAAAAATGCGGGGGCAACCTATCAAAGGCTGGTGGATCAAGTTTTCGCCGATCAAAAGGGCCGAAACATGGAAGTCTATGTTGACGATTCGATCGTCAAAAGCAAAAAACTAGAGGACCATGTAAAGGACCTGGCTGAAACTTTCGCCACCTTGAGAAAGCATCAAATGAAGCTGAATCCGAAGAAGTGTGTCTTCGGCGTGAAGTCAGGGAAATTCCTTGGGTTCATGGTCAGCAAAAGGGGGATTGATGCCAATCCCTCTAAAGTCAAAGCGGCACTCGACCTTCCTGAGCCGAAAACGAAGCGAGATGTTCAGCGGCTCACCGGAAGAATGACAGCCCTCTCGAGGTTCATTTTCAGAGCTTCGGATAAGGGGTCACCTTTCTTCAAAGCCCTGAAACTCCCGAAAACAAAAGAGCTCGTTTGGGAGGAAGAGCAAAAAGACGCCTTTAAACAGCTTCGGGAGCATCTGGCTGAAATCCCAACGCTGGCTAGCCCAGCTGAAGGAGAAACTTTATACCTATATGTGGCCGTTAGCCCTGCCACTATCAGCGCAGTATTGCTGAAGGAAGAGAGTAAAAGTCAGCAACCGATCTACTTCGTCAGTCATACACTGACGGATGCTGAGACTCGCTATCCACTACTCGAGAAAGTTGCTTTCGCAGTAGTAGTAGCTGCTCGGAAGCTGAGGCCCTATTTTGATTGCCATCAGATAGTGGTCTTAACTGATCAGCCGTTGGAAAAAGTTCTCGGCAAGGTTGAAAAATCTGGTAGGCTAGCCAAGTGGGCTTTTGAGCTCACCGAATTCAGCATCAGCTACCGTCTGAGGGCTGCCATTAAGGCTCAAGCTCTAGCGGATTTCCTGGCCGAATGCTCATACCAAGAAGCGCTAGACAGTGAAAAGAAAGTTTGGACCGTGTTTACGGATGGATCTTCCACCGAAAACGGTTCAGGGGCAGGAGTAGTGATAACTTCTCCCGAAGGCAAATCCTTTGAGTATGCACTAAAGTTTTCTTTTAAGGCCTCGAACAATGAAGCCGAGTATGAGGCAGCAATCGCCGGCCTAGAATTGTGCATCTCCCTGGAAGCCGATCATGTCTGCTTAAAAACAGACTCTCAGCTAGTTGCATATCAGATCAGTGGCAGCTACGAGGCCAAAGAGCCCTCCATGATAGCTTATCTTGCCAAGATCAAATCAGTCATTGCAGAGCTGAAAACTTTTGAGGTTCAGCTGATCCCAAGGGGTCATAATACTCAAGCCGATGCACTCTCCAAACTTGCTAGTTCATCTTTTACCGAGTTGAACAGATCTGTATATGTAGAAGTGCGTCGAGAGAGAAGTGTCGACGAAGCACCTGAAGTGTGCTGCGCTGACCCAGAGCCTAGTTGGATGGACCCCATCCTAGCTTTCAAGCTTCGGGGAGAAACTCCTGAAGATAAAGCTTTGGCCTCCAAGATGAAGAGAACCAGCTCTAGGTTCATTGTCTTCAGGGGGGAACTTCTGAAAAAGTCCTTCTCAGCCCCATTGCTGAAATGCGTGGGACCAACAGATGCAGATTATATCCTACGGGAGATTCACCTCGGCATCTGTGGGAACCACATTGGGGGAAGAACCTTAGCCCACAAGGCATTGAGGGCTGGATATTACTGGCCCACCATGATCGCAGATGCTAAGGAGCTGGTTCGGAAATGCGAAAAATGTCAAAAATACGCTCCAGTTATCCATCAGCCAGCAAGGGATCTTCAGCCGATCCTTAATCCACTCCCGTTTGCCCAATGGGGACTGGATATACTGGGACCATTTCCAGAGGTTGTGTACCAGAAAAAATGGCTGATAGTTGGTGTCGACTACTTCAGTAAATGGATCGAGGCCGAAGCAGCCTCGAACATTACAGAGCAAACTGTCAGAAAATTTATCTGGCAGAATATCATCACTCGATTTGGCATCCCGAGAGTATTTGTCTTCGATCATGGGAGGCAATTCGATAACTTGCCGCTGAAGCGGTATACAGATCAGTTCGGCATCAAACTGGCATATTCAGCGGTATGCCACCCGCAAAGTAACGGACAGGCCGAAGCTGCAAATAAACAGATCCTAAATGCCCTCAAGAAGAGGGTGGAAGATCAAAAGTCCAAGTGGCTGGAGGAGCTCCCTGGAACCCTTTGGTCCCTTCGGACAACTGAAAAAGAGGCAACGGGCCACTCACCTTTTGAACTGGTGTATGGTGCCGAAGCAGTCCTTCCAGTGGAAATTGGCTCTGAGAGCCTTCGAGTGCACCACTTCTCGGCTGAGAATGAGCGACTGATGAGGGAATCTCTCGATTTCCTCGACGAAGTAAGAGACTCAGCCCGAGACAGAATGGCCGCCTATAGGCAGAGAATCAGCAAGTTTTATAACCGAAGGGTCCATGCAAGGCCTCTCAAAATTGGAGACCTTGTCCTTCGGAATGCTGCTGCAGTTCAGAAAGGCCGAATCCATGGGAAACTCTCAGCTGCATGGGAAGGACCTTATGAAATTTATGATGAGCTTCAGCCAGGGACATACCGACTTTGGCAGTTGGATGGAACTGAGTTGAAAAATCACTGGAACGCTGATGTACTGAAAAAATACCATGTGTAAACCCTTCGGGGCAGAACAATCTTTGTAAGTACATTTTGAATTAATGAAAGGCCTTGGAGCCGCCATTTATATAAATGTTTACAACTTTTTATCCTTTCAAAATTTTCTTTGTTCTATCTACTCTTTAAGGGTTTTTTATTCAGCCTCGTATGAAACCTTCGCCTTCGGGTAACTGGGTTTCAGATTGCTGACAAAACTCGTATTTTTAAAGAACACTGGTCTTTCAGCTGAAGTCAAACTTCAGTAAGACTTGTTCTCCAAAGACATGAGTCCATGGACAATTCTGGGATATTGCCTTAACTGAGCCTTGTATCCCAGAGAGCCATTATCCGAAACATTGCCTTAAGTTGGCCCTGTATTTCGGGTATCCATTTTTCAAAGATAGACAAAAAATCAAGGATAACAGCAACAGTTGAAATTTTTTAAATCAGCCTCGTCTGAAACCTTCGCCTTCGGGTAACTGGGTTTCAGATTGCTGACAAAACTCGTCTTTTTAAAGAACACTGGTCTTTCAGCTGAAGTCAAACTTCAGTAAGACTTGTTCTCCAAAGACATTAGTCCATGGACAATTCTGGGATATTGCCTTAACTGAGCCTTGTATCCCAGAAAGCCATTATTCGAAACATTGCCTTCAGTTGGCCCTGTGTTTCGGATATGCGTCTTTTTAAAGAACACTGGTCTTTCAGCTGAAGTCAAACTTCAGTAAGACTTGTTCTCCAAAGACATGAGTCCATGGACAATTCTGGGATATTGCCTTAACTGAGCCTTGTATCCCAGAAAGCTAATATCCGAAGCATTGCCTTCAGTTGGCCCTGTGTTTCGGATATCCAACTTTCAGATGAAGTCAATCTTCAGTAAGACTTGTATCCCAGAAGCATTGCCTTCAGTTGGCCCTGTGTTTCGGATACCCATTTTGAAGAAGTGAAGAAGTTGCTTATTCAGCTGAAGTCATACTTCAATTTCTGGGGGGGGGGGGGCAAGAAGCACTCTCAGTGCAAGTATGTTCGGCAGAATTGAAGTATGTTCGGCAGAATTGAAGAAACAGAAACAGTAAAGCATTCAAAAACAAAGCAACTGAAGAAAAGAGCATCAGATTAATAATTCATGCTCAGAAATTGAGCTACAAGTTCAATTAAACTGTATCGGCAGCCGCCCACAAGCGGAAAATAACAGCTGCCGAAATACGTACATAAGCAAAAAAATAAACTGTTGTACGACAAGGCAAGCTGAAGCAAAAAACAAGGCAAAAAATTCAGAAAGCGGCAAGTCTAAAGTTAAGCGCATGATGAACCGCAAGATTCTGAAGACGACTGCCCGAGTTCCTATGCTTCAGCCTGAGGATCAGACTGATCAGCGTTGAGCCCCATGGTGGCCTCAGCCCCAGCAGCAGAAGAAGCGGGCTTTGCACTCTGCCGAGCCTCCCTTTCCTTCTGTTCAGCTTCCAACTCCATTCTCTCAGCTTCCTCTTCGGCTTCCTCAGCCTTAAGAATTTCAGCTTCGACTGGAGTTGCATACTTCATATGAGGGTCTTCGGGATTCTGGACCCATTCAGCACATTTAGACCAGTCCAACTTTGGTTCAGCATGAAGGCAGACTCTTCGGCATACTCTGAACCCGTTTCTGAAACCCATCTCATATTCCTCTTGGGTATAGACACGGACTTTGAGTAGAGCCTCAGCATCAGCCAGCTTCTTCTGGGTCTCCTCCAAGTCTTCCTTGGATTTCTTCAGCTCATCAGCGAGCTTGGAGGAGGAACCTTTCAGCTCATTCAGCTCCTGCTGAACTTGGGAAGCCTTTGTCTGAGCCTGGGCCACTTCAACTTTTTTGGTCATCAGTTGATCCTCAGCCTCATGGAGTTTAGCTCTCTGAGCTTCGGCAGCAGCAGCAGCCTCTGAGAGTTGGACATCTTTGGCCTGGAGCAGCTCTTCAGCAGCCATTCGGCTGGCTTCAAGAGCTTCTAGACGTTGCTGCACTTCAGCTTGTGCAGCAGCTCCTTCCTGAATACGGCTCTCAACAGCAGCCTTGAATTTGGAGACGTCCACTCCCATATGCTCCTGGAGGAATTTTTCCCCTTCCATCAGTGGAGGAAAAACTTCCTTCTCCATAGCGTCGCAGAAGGTTTTGAGGGCTTCAGCAGCTCTTTTCTCGTACTCCTCACCCTTCTGCTGCTTCTCTTCAGCTGGTGCTTGCTTCAGCTTAGCAAGCTTTAATTCCTCTTCAGCTACCTTCTTGTCGTGCACAGCAGCGTCTACCCTATCTTGTAGGGTATCTATCAGCTCTACAGTGAGAGTCTGATTGTGCACGAACTGAAAACAGGAAGACAAAAAAAAAAAATTATATTTATAATAATAAAAATAGAGCTGAATTTCAGAGGAAATGAAGACAAGGAAAATTACCTGCATCATCAGCAGTTGGTTAGACCTGGCTGGGTCAGGAACTGATCTGCTGGATTCGCCCATCCCAGCAGTGGCCTTCAGCGACCAAATCCTTGCCCTATCTACTTCGGACATGCCAGCAAAATCGCCGAAGTAGGCTGCAGCTCCTTCTCGGTTCTGACCCCATATGAGGTCCCAGATGTGGTCTGGGATTGGAATTCGGGGGGCCGAGAAACCCATTTCTCCAGATTGCAGAGTCTGGAAGGAAGGGAAGGATGACGATGGAGCTTGATTAGCTTTGGATGGCTCAGCATCATCCTTCTCAGAGGAGTCAATTACTATGACCTCCTCTTCTTCAGGGGTGAGGACGAAAGCCTCAACCTCTCTTGCGATGTCTGCCGTGAAGCCCTCAGCACTGGACATCACGGCATCCTTGTTTTCGTGCTCAGCAGCACTCTCCTTAATTTCTTCTTGGACCGCTCCCTTAGATTCGGGAGTTCTCTGATCCACCTCCATCTCAGGAGGTGGCGGAGGGGTCTTTTGAGGTGATTGGGGTGGTGGCCGGGGAACCATCGGCGATCCATTGCCTTCCTCGGGTTCCCTTATTGCAACGCCGATGGTCATCGGCCTCCGCTGAAAGTCATGAGGGCCGATGATGGCCATCCTTCGGCGCCTTTTCTGAAGGGGCTGCTCGTCCATATCTGAGTCTGAAGACTCTCCTTGTATTTGGTCTTCGGGACGAACAGGAGCTTTCCCTTCTCTATGTCTGTTACTCTCTTCAGACTGTAACAGACAGGGGGGAGGAAGAATGTGAGTAAAAAAAAAAAAAAAAAAGAAAGACAAAGTTAAGTCTGAAAGCTCACCGAGGTCTTCAGCAAAGCCTCGTCTTCTTCAGCTGCTCTAGCTGCAGCTTCTGCTTCAGCAGCTCTGGAGGACCCTTCTCCTCCTTCGCAAGCTTCGAGAACCCGTGCAACCTCTTCGGCTGTACGGGCAGCTTCAGCTTCTTCGTCCAGCAGCTGAAACCAGGGGTCTCTCTTCTTCCACCAAGGCTTCTGCCTCTGATACAGAGCAACAGCCTCAATTTGGAAGTGGGAAGAGTCTAGATGAACTTCCCTATGCCTCGGCTCAGTGATAGACGGGGCCCGTTCAGTTACAACTCGTTCTCGGTTGACACCAAGACGAGCGTAGTTAATGCCAACGTTGGTCTCGTCCCGCTCTGAAAAAGGAAAGGGGAAAGGTTAGTTCAGATAGGTTGGCACAGCATAAAAAAGCGAAGCGAGAGAAGAAAAAGAGAGTTAAAAAGCCTCGGCCCCAGCCGAAGAAGCTTACCATCCTTAAACTTTCGGCTGAGGCCAACAGCTGCTAGCATGTTCTCTTGGAAAACGTAATGCGTATCGGGGAGCCAAGTCTCCGGGATATGCTGCATTCGGCCACTGCCCCCCCGGTTCGGCAGCTTGCCGAAGATATGTTGCTGATCAAGGTTCGGATCCGCCCCGTTATCTGCGGGGGGACCTAGACTTCCCATTTCGGGATCAGGCTCAGCGAGGTACCGGGGAGCGCTGAAGACGCAAGGGTGGCCCGGATCTGTGGGTGCCCTAACCCAAATCCATTGACCTCTCCAGTCCTTGTCTGAAGAGTCGTTTGGCCACATGGTTAGGTATTGGGGCCGGGACTCAATCCGGTACCACCCAGAACCATGGCTTCCGTGCCCACTTTGAATATTTGGCACTAGCCGATGGAGCTTTTTGAAGCAGTGCAGGTTCGGCACATACTTGAAGAACTTGCAGACCCATAAGTATGTCATCACCCTTCGGATGCTGGTGGGAGTTAACTGACATAGAGAGATGTTGTAATGGATCAGCAAGTCTCGGACGAATACGTCCAAAGGGAACCTCAGCCCGTACTGAAGCTGTCTTGTGTACACCCCCACATACCCCGGGGGTGGACGATGGATTCTATCGGATGCCGAGGGCATTCGGCACCAATACCCATCAGCTTCAAAAATGCCGTAATGCAACTCAATTTGCTCGGCAAATCGATATTGATCGGCATTCTCCACCCACCATGGGTAGGGGCGGTTCTTTATCATGGCCGAAGCAACTTCGGCATTCTCCCATTCTGAAAACCCGGGGAGGATATCCCAAAGGACAGCGGGAACTTCATCATCCCGTCCAGAAGCGCTCGGCTCCTTCGTTCTCTGTGGAGGAGCCGAGGAAAGGGGAGTCGCCCTAATCCCTTCAGCAGGGTCAGACTCTGGCCTTTGTCCATTCCAGGTCCCAATCCTGTTCCTAGGATCGGGAATCGGCCTTGCTCTTCTTGGAGCACGGGCTCTACCTCTAACTCCTCTTGCCATTGATATTTTGAAGAAAAAAGTCGAAAGAAAAGGGGAAGGAGTTCGAATTCGAAGAAAAATAAACTGAAATCAAAGGAATTTACCTTAATCTGAAGCGAAAGTTGCCGATTTACGAGTTCGTAGTGGCAAGTCTCAGTTTCTAAGCTTAATGCTCGGGGAATTTGCGAAGTTTTGATGCGGGTTCTTGGTTTCTCTCTCGAGAATTCTGGGTTTGTGTTGGTGAATAAGTGAGGAGAGATGACGCGCCTCTGTTTATATCTCCAGGAATGGGATACGAGGAGTCTGCGTTTTAATTTCTCTTAAATACTCCACTAAGTAACCGTTAAACACATGATCTTGTGATTAAACTGCCCATTATCCGTCCAACTTCCACAATCATCCGCCTTAACCGTTGTTATCTCATTAATTACGGTTTAAATTCAAATTTTTGGATTAATTAAATCATTTACTTCCCTCCTTTTCTGAATTAAATCAAACCCGACCCGTCATCCTTCCAAATCGGGTCTGGGGGGCAAGTTGTTTGGGTCCAATTTAGTCCAATTGGGCCTAGGCATTAAATGATCCAATTAAAAGCCCAAGGTCAAGGTTCAACTCTCCAATTGTGCTAAAGTCAAAGGTCAGCCCACAAAGCAAGCCAATTGGGCTAAGGCCCAACCTCTCCATGTATGATGAGGTATAAAAGCCGTCAATATTGATTCATATGGGGATTGATATGTTCATTCATATGTTCATTCATATATTCTGATATATTCCATTAAAGCCTCAAGCAACAAACTCTCTTACATAGTGTCCTCTTCTTACACATTGTACTGACTTTAGCATCGGAGGGGCCTTCCTCGGCAACACCCCTGAGGCTAGTTTACGTGTGTTTACTGTGCAGGAAACCTTCGGCCCAACATAACTTGGACCGAATCCAGCCTTCTCCGTTTCAGCGGACCTTCGCCCATTGTTTTCACCCGAAACAACTATTATTCTAGTCTATCATCTCAATAATGCATAATTTGTGATCAATTTTGATCGTTGACCGAATTTTAAAAACACAGAATCAATAAAACAATCTTAATGATTGGAGTTATACCAACCATTATTATTACTGTCTTTTTTTTTTTTTTTTTTTTGATATTTTAACCTTATCTCATGGCCTGGGTACTATCACATAATAGACATATTTCCAACATGTTACGTTAGCTAAGTTGTATAATATCACAGCTTTTCGACAAAATTAAAATCTTTGAATACTTCACTGAAACATCTTCTACCACTAAAAGCGAATTAAAGTTGACAAATTTATAAATTGACCCCCCTCTTCTCGTAGATTATATATATATATATATATATATATATATATATATATATATATATATATATATATGAAAAAAAAAGTATGCCTTGAATATGACGATTTGAGTGATATAAGTACATTGTTAGTGAACTACATTTCATAATTCCCTTGTTCTTAATCTAGCCTACTGTAATTATTCGGGACTCCTCACGATCAATAGAACTTCATCTCCTTTATGTCCGGTAAGCATAGCTAATAAATAGTTAGCTTAGCGAGGCTCATAAATTAATAAATAACATATGAATTTAACAATATGTGTTATATTTGATAGAGTATAAAACACCTGAACCACAACTATCGGTTTAAGCTTTCGGTTGAGTAGGTCCATTAACAATATAGTCCATTGATTTTCTTTAAATCTTT
The DNA here is from genome assembly GCF_001683475.1 of Chenopodium quinoa. Taxonomy (NCBI): domain Eukaryota; kingdom Viridiplantae; phylum Streptophyta; class Magnoliopsida; order Caryophyllales; family Amaranthaceae; genus Chenopodium; species Chenopodium quinoa. The sequence continues at coordinate 11,545 of NW_018743033.1, forward strand.
CGTGTATATGTTGTAACCGCGCAATCTTTTCTAGAATGCATGTCTTCATAATGAATATCTAAATTAGCTGCATGCAAGCTCAAACTTCCAGCTACAGGTTGAGTCTCGTGCCACACAGCTCTTAAATTGTGGCAGTTTAAGATAGGCTCGCTCGCGAATCATGCATCAAGTTGATAATCAAAGGCAGATTATTCGAGACCCAACGATGAGGCCAAAAGAAAGTAAATAGCAATATAGCACTCAGCATTCCCATTTCCATGCAATGTACCATGCTCACTGCCTGCCTTAAAACATATCCACATAATAAAGATAAAATTGCAACCCCCATATACCATCACTCATTCTACCGTTGTACAAGAATATATTTACGAAGTAAACAGTTGTGCTCGTAAAAGTAGCCTCAAATTTTATGCAATATATTGGCTATAACAAAAAGATGTAAATTCCTGTTTTATGCCATGTCCTGTCATGAATATTTGAATTATACGTACATAGGTAATAAGCGAGGATCAAATTTTCATCCAAATATGACAAGTACAAGACTACAGGTAATAATAAACGTTAGCAAAGTGACAAGGGTATTTTCGCATATTATGTAATTATTTTGAGGTAATAATAATGAAGCAAAAGATAATCGTTGGTAATTGCTTAGTAAGTTAGAAGCCTATGATTTGAAGTGCATGGTAGCTTTGGCCGCGCCATGATACAATTTCACACTGATTTTCCTATGAATAATGACAGTGAAGCTTTGAATCGGATGCATCATGTACATGACAAGGAGCATCGAGGGTAGACTTAGATCTTAACTTCATGCTTGGAGAACTATCTAGCTTGGTGTCGTCCTAAGGAGCGAAATTGCAAAAAATGTGTTATCTGCTCAAAAATTGAATCTGCAATCTAATTTTGGTGTTGCATCTATTCGCTTAGGTCAAATATACGTAGTATAATGCTTCTCCATAGTCACATACTTCAGACAATGTATACATTATTCATCCTAGAGTCATTTAATTAACAAATTTCATATTGCTTGTCTATTCCGTTGGGAATTTGGGATTGTATATCGAAATCAACGTTGAGCAAACAATTAATCAAAGAATCAATGGATTGAATTTGAATTGTCAAGTCAACAACAGTTTATATATTTAAATTACAATATTGAGAAGAGAATGAGACATTGGTCATCATGATTAAACTGTACTTCACTTATGATACATGTTTTAGAGTGAAACAATAATGTAGACGTTGCCCAAAATCTACAGGCCCAATATCTTGGTGTAGTGTTTGTACACATTTTAAAAGTTTCCCGATCAAGCAAGGTTCCTGTTTGCTCGCGATTTATCTAGAATTGTTTACATGCAAGCTCCTTAAGGATTCTAAAGAATTCTTGAATATGATATTGGAGAAGAAACTACAATTGGCATGGCTCCTGAATATTCAACTTTCAAGATTCCTTTTGATCCTCATCAACATTCGGTTTAAAACTTCAAAAAAGACTTAACCCGTGTTGATTTGATCCGTGAAGCATCATTAATTATATTGGATGAGGCTCCAATGACCCATCGATTAGCATTCGAGGCGGTAGATCGACATTTCAAGGACATTTGTAATGACAATAGAGTTTCCGGAGGTAAACTGGTTGTTCTTGGTGGAGACTTTAGACAGATACTTCCTGTGGTGCCAGATGAAGGACGAGAATCTATTGTTGCAGCTACCTTGCATCAAGCGTCCTTTCGGAGAGAGTGCCAAGTTATGTGCCTAAGGATAAACATGCGTTTATGTTAAAGTGAAGCTCCCTCCGATACCCTTGAACAAATTCGAGAATTTGCTGATTGGATAATTAAAGTTGGAGAAGGAGATATAGCAGGAGTGCCCATTACAGAGGAAGGGGAACCAAATTGGATTGAAATGCCACATGATTTTTTTGATAACCGATGATGAACATAGTTTACAAAATCTCATTAACTTTGTCCACCCCAACTTGCCTTCAAATTACACGGATTGGGAGTACCTCAAGGATCGCGGAATTCTAGCACCAACAAACAATGATGTAGATGAGTTAAATTCGAAAATTTTATCAATGCTACCAGGAAATGTGCAGAGCTATTATAGTTCGGATACTTTGGGTCATACAGGAGATGGTGGGTTCCTTGATAACATGGAGCCTATGGAATTGCTAAACTCATTAAATTTTTCAAGTCTTCCTAATCATTGCTTAGAGTTGAAAGTTGGTGCCCCAGTAATATTGATGCGAAATATGAACCAATCCATAGGGTTGTGCAATGGAACACGCCTTATAATCAAGAAGTTGGGTCATAGGGTGATTGAAGCATGTGATCACAGGTCCAAGAGCTACAGAATCAGTTCTGATTCCGCGAATTGATCTAACACCTTCTAACAAGAAGATCGATCTTCGTCTCAAAAGAAGGCAAATTCCATTAAAATTAGCCTTTGCCATGACAATAAATAAAAGTCAAGGACAAACGTTGAACAAAGTCGGCATTTTTCTCCCTATGCCCGTGTTTAGTCATGGCCAATTATATGTTGCACTGTCACGAGTTACATCTCCTTCCGGGCTAAAAATCTTACAACAAAATAAGAAGGATGTTTCTAATAGTTTGACTATAAATATTGTGTATAAGGAAGTATTAAACAGTGTAAGTTAGCTATGTATGTAGTTTTGTTGTAATATTTATTTAGTAGCTCTTAGCCATGTTTGTTTGAGTGTAATTTCTGAGCTATACTTCTTTTTTTTTTTTTTTATATATATATATATATATATATATATTTTTTATATATATAATTCTCTTTGTCATGTTAATGCTTCCATTTTACTTTATTATAGATTTATTTCATTGTCTATACTATTTACATAACCTTTATACAAGTGCGAGGTTGGATCGATAATGATGTATTATGTAAATTGTTTTTTATGCCCACTTCAATGATGTTAAAATGCAGGAAATGGACACAAGATACACACCATATCGTTGTATTACCCTTACTACATTGAAAGTGAATATGCGAGTGCGTTTATTATGGATGGTCAATGAACAAGTTATAGCTAGAGGTACAAATTACGTCCATCGTTCATGGAGTATGGTATTCATTGACTCAGAGGTTCGAACTATATTTTTACTTACAGCTTAATTAGTTTTTCCAATATATTCATTTATTTGACACTTATGTATAAATTTTTCAATTTCTAGGGGGGACGAAGTTCAAGTCACATTATTGAATACTGATATTGATAAAAATAAAGAGATCTTGAAACAAGGAAAGGTTTATTCAATTTCTTAACTAGAGCTTATGCCTCCAGATACATCTTACAAATATGCCAATAACTAAATGAGGTTGAAAATTGATAACAAGACCATGACACTACAAGAAAAAGGCCAGATTCCGACAGACATCTTCCAACGGACACAATTAAGTTTACGATGGAATATTCCGTCGAAAAATAATTAAATAATAAAAAAACCCTTAAAAACCTAAAAAAACCCTAAAAAACCCTAAAAAACCCTATTCTCTCTCCCCGCCTCTCTTCTCTTTCTCTCTCCTCTCTTCTTTCCTCTTCCCCTCTTTCTCCTTCCTCTCCGGCCTTCTCCTTTCTCTCCTTCCTCGGCGCATCACTCCTCTTTCCTCTTTCTCCTTCCTCTCCTTCTCCTTCCTCTCCTCTTCCCTCTTTCTTTTTCCTCTTCCCCTCTTTCTTTTCTTTTTCGTTTTGTTTTCTTTGGAATCAACTCAAGGTAATTTCAAGATTTTCAATGAAAAGCAAGGTTTTCATGTCAAATTCGACCATAAAAACTCTAGACCTAGAGTTCTCATGGTCGAATTTGACCTTATAAACCCAATTTTGACGTTTTTTTTTGTCAAATTAAGGTATGTGTCTCTTTTTTTCTTCTTAATTTTGATTTTAATTAACTTGTTGATTTTTCTGAAATATATGGTGTTGGTGAATTATGGATTTTTTTGATGTTTTTTTGGGTGGTTTCGGTGGTTGTTTTGGGTGGTGAGGTGGGTTTCGGTGTTGTTTTGGGTGGTTTCGGTGAGGTGGGTTTCGGTGAGGTGATGTGAGGAGGTGGGGAGGTGGATTAAGGTGGTAGGTGGGGAGGTGGGTTTCGGTGAGGTGGGTGGGTGGGTCTGGTAAGGTGGTAGGTGGGCTGGGTGATGGGGGCAGGTGGTTGGGTTGGTTGTGGGTTAAGGTGAGGAGGTGGGTTTCGGTGAGGTGGGTGGGTGGGTCTGGTGAGGTGGGGAGGTGGTTTCGGTCAGGTGGGTGGGTCTGGTGAGGTGGGTTAAGGTGGTAAGGGGGCTGGTGGTGGGGGTGGTGGAGGCATTTTTTTTTTTTTTTTTTATTTATTGACTTTTCCGTCTGAATATACCTCTTTCGACGGAATTTCCGTCGGAATCCTTTCCAACTCCGACGGAATTTTCCGTCGGAAAATTGCGACGGAATTTCGGTTAAAGTCAAAACCAGCTCCGATAGAATGTATTCTGTCGGAAAAGTGGCTTCTGACGGAATTTCCATTGAAAAACGTCGAATTTCCTAAAAAGGGTATTGCGACAGACTGTTTTCGACGGAATTCCGTTGGAAGGCCGTTTTCCGACGGATTTTCCGATGTTTTCGACGGAAAAATTCCGTCGGAATCCAGCTGTTTTCTTGTAGTGTGATAACAGAAGTTCTTGATGATTATGATGATATTCTAAGGTACAATTTCAGGTTTATAGAATTTTGCCACATTCCACAGTACCTTCACATGCCCAAATCTCCTCTCATCGGTATGTGTCTTTTAGTAATTAAAATACATAATATGAATATTTATTGCAGTTTTAAAATTATTTTTTGAAATTTAATGGTCATATAATTTTTTCTCAATTACGAATGTACACATATGTTATTGGATTAGTTACATGTGTGTCTGAATCAATTTAAAAGAGATGTGTTACTCTGCAACACAAAGTAAGAACATACTACACACTTTTCCATATGTTTATGTAATTATAACAACTAATGCAATGTTAATTTATTAATTTTTTTTTTTTTTAAAAAAAAATAAATCAAAACACATATTTTGATTTGTAGCATGGAAACAATGAGACTAACTTTATGGAAGGGTTTGCTCATGATCAAGGCCATTTCTTATTCCATGAGCTTAATCAGGATCATGTGTTGGGTGCATCCATGGTATCAGTTGGCTCCTATTATGGTTACATATTTTTTCAAATTAGATAACCATAGAAAGACTATGGTGTCATATACTTTATTATCATTGCTTTAAATACTTTTAATAACCTTTCAATAGGTGCATGTCTTTCGACTGTTGGACGTACCAGACTTTTTATTGAACCTGATATTGATGTAACTGATGATCTACATGGATGGTAAGCCTAAAAACATCATAATCAACACTGTAAGTTTATGTTGCGTACTTATGTATTTATATAACTCATATAGGTATGCGAATGATGGATATGTCCAAAAACATATCAGCTGGAGTCAGATATTAGCCAATAGTATCTCTCAAATGGAAATGTTGTTTAATGCTAAAAGGATCAAGTTAAATCAATTTTCAGCGGCTCATAATGTATGTATATCAACCATTATTTTGTTTGACATTTTCTTATACACGAGGTATTTAATATTTGATGTGTTTTATAGGTAAAATACTTTCGAGTACTAGCAAAACTGCTATCCATTGATTCTTCTATGCCTATTTGGTATGAATCATGTGCTCGACACTCAAGGAGAGTTGATATGTGTGTGGAGTGTGACCCCTCCTTTAGTAGGCCAAGGTATTTTCACTTTTTTTATTTTATTTAAAAAATTTATTATAACCTGCTTTACACATCATTATACCTAATTATATCATATCAATAATAACATATATATAATCAATGTAAAAATTGGTGATGCTACAAATACATTGTCTGTTGTACTCTTTATCGATTGTCCAAATCAAGTATTCAAGCGATGAAAAATAATGTAACTATACCCTTTAATCATATATTAAGGAATTACATAATGCCTAAATATGTTATTTATGATCAGGAATTTGGAGACTACTTTTTAGAGGATTATCTAAGTGAACGTTTGATGAATACATTCACTTTATACTACATGTTCCCGAGATAGAAAATGATGATATCATAGTTGCATCTGTTTTACAAGTAAGATGCGAGAAAGAATTCTACTATCTAAAACAAGAGATACGAGGACATTAAAATTGAGGAATTAGATTCATTTAGCATAATATTTCAAGACTTATTTTTTTTAGGGAATCAAGACTTGGTTTTTTTTTATTTGTAATCAAGTTGGTGTTTTTTTTTTTTTTTTTTGTTACTATTTTTGGTTTTATTAAAGACTATTTACATCTATATACTTTGTAATCTTTTTAATTCTATCCTTAATTATAACTCGTGCATTGGGCACATTCTAGTAACACTAAATAAAAATTAAAATAACTTTGTAATCATTTTTATTTGTAATTTGTTATTTTTAGGTGTTTTTTATGTTAGCTATATTGTGTTCTGTCAAATGCTATGTGCATATATACAATTAAGATTTCTTTAAACAGCTTAAGACTATAAGAATATGATTATATTTCATATATATATATGTAAAAAAAAATGATTATATTGATCTTTAGACTGCTTAAGATAAGAATATAATTGTATATTTTCATGAAATTTATCAATGAAATCTAAGCTAAGAGTTGCGGAATATATCCATTATCGCTATCATCACACTACTATATACGGAGTATATATATAAACATAGTAATATACAAAATCATGGGTAAACCCTTAATCATGTGTGAAAAATACAATGTATTGAATGTAGTATGATAGAAATGTTGAAATTGCTTCAAACTTAACCAAAAAAAAAACCTTGTATTTGACAATTACCTGGCGAACTTTTTCAAATCAAACCAATATTATCTTGAAAAATCAAACAAAAACACAGAAAAAAAATATTGGTACCCAACATTATAGCGTTTGTAATAATAAAAAAGACTCAAATATTAAAAATGGCATAGTAGATTTTTTTATTTTATTTTTTATTTTTTTGAAATTTCATCTTTTCTAAAATTTAGGTGAATCAAACTTTATGTACATAGTATTATCTTAGTTAAACAATGAATGAAAAAGAAAAAGATTGATGACGAATGTGATTAGCGAATGAAAACTTAGTTAGTTTTATCATCAAACTTTTGACAACGCTTCTCATTAAAAAAATAATAATAAAAAAACAAAATTTAAAATCATAAAAAAAATAAAATAACAAAATCGTAACAGTAGGAAAATCTTTAAAGGTAGAAAGAAAATGGAAAAGTAGATATAGTAAGAGAAAACTTACAAAGTTGTATTTTAATTTTGTCAAAAATAAGAAATCGCGTACAAAAAATAATAAATTGTCACTATTCACCCGTGTTTGGAAATTTATTTTCATAAACCTTTATTCTTCCCTTAGAAGCACTAAATTTACCGCATAAGGTCTCAAGCCTCAACACAGAAAATAATACATACAATAACAAAGGATGAAGAGTTTGATGTGATACCTTGTTGGAGCTCACCGCAAATTAATGTAGTTAGTTGTTCAAGAAATTTGAAATTATGGTGATGGATATTTTCCTAAAAAATGAATAGAATTTTCAATAAGAAACTAATTGCCTTGTTGATTTCATTAATCAGATGAAAAAGGACGTAATTAACTACGGATATATAAGAAGAGAAGAAAAGAGTTGAAATAAACTTACCTTTTACCTTAATTGTCAATAGCATCTAACATTATATTTTTGGGAGATGTACCATTTATGAAATGAAGAATGTGTAGTTTAGTAAGTACTATGTTAGTATAACTGTGCGGTAGTGTTGATAAGTTTGAGTTTTAGATTTTAGTGGGTAGTTTGTATTTTGTAGTGGGTAGTTATTAATCTATTATCCTTTTTTTTTTTTTTTTAATTTTAAATTAGAAAGTAGTAGGTAATTTGGAGGTATTAGTGAATTTGGATGGGAGTGAATGTGAGGCAAGTATTTGGGTTTTGGTGTTCTCTTGTTAAAATTGGTTGTGCAATTAAAGAATAGATTTTTGTAAAATTCTCATAAAGATATCTAACTAAAAATAATAAACTAATGTTAATATTACATTCATTTTTTTGTTTACATAATCTTTAAAATTTATCCTATCCACTCACTTTCCGAAAAAATAATTCCATTCAATTTAACAAAGGTTGGAAAGTCAATATCTTATGCTTGATAATCCAACATGTCTATCTAAAAACTATTATACATAAGAGCAAAGAGAAATGTAAATGACATACGAGTACTACATTATATCATTGCGTAGCAGTTTAATGATTTGTTTGTTAGTATAAACTATAAATTATTCTACTATTACTCATTAAATTATTATTTTTGTATATTTCCACAGTATTAATGTTATACAAGTAATATGTGAATCTTATATTAGTTTATTATGAAACAGAAAAAGTATTACATTTAAAATTAAATAAATAAATAAATAAATAAATAAATAAAAGATAAAATGAGTGTATAGACCTAATAAAAAAGAATAACTTTTAATGGGATGGTTCAAATCCTAAGTTGAATAAATGTATTGATTTTGCCTATCAAGCTTTATAAGAGACTAACATAAATGACATCTGTTTCTAGTTGAAATTGGATTGATAATATAATTGAAGAAATTTAACCATCCAAGGAGACGCTAATTAATGTTAATAGGATAATTTTTTGAAAAATTTGTCAAGAATAAGCCAATCTTTGCGTGGTTATCTCAAAATAAGTCAACATTTTAATTAACTAAGAATAAGTTAATTTTTAAGGGGCATTTTCTTTAAATAAGTCAAATGACCCACAATCTATTAAACAAGTCACTTTCTTTAATTTTTGACTAAAAATTATTTATTTTAATTAATAAATAATTAGAATTTTAAAAAAACTCCTATACCAACTAGTCCCCCACCCCACCCCACCCCCCGACAGGCCACCGCACACGACCTCCCTGACCTCGATCCTTTTCAATCCTAGCCTTCCCGGCCACTACACGGTACCACTTTCTCTTTCCCTCCTTGAACGCAAGCCAGCCCCTTTTCTCCCTATCGACCTCTTACTTTTCCCCCTCCCTAATCGCCGACATTCGTTGGCCGAAACCCAAACCCCACACCGAAACCCACCTGAAACCCCCATACCCACCTCAAATTCCTCCCTAACCACTAAAACATCACCATATCTACCCCGAAACCCACCACATCCACCTGAACAAGAAAAAAAAACCTCACCTAGAAATTCGTAAAAATAGAGAAAGGGGAGGAGCACAGGTCGCACGGCGGTGGGCAGGGAGAAAGAGAAAGGGATCGATGGTGGCCGGTGGGTGGAGGGATGATCGGCGGTGGCATGGCTGGAGTGATTAGTCGGCGCTGGAAGGTGGGGGTTTTTCAACGGTTGGCTGATTGGAGGAGGGAGTTTGTTTTTTTTTTTTTTTTTTAATGTTAAATAGTAGTTAAAATTTTAAAATGAACCAATCATCTTATAACATGTGGCATACTTAACCTAAACAACCGGTTATCCCCAAAATCAACAGGTCATGACTCATTTTGAGAAAATATTTTATAAAGGTTGACTTATTTTTAGTTAATGAAAAGGTTGTCTTACTTTGAGATAACCGCGCAAAGGTTGGCTTATTTTTGACAAATTTTCCTAATTTTTTTGTTTTTGTGTTTGTACGCGTTAATGTTTTTTTTTTTTAAATTTTTTTTAATATAAATTCTCTTTGTTCAATGTCATGTTTTATTTTGCTTTGATTACTTTAATATTGATCCATCTACTTGTATATTATTCTCCTAAGAGAGGTGGTAGAACCTTTCAAAAAAAAAAAAAAAAAAAAAAAGTGGTAGAAAGAATTTCTCTCAAAGGGACAAAGAAAAGATAAAGTAGAAGTGTAGAACAAGGGTCCAAGCCAATTAATCAATCATTATTATCGGGGTTAATTATACCTCTTAATTGCTCAATGAAAAAATCGTAAAGGAAATTAGCAAAATAAAACAAGTATAGGGTAATCAATGTGGGAAAAATAAAATTTCTCTAAAAGTGATATAAGACAATAGGAGAGCCATCCTCAAAATCTAGCTCAAGAGGAGGAGAGCCCATTGTCCTATATAAACCCCACATTAGCCCCCCATATGACCGATGTGAGACTCAAGTCTCATACCTTGCAATGGACAGTCTTATAACATTCGTCCCTCCTTAAAAGACCAACGTCCTCGTTGGTCACGACCACGTTTGGTCACAACTGGCTTCTTCCAGGCCACCAACTCCGTGGGCCACCACTCCAAGGTCGGCTCTGATACCATTGATATAGGACAATAGGAGAGCCATCCCCAAAAACTAGATCAAAGGGAGGAGAGTTCATTGTCCTATATAAACCCCACATCAGCCCCCATATGACCGATGTGGGACTCAAGTCCCATACGACCTTGCAATGGACAGTCCTATAACATTCGTCCCTCCATAAGGACTAACGTCCTCATTGGTCACGACCATGTTTGGTCACCGTGAGTCCGCCTATATAAATACACACCCCTCCCGCTACCTTCTTCCACCACCCACTTCCGCTTTCTCAGCCACTGGTCCATCGCCATAGCCACTACCATGCTGCTGCTATTTCTCGAACACACTTCCCCCAATTTTGCACAACAGCAACAAGATGAACTCAGCCCACAAATGACCCCAATTCGACCACCATAACCACCGTCACATCCCTTACACCCACGTGAACACCACCATTGTTGTCAATCATCGACACTATCATCATCATCATCGTAAGGTTGGTGATCTTCATCGTCGTCACCGTCATGTCAATTTTGATGATCCTTCCCCCTCGCTCTCCTATTCTGGTAATTCTTAACGTCTATTTTCAATTTGTTTTTTTATTGATTGGGATTTGAGGACGAAAGCCTGACGGAGCAATACCGCGTGGAGGTAGAAGGCCCACGGGTTATGAACTTCTTTTCCCGAAGAAGAAGTAATGACGGTATCCGGGGAATAAGTATCGGCTAACTCTGTACCAGCAGTCGCGGTAAGACAGAGGATGCTAGCGTTATCTGGAATAATTAGCCGTAAAGCGTCTGTAGGTGGCTTTTTAAGTCCGCCGTCAAATCCCAGGGCTCAACCCTAGACAGGCAGTGGAAACTACCAAGCTGGAATACGGTAGGGGCAGAGGGAATTTCCGGTGGAGCGGTGAAATGCGTAGAGATCGGAAAGAACACCAACGGCGAAAGCACTATGCTGGGCCGACACTGACATAGATTGATTTTTTTTTTGTAGAATGATATTATTTGCAATAGTTAGAATATTTGCTATAAGTACCTGCCTTTTAAAATCGTGGGTATGTAGTGGTATGCTAAGAAAATGGAGGTAAGGAGAGATGAATGGAGAAGAAGTAATCAAAGGAGAAAGGAAGAGAGCTGTGAAAATGAATAAGCCCCTAAAAATATTAATGTCAGATATTAGATTACTATTGTCATATATTGGAATATTATTGTCAGATATTAGAATATTATTGTCATATATTAGAATATTAGATTTAATGTCAGATATTAGATTATTAATGTCATATATTAGAATATTATTGTCAGATTTTAGAATATTAATGTCATTTATTAGAATATTATTGTTCGATATTAGAATATTAATGTCAGACATATTGAACTCACGGTGAGTCCGATCTCAAGCAAAACCTTCTCTTATTAAAATAATGAAGAGTTTATTTGTTTTTGGAAAGAAATTTTCACATAGCACAAAGGTAACGAAAATAGCTTTATCAACATAAGCATAAACTAACATGAAGGATTATTAAAATATTAGTGAAAATAACCTCCAATAAATCATCTTAATCTACCATCTAATTATAACATCTATATATGGTGACCTCAAATTCAACACAAGAAAATAATAAACACATTATAGTTATATATAAGACCAACCTTTAAACTAATATATCTGTCAATGTTAAAGATGAAAATATTCAGTGGACCATCTGTTCACCCGCTCCACCCGTCTTATTGAATGGGTGAAAAACCCAGTTTAAACGGATGATAGGCGGGTGATGGATTAACGGATGCGTGTGACGGATCAAATTCGGTGGAAAATTTTCACCATCACCCGATCCGTTAACCCGACCTATCACCCGAATATTTCAAATTTTTTTTTTTTTTTTAATTTCTGAAATTTTTTATACTGGGCTAGACCCAACTGAAGCTAACCTCCTAACTCCTAATTCAATATTGTAATTCCTAAACCCTAACATTCCAAAAATAAAACCACCACCGCTCTCTGCCTCTCTCTACGACTCTGCCTCATGGTGGCACCACTGCAACGACGGTAGCAGCAACTCAAGCAAGGAAAACGACACCTTTTTTTTACGAATTTTGTTTGTTCACTTGTTTAATTCAATTAATCTGTTCATATGATTTTTGTTTGTTCACTTGTTTAATTCAATTGTATATGTTGTTGAGTTGTTGCTAATTTCTGCATTTTTCATTCGAAATTAAATCGAATTTGTTGCTTGTTTTTAGGGTTAATTTCATGAATTTGCCGTTTTTTTTGTCTTTTTTTACAATTTTGCTGCCTTTTTTTCACGAATTTGCTACCTTATTTTTCACGAAATTAATTCGATTTTATTGCATGTATTTAAGGTTATTTCACGAATTTGCTGCTTGTATTTAAGGTTCATATGTATATTTGAATTTGCCGTTTTTTTAATTAATTGTTGCTGTGAATTTGCTGCTAATTTAGGTAAGGCAAAACTCTTGTTTTGGACGATAATGAATCTGGGTATGATTCATCAGTTCCTCCTTCAACACCTTATGTAAGTTTTTATTTTATTTTATTTTAAACTCATATTATACATGCGATTATCACCCGAACCATCCGTTTCACCCGTGGGTGATGGATGGATGAATTCGGGTGGATGTTATAGCGGGTGGTGGATGGATCGGGTGGGGTGGATGGAGGCGAGTGATGGTCCACCCGCCCCGAAGCCGATCCATTTCCATCCCTAGTCAGTGTATAATTTTTTGAGCATAATTATCTATTACTCATAGTAAAATCATTGTAACATTTGTATGAAGTTGATATTAAGACATATACAACAAAGCTAAGACAAGAATATGCTATACAATAGTATGAAATCAGAGGATTGGATTGTGAAAGAATTTGCAAAGAGTAATTCCCATTTAAGGTTAGTTAGCAATGATGTTTAGTTTGAAGCCATTCCTTTCAGAATTTTCCATCTAAAGAGACTTTCCAACTACAGCGTGTTTGGATTTTCGTAGCTCTCTAGTAAAATCGAGTCCAATTCTATGATATATTGGGCGTTACTCAATATGCTAGCTGGCATAGGAAGTAGGAGACGGTTATGAGTTTGTTATGCAAGCGAATCTATTTTTGTTTTATTTAAGCTTTGCTGTCAAGTTGTTAAAATAAAGCATCTTTTGAGTGGCTGTGATTAGTCGTAATCTTGTATTTAAGGAGCTTATGGTTAAAGGGGATGATTATAACAACAATTTCCCTCTATTCTCTCTATCTCCCTTTATTCTCTTCTTTATCTCTCCTTTTCTTCTTATCTTAATTCTTCTGCATTACTCTATCTCAGTTATTATACTACAATATTACAACTTAAGGATTAATTTCCTTAACAGTGGTACCAGAGCTACTGTGCCGGATTCTAAGTCGGATCAGCCTGGCACCTTCTTTAACATCCCGGGTTACTCAAATGGAGGCTCAACTTACTGCCCTGGAATACAGGCTAGAGGCCCAGAACTCATCTACAGCTCAGAAATTTGAAGAGATTCTTCAGATGATGCAGCAAATGAAGGACAGCATGATTGACCCAAAACATGGTAGAACCGATGATAGAGGTAATATGCCAAAACTTAGCTACAATCCTAAGTTAGATTTTCCTAAGTTTGATGGAAATAACCTACGGCTATAGATTAAAAAATGCTGTAAATATTTCACTATTTGCAAAATTCCTGAAGAACAAAAAGTGGATTTAGCTTCTTTGAATATGACTGGTAAGGCCGAAGGATGGATCACTAGTTATCTGTCCATTAGGAGCTCAGTAGATTGGCAGGATTTTGTTATTGATGTATTGATGTGAATGCATGTTTTAAAGATGAGAAGAGTATGAATGTTGTGGAGGAATTTAATAAGCTAGAACAACAAGGTAATATTGAGACTTATGTAGATGATTTTGAAAATCTAAAATCTATCATGATGCAGTCTGGTTATGTGTTGCCTGAAAAGTACACCTTAGAAAGCTTCATTGGAGGGCTGAAACGGGGGTTAAGGCCATTTGTAAGAGCCTTCAAACCTCAGACTATTACTGAAGCTATTGATTATGCAAGGCTTCAGGATGAGTCCATTACCATAAACACTGGCCAGTACCCTAAACCTGCTAACACCAAAAAACACATATCACCAGCCCTACATTCGCACTAAATTCTGTCAAACCGCCCTTTCTGCCCTTGCCAAACACTAAGCCCACCCTTTCCACCCCGTCTAAACCTATAGAAAAACCCAAATATATCCCAGCAGATGTCAGAGCACATAAAATAGCCAAAGGCCTCTGTTATTGCTGTGATGCCCCTTACAGTATGGGCCACAAATGCCAATTCACTGAACCCCAACTCTTTAATGTTGAGATCCCATGTTTAGAAGATAATGAAGTGGTGGTAAATGAGAGTAGTGAGGAGTTAGCCAGCACTGGGCCTCAGATTTCCCTTTATGCTTTGTTTGGCAGTAAGAGCTTTACCACCATGAGGGTCCAAGCTTCTGTGCAAGGAAAACCTCTTCAAACCCTTATTGACTCAGGAAGCACACACAATTTTTTGGATAGACAGTTGGCTGTGGAGATAGGGTGTACCCTAGAGAAAATCCCAGGTCAGGCTGTGATTGTAGCTGATGGGAATCACTTGATCTGTGGCTCTATCTGCAAAGGCTTTTCTTGGTTATTGGCTGGTCATCAATTTGTCACTGATGTCCTTATAATCCCTCTTGGTAGCTGTGACATGGTGTTGGGGGTCCAGTGGCTCAGTACCTTGGGCTCTATAACTTGGGATTTTAAGCAGCTAACAATGAAGTTTTGGGTGGATAAGCAGCACATTGAGTTGAAGGGGATGCCTAGCAAAAGACTGAAAAACAATTTACAGGGGCCTTCTGATAAACTTTGGCAAGAAGCTGCACAAATCTGTTTGATAAAGGTTTCTGAGGGTGTTGGGAATTTTCCTACTGATTTAGTGCAACTAAGCACTATGGATCATAACGTAGCAGACCTCAATAAGGTTCTAACTGCTTACAACGATGTATTTACTGAACCTTCTGCATTGCCTCCTAGAAGAGGGGTCTATGATCATAGAATTTATACTGAGCCAGGTAGTAGAGCAGTCAACATAAGACCTTATAGATATCCTTTAAAACAAAAGGATATCATTGAGCAGTTGGTGAACGAAATGCTGGAGAAAGGAATAATTCAAGACAATTTTAGTCCATATGCATCTCCTGTGGTGCTAGTAGGGAAGAAGGATGATACATGGAGACTTTATGTGGATTACAAGGAGCTTAATAAACGCACTGTCAAAAATAAGTTTCCCATCCCAGTTCTTAAGGAGCTCATTAATGAGCTGGCTGGTGCTATTGTGTTCAGCAAGATAGATATGAGAGCTGGTTATCATCAGCTTTGAATTCACCCAAATGATGTTTTTAAAACGGCCTTCAGAACTCATTCAGGGCATTATGAGTTTCTTGTAATGCCATTTGGGCTAACAAATGCACCTTCTTCTTTTCAGAGCTGGATGAATGCTATCTTTCAGCCATTTATTAGGAAATTTATACTAGTCTTCCTTGATGACATACTAGTATATAGCTCTTGCCTGACAGACCATTGGCAACACTTGTCTACTGTCTTTGAGTTGATAAGGCAGAACTCTCTTAATGCTAAGTCTAGCAAGTGCTCATTTGCTACAGCAAGAGTAGAGTATTTAGGGCATTATATTTCTGGTAAGGGGGTGGAAAATAACCTAGAGAAGGTAGATGTAGTATGCTCTTGGCCTACACCCACTACCCCTAAAGATCTAAGGAGCTTCCTCGGCCTCACTGGCTATTATAGGAGGTTTATATGGCACTATGCTTCTCTAAGTAAACCACTCACGAATCTGTTAAAAAAGGGTTCCTTCTCTTGGACTGAAGCTGCTCAACAGGCATTTGTCCTGCTATAAGACGCTCTATGCCAGGCACCGGTGCTGGCCTTGCCTGACTTCAGTAAACTAATGCATCACAGCTGGGCATAGAGGCAGTGCTGTCACAGGAAACACATTCAATTGCTTTCATTAGTAAGGCATTGGGCCCCAAATGGTAAAAGCTTTCCATATATGAAAAAGAGTTATTGGCTATTGTATTTGCTGTCCAGAAGTGGGAGCAATACTTAGTGGGGAATCATTTTATGGTGAAAATCGATCAAAAAAGTTTAAAATGGCTCATGCAGCAGAAAAACTCAACCCCTTTCCAGCAATTTTGGTTATCCAAACTCATGGGGTTTGATTATGAGATACAATATAGAGAGGGGAAGGAAAATTTGGCAGTTGATGTTCTTTCAAGGGTGCAAGGAGCAGATATCCTTTTGCTTGGAATTTCAGTCATTGAGTCTAATTTAGCTAACTCCATAACAAACAGCTATAAATTAGATGACAATTACAATGCTATATTTCTCCAGCTGAGCCAAGGCAGTCCCTCTTCTACTGGCTTCACTCTAGACAATGGTCTACTTAAGAGAGGTGGCAAGATTGTGGTAGGCCCTAATGAATTCTTGAGGAAGAAACAGATTGATTGGATCAGACCTTGAAAAGACTCAAGGGCATATTTTACTGGAAGGGGCTAGCAAGAGATGTTACTCACTTTGTCATACACTATACTACTTGTCAATCTTCAAAGTATGAAACTGCGGCCCAGCCCGGCACACTCCAGCCATTACCGATACCTGAGCAAGTATGGTCTGACATCTCCATGGATTTTATCACAGGCTTGCCAACATCTATGGGGCAGAATGTAATATTTGTTGTGGTAGATAGAATAAGCAAATATGCCCATTTTATGGCTTTAAAGCACCTCTATAGAGCTGTTGAAGTGGCTCAATGCTACTTAGATTTCGTTTTCAAATTACATAGCATAGTTAGTGACAGGGACCCTACATTTCTCAGCCAATTTTGGAAGGGATTGTTTTCTCTACATGGGGCTGAGTTCCTTTTGTCTACTGCCTACCATCCAGAGACTGATGGGCAAACTGAGGTGGTAAATCATTGCCTAGAGACTTACCTTAGGTGAGTGACAAGTGAGAAACCCAAAGATTGGTGTAAATACCTATCTTTTGCTGAATGGTGGTATAACACGCACTTTCATACCTCAATTGGTTTGACTCCCTATGAGGTAGTGTATAATCAGCCCCCACCACTGCATCTGCCTTACTTGCCTAGAGAATCTAGTAATGCTGTGGTGGATAGAAGCTTGTAACGAAAGGAAGAAATGTTGGCCGTCTTGAAGTCTAACTTGCACAAAGCTCAAGAAAGAATGAAAGTTCAGGCTGACAAAAGAAGATCAGAAAGGTCTTTTGCCATCAATGATTGGGTTTGGCTTAAGTTACAGCACTATAGGAAACAATCAGTCTAGCAAAGGCCTAATAACAAGTTGGCTGCAAAATATTTCTGTCCATTCAAGGTTATTGCTAAGGTTGGAAAAGTAGCCTATAAACTTCAGTTGCCTACGCATGCTAAAATTCACAATGTCTTTCATGTTTCTCAGCTCAAGGCCTTTAGAGGTTCTTTGCCCCTGGTGGCAATTCTGCCAGATATCAAAGACTCTGTTCCGTCACTGCTTAAGCCATTTGCCATCATGGACACCAAGGAAGTGTCAGTACATGGTCAGCCACAGCTTCACATATTAATCCATTGGGAGGGAAAACCTGCTCATGAGGCTACCTGGTTGACTGCTCATGAATGTGAAGCTCAATTCCCTGGTTTTTTGCCCACATACTTGAGGACAAGTCTTCCGGAGGAGGGGAGTACTGATATAGTGGGCGTTACTCAATATGCTAGCTGGCATAGGAAGTAGGAGACGGTTATGAGTTTGTTATGCAAGCGAATCTATTTTTGTTATTTAAGCTTTGCTGTCAAGTTGTTAAAATAAAGCATCTTTTGAGTGGCTGTGATTAGTCGTAATCTTGTATTTAAGGAGCTTATGGTTAAAGGGGATGATTATAACAGCAATTTCCCTCTATTCTCTCTATCTCCCTTTCTTCTTATCTTAATTCTTCTACATTACTCTATCTCAGCCATTATACTACAATATTACAACTTAAGGATTAATTTCCTTAACATTCTACTTGAAGAATATCCTTTCAAAAGGAGTGTTGAGTTAAATAGAAATGTGACTCAAGTTATTGCAATGAACCAAAAATCACAATTCACTAAATAATCGAACTTTAGGTCCTTCGGATTCCTCATTTGTAAGCATATCTTGCTCACAAGGATTTCTCAATCCGTCCATGGCTTTCCGTTCCTCTGTACCTCTTGCCCTATTGCAGAATGGAACAATATCAAAATTGTTTCTATTATAAAAATATACTAGAAACCTGAAGGTGTTTCTATTATTTTAAAATGAGCGTAGTATATACTCCGTATTTGTGTATATCGATCCTATTGTTATACTGTAATTAAGTCAGTATATAATACATGACTTGAATGCTAACGTACGAAAGAAAAAAAAAAGCTAAAGAAATATTTGTAAGTAAAAAACGACTTGATAAACGGGTCAAGTCACGTATGCCCCGCCCCAATTAGTACGCAAAGGTCCCCTCAACTTAAAACGACAAAATAAATGATAATGAGAGGCTGCTATGCTACTAGTACCATCTACTTAAAGCTCTCATCACTTTCGAATTTGTCAAATGTTCTCATTATTTCAACTTTGCTGAAAAGAACAAGAAATAAATAAGCAAAGAAAGGGTGAAGAAAGTCTAACGCGGGCGTCAAAAACGTGAAAAAACTTCCTAACCACCGAATTGATATTTTTGACCAATCATATTATTATTACTCTACATTATATCCGTGATACGCTAATACCTCACATGCCAACTAGCTCAACACTTCATCCATTTAGGTTATGTTATCTTTCCCTGAAATACGTATTTTAATCTTAATTTATTGGATCCTATATACTCGGAGTATTATATTTTTATACGTAGTAGTTTGTTTTAACCCTTTTAACTTAAAAATGGTTGTAAGTTGTACATCATGTCAAGCTCATATGTCTTAGAATTTGATAATTCGCTCATGGAACCTTTAATTATGTTTAGTGAAATTATTATAGACATCAGTGAAGATTAGACCTGTCAATAGAGTCGGTTGAGTTGGGTTTGGGTCGGGTCGATCCAGGTCACAGGTCATTTCGGGTCGGGTCACTTCGGGTCACAGGTCGAGAAATGTTCAACCCTAACCCAAATTTTCGGGTTCGGGTCAACCCAACAGGTTCGAACAATTTTTATTTAATTTTTTTTTTGGCTAATTTTTAGTAATTTTTGATTTTTCAAGCTTACTTTGCTATTTTTTTTTTTCCAATTTTGTAATCGAACATTTTCACCATATTATTTTTAATTAGCCATTACATGCTACATAATTTAAATCGTCACCATTTTACCAAAGCACATCAATTCCTAACTAATAAAAAATGATAATAAAATTTAAAATAAAACTTTTAAACATCCAAAAAATTTAGGAGGAGGCCAACATTATTATATATGTGCTGTATAAATATCTCTTTTGACATAATATCAGTAGACCTGCCTGTTAATCGGTGGCATGACGGTGATGTGGGTTATGCGGATTCAATTAGTGTAGGTCGATAATTGGTGTAATAGGTGATTGGTGTGGAGTTGAGCAAGAGTTATATAAGATAGATAAATGAGGAAGAGGTGAAATGAATGTCCAATGGTAGACAAATGATCAAACTTAATCAATAAACTAATATTAACTTTCAAATAAATGTATTTTCAAACCCATAAAATTGAGTCGACAAGTTTGGGTTTGGGTTTGACCCACAAATTTGCGGGTCAAACGGGTTCGGGTTAAATTGGGTTACGGGTCAAAAAAATAGTTGGGTTCAGGTCGGATTTGCGGGTCAGATCGAAAATTGATAAAGCTACTGAAGATAAATTAATAATAATTCTTCAAAATGGAGCAAGATTCTAGCCATATCTTAACATTTGCGTTTACTTGATCTTGAATTACGTACATACTTGAGAATATGAGCAAAAATCTCAGTTACATGATTTGAACTCAGACCACAAATATAGAAATTTATCAAATAAGTTAGCTTTGCAACGAGGAAGGTAGCTACGAATTATAAGATGAGGGGAGAGATAGTATAAAACATAATATAGATTCATAAGATAAAGCATGTAAAAAAAGAAATCAATCAATAACTATATACTAAAGTCGAATAAAAAATGACACGTGACAAAATCTGGTTAAATAATTTTCCGCTAATTTTTTATTTACTTTTTTGTCAAATTATTTTAGGAAATTTTTAATTTACTACTTGTATAATATTTTCCTACTTTACCAATATATATATATATATATATATATATTTATATATATATATATATATATATATATATATATATATATATATATATATATATAAGGTAATCTTCCATATATTTTATATAAGGTAATCTTTCCCTCCCAAATTCAATAAAACAATTTTGTAAGAACTTATAGAAAATTTAAGCAAAATATTATTAAAAAAGATATGCATAATTTTTAATATAGTATAAATTTGTACGGAGTATATATATATACTACCTCCGGTTTTTTTTATGTGCAACTTTGAGGAATATTTATGAGACATAAAATATTCCAAAGTTGCACATAAAAAAACGGAGGTATTATACAACTTAAAGTTTACTACTAAACATTTTTTAACAACATATTGACCTTTATCATACTATTTATAAAGAGAAATTTTTTTATAAAAAATAGTTGAAATACAAACTTTTATAAAATTTGATAAATTCGTGCATTACACGGGACCATAAGCTAGTTTTTTAATATTTGTAAATCACTTTAAATTGGTAATTATTGTAGTATATTAGAAAAACAAAGGAATTACTCTCCAATTCTGCATGAGATTGTTTGATACGTTGTAGATGGATTTTATATTGCTCCATGTAGTAAGCCTATTTTCTTCGATCCCACAAGCCTCCAAACAAACAAAAAATTAATTTCCACAACATTTTGAATACATAACGACAACGTTATTATCTAGAGATTCTAGACATTATTTAAAAAATCCGCGTGAATATTGCTATTAAGTTTAGAATTTCGCAGCCAAACAGTTAGCTAATGGTATTACATTATCGTGTGATAATGCTATATTATTATTCATACTTATTCTTATACTTATACTTATCTGTTCTTTAATAATTTAATGATTGGATTTTTAATGCTATTTATAGTAATTTTTATATGTGTAAATAATTGTTGACATTAAAAGGTAAATAGTGCATTAGAATGAGTAAAACTACAATTATTGCAATTATTTAACGACAGAAAGAAGTATGTATCAACGAGTCATGCATGGTTTTTAGTACTTTCTCCGTGGAGCACTAGCACTTCAAATTGTTCGACAAGTTGCCATCAATCAAGGCATCTCATCAAGAATAAAGATATAAGACAAGGTCTACAAGTTGCCATCAACCAAGGCATCCCAAGAATTAATTACGGGTTTAGGTTGCACCCATCATCAAAAGAGAGAGCGCTCTCGAGTCGTTGCTCTGCCGCGTCTTGGTCTGTCCAGAGGGTCCATTTCACAAATCAAAAAAATTTTCACTCCATAATTATATGGCAATATGAAAAGTAACCTCTTAGCCTTATAAAATATTTAATTATCTCATCTTTTATCTAAGTTGGACACTTATGTACAGTTGTTTAAAAAGGCCTTCAACAAAAACAATAATCTACTATCAGTAAACTCTATTGAAGGGAATTAGAATATGTACCCTGTGGAACCCTAAAACATCATCATAGACATAAACTATTTCTTCAAAAATTCAAGCATTGAGAAATCTACCATTTCTATATATAGAGAAGAAAATAGAGTAGCATATTGGATAAAAAATGTATAACATCTTGTTGATTAATCCATGTATATTATATTGATACATGTAATAGCCTGCAACTTCTTTCGGTCCTTCAAAATGGTAAAATTTGGTATACCTCTCGAGAGGATGACCTCTTAATTTTTGTTAGTTGAGAGGAACTACTATAAGAGGGGGGTGAATTGTAGTGAGTTCCTAGTGACTACTTTTTGCGGAATAATTAAGCAAATTAAAATAGGAACTTGCAATGCACACAGGAATTTTACGAGGAAACCTTCTAGGGCTCAACTAGAAGTAAAACCTCGACCCTCCAAGGGATTTCAAACCAAACCAATCCACTATAATAGGAAAACACTCCTAGTTACAACCTATTACGCACAGACCTTTACTCACAAGTTCTAGGCTGAACTTGTTACATAGTAGAATCCTATTCTACCCAACTTAAGTCCCTGACCTAAGTTCACTCGGCACTCCCAGAGTACTAACAACTCAACTTCACACTAGAGGCCTACAAATTGTATGCAATATCTTAAACACTCACCCAAATCCCAAAACAACACAAACGCTTGACTCTAATATGTGATTCGAAAGCTAAAACTTACTCTTAAGCTGTCTTCAGATTTTCACGCATAAACTCACAAGTTGTATCAATTGTGATCACTGCTTTATATACAAGAAACACTTGTATGTAAAGTAGGGTTTTCAAAAGTTAGAATATTAAAACTGCCATTTCATAAAACCAAATGTGAAATGAATCTTTTTATGAAAATCTTTTGGAAAATCAAACAAAGATAAAATTTAGAAAAGATTACTATTTTGCAAACCAGATTTTATAAAGATAACATCTCAGAAACATCTTTCCATAAATTAAAATTTATCTTTTATAAACTATCCTATTTTACTTAGCTTGCCAAGCTTTGTCACGTTTCTAATAGATCTCATGCACAATTAACAAAAACACATATTTACAACAATCCTAATAAAAATAAACTTAACAAAACCTTATTAAAAGTCTTCCAAGTTAATTGCTGAATTGCCTCCTCAAGCTCCGCATTGTATCAGTATTTGGATTCTTCACAGACTAAGTTCCTGCTGTCTTCAACTCTCCAGCTCTTTGCTGGAACTTGATGTCATCATCGCAATCTAACCTAGTCTCCTTAGCTTGCTATCCAGCTCCTGTTAGGGAACTTCTCTCTGTGTTCATGTTAGGGACCATTTCTAATTCCAATGAGAAACTCTTCTTCTATTTTCTTTATCTTTCCTTTATTTCTTCTTGGATCTTCATAGATAGGTTACACTTCCACTCCCTGAGTCAACATCTCCTGTTCTAATTCAACACTTAGAGAAATCGCATTAGTTGAAGTTTGCCTTCTCATCATCATCAAAACTTCTTAAGGTTCAACAATTTTAATCTTATTTTATGAAAAGAAAAAAAAAATTAATACTCTTTTTGTCGTTATAGTTATGTAAATAAGTATAATAAAATTATAGTTATGTTCGATCTTGTTAAATTTGTATTAATATATATTTTTTTAAATTCAAAAACTAATAAAGCTTAGTTAGGCTATCCAAATGAGCATATTTTATATATTTGTAGATAATGAAATTTTGTCAATTATGAGATGTCAATTTATGTAAATAAGAAGATAATAATGCCACAAAATCAGGTGATAATATCCCTTTGTTTAGTTTGTCCCATTTGAAATCTTGAGAGATTCTAGTGCAAATGAAATCTTGTATTTAAATCCAAATCGGATTTGAATATCTAAAACTCGAAAATACATTAAAAATTGTACCTTCTTCATCCTATCTTATTTCAGTGTGATTTAACAACCTTCTTCAATGAGGGGATGTATTGATATTTTGTTGCCATGAAGGAAAGTCTCTTATACTACGTAATTCATTTGTTTGTAATTTCATATAAATTTTTACCCATCAATGATCTTGTACTGTACTAAACTTAGACAACTGAAAATAATAACAATGTCAGAAAGAACATAAACCACACACTGAACAATCCTAACGTAGAGATTACGTTGTAACAAAGATCGGACAAAAAAAAAAAAAAAAAAAAAGAGAAATATTTTAATTATTAAAAAAAAAAGAAATACTAATTCAAATGATTGACCCATACATATAAAAGTAGTTTACACTTCACTATTCAACCTAACAAAACAGAATTTCAAACCTTAATCAAACATTTTCAGTCAAAACAGAGGAACCTGCATCGAACCTACGCTTCCACCCAAAACACGCATCACCCTGACTATTCAACACTCACCCTTTTCTTTCTTTCTCTCTCTCTCCTCCTTAGTCTTTTTGTGTGCTTTAATAATCACTCGAATTCACACCGTTCTAACAACCCTTTTATAGTTGCAAACAGAATTTTCATTGAACAATTATTAGTGTTTAGATTATAGAGAAAATAAAAACATGGGTAGTATGAGAAATATGGACCCTCAATCAATAGCCGAGAGGGCGGTTCGAGTAATTGGGTACGGGTATGATCTTACTGCGGATCTCCGATTAACTTCGTGTAAAGCTGGGCCTTCTGATTCAAGATTGATTGAAATTGATCATAGTTTGACTAGAGATTTGATTTTGCCTGGTGGAATTGTTGTGCCTAATGTTCCGTCTTCTATTAAGTCTGATAAGGGCGAGCGTACTCGATTTCGGTCCGATGTCCTGTCTTTTAATCAGGTAATAACACCTTTCTTTTGTTTATGTGGACGGAATTTGATTTCAGATGTAAAAGTTTAACTTAGTTGACATCTATACAAAATACTCCGTAATTAGTTATTCAGACTTATGTTTTTATATTTTACGGAGTATTAATTTGATCAAAATTTGTTTAGGGATTAGAGAAGTAAGTTTTGAAATTTGTGTTTGGTTGAGGAGTTCCTGGGTATCCCCGAAGGCCACGTCAGCGTTCTCTAGACCAATAAAAGTGATTGTATTTTGATGGCCAGCTCGGGACATAAGTCACATAATTAAGGATAGAAAAATATGGTGTAACGTGTTATGTTATCGATACATCTCGTGGACCTAAGAATTTCTCGTACATTTGTTGTTGGTATTTTTGTTTATATACGAAATTTATAGAGCTTTATTGAAAATATATTTAGACAAAACTTGCTACTAATTAAAACTAGACATTTAGACAAAACTTGCTACTAATTAAATATATTTGCCATGATTTAGAAAAATCTTATTGAAAATGTTAACTTCTTTAAGGGATTTCCTAAAATGGAATCTTATACGTATCTAATGGCATGTTTTTTTCGAACTTTGGAGATAGGGTCTTGACTGTTATGCATGTTTAAGATAATAAGATTACAACCTATGCACTGATGCAAATTGAAATTAATTCCAAAGTCACTCCTTTGACTAACTAGTTATGTGTATCTACTGTGTGAATGATGCAGTCTTACACTATATTTTGAATTTTTATACGTCTTGGTCGGTTAGAGGTAAGGCTGTGTATATAATGTCTGCCTGAAGATTCCGCGACACAGGATGTTGTTTGTTTCTTATGTGGTTGTCAATGTTTTGCAATGTTGCATACTAAGCATCATGGTATCAAAAGCATGTTTATATAGATGTAAATTGGTGTATAAACTTAAAAAAGACGGAACAATAAGAGATTATCAATTGTGATTATGATCTAACATTACCAGAGTAAATTATGTGCAACACTGGTTTACATAGAAGGTTTGTTCTACAAAGAATTCTATGCTAACTATGCTTTCATAATTTAGTTCAATCATGAAATGCCTATCTTCCGTGACAGGCCGGCCTGAAGGCAAAGCATTAACCAGCTCCCTACCAAGACTCGAAGAGTTATTTATATGGGGAGCTACCCTTTACTTGAGGAGTCAGCTCAGGAAGAAATGCACCTGTAAATTTATTATTCCCTAATTCTCTGCCTTATTATGTATCGCAGATGTCAGAGCGCTTCAACCAAGACCATTCATTATCTGGTAAAATCCCCTCAGGCCATTTCAATGTAATGTTCAGCTTCAAAGGCTGCTGGCAGAAGGATGCAGGTGTAACAAAAACCCTTGCCTATGACGGTTGTTTCATCACTCTCTACACTATTGAGCTGGGAAAGTCCCATATAACACTTTCGGAGGATATTAAACGTGAAGTACCTTTGTCCTGGGATCCTGCTGCTCTTGCCGCGTAAGAATCTACTTTGTACATTGCTCTTATATTTTGTTGCATGATTGCCATTCCGTGATTTCCTAGAGTGAGCAGCTAGCTAAGCATAAGAGTAGCTTCGATAGAGTTAATGATAAACATTCATCTGTCGAAAATTGCTCTGATCGAAGGGTTAATGAACATAAATTGTAGTGGGATGAGTTTATTTTTCTCTTATATTTTAATTATCTTCTACGGGTCAACCCTGTAGTAAGAGGCTCTTGCTGGTGCTACAACAGAAATCTCCACGAGCAGAATGTTATTGCTCAATATAGTTTGATGTTGGGATTAATTTATGTCTTACCAATCTAATAACTTGTATTTCAGGTTTATTGAAAAATATGGTACTCATATCGTTGTTGGGGTAAAGATGGGAGGTAAAGATGTAATACACATCAAGCAGCAAAAAAGCTCAACCCTTGAACCAGCTGAGGTGCAGAATGTACTCAAGAAGCTTGCTGATGAAAGGTTTTCTGAAGATTTACAGAGCCCTGGAGCACATGGAAAGCCGAAGGTACATTGTGTCTTACTGCCTATAAATTTGTTTTTGTTATAATTTCAATTGCATAACTTCCTGAATGTTGCTTCAAATGTTGCCACCGTGCTTTTGGTTTCCATTTAATTTGACTGGCACAAATTTTACATTGTTGCGGAAAATGACTGCTCATTGGATCCCTGTAAGATGATGCAGTACTCTTCACTAACCTTATCACAGAAAAAAAAAAAAAAAAAAAAAAAAAAAAAAAAAAAAGGTCATTTTCTGCTATACAATCACCTCAGACTTCTGCAGAGAAACACACAGCTATACTTTTCCTATCTCTATACTGAAACATGTCGAAGTTTTAAGCTGAAATTTAAGTTGTGGATCAGCCTAGTTTTTGCCATCTGAGGGAGGGTGTAAGGGGATGGCTTGCCACAGACTGGATTACACCGTGCCTTGGCTTTTATCCTTAGGAATCCTTGCCTTACAGGGTTCTGCAAGCCGGCATCCTCAAAGCTGAGTAAACTGCTCTGAAAGAAAGCCCTATAAGCCACGCTAATCAGCAACCAAAAAGCAGTCTAATGGCCTGATGATGATTGAAAGTCTTTCTTCTAAGCATATAGTACTAGATCACATGATTTGTTCCTGAGTTCAGAGCTTAGTATTGTTCCTCCAGAGGTTCCAAGGGATACCCACATTATAGCTCACAATTCACTGCTTTGAATGCTTGCAACGACTCATAAGTTGCTTGATCAACCTATGCTTGGATGGATGCTAATTCGTACTATGGTTTTGGGGTACCCTATAACATAGTTAGGCTGTTCTTACTGTTTTATCGGTACCTGAAAATAACAAGTTAGGACTCAAGTACTTTCACTTATGTTCTTGGAGTGTAAGAGGGAGTGTAGGTCAAACCTCTATAAGTCATGTCTTCTGTCCTTCAAGTTGTTTTATAGCTCACAGGCTTGAAGGGGCCATTCTAGCTTGAGATTGTGAGTTGCAAATTCCGACAGTCTTTCAAGCCTAAGTTTGAAAATTGGAGGTTTCTTGATCCTAACTTAATGAAATCCTCAAGAGTTTATTTCATTAGAAGCATCAGGCTTTTAGGCTTTCTAAGGTTCAGTCAGGACAAATGACTTTTTGCTAACTACTAGAGTGTTCTTATGTTTCCTTGCTTAAACCTACACCTTATACAAAGTGTTCAGATTATCAGACAACTAATCAATTCCAACCTTGCATTTATGAATTTTCAAACGTTCAAGCCAAGCCTATACCTTAAAATCCATTTAATTACGGCTTATTCCCTTTTCCAGCCTTTTAAGATTTTGCTAGTCTCTTGCTGCATACTTATCGCGTTGTACTATTATGTTTCTTTTCTTGGGTTAAAACTACCAAAAGAAAGTGCTTGTAGATCATTGCTGTTATGTATGTATATATATGTATATATCTTAGTTTGTATGCGCATTCTTTTCTTTGATTGATTTAGTCCTCTGAATGCTTGTCTGCAAATTCTGCCCAACCTACAATTGTCCGATTATTATTGATGAAGCTTCTAGGGTATGAGTTGCAGGATTAACTCTTCTTGGCTTCATTTTGTTCTTGTAGGACAAAATCCGGACTAACTGGCAGCTCCAAGCATCTTTGGCTCAATCATTTCGACCTTCTGTTACTTCTTATTCAAAGAACGACGTGAGATTTACATGACTCTTTTATATGTTAGTGAAAGTAAATTCAGTTATGTAAATAGTGTCACGAGATTAGGCATAAACCTTTTTTGTAATTTATCTGCAGGATCTTCTGAGTATTGCAGTTCGTAGGGGAGGTATTGACATCGGAAATCACAAACAGTGGCTTTCAACTATAGCCGAGTCACCAAATGTCATATCCATGTCATTTGTGCCCATAACCTCACTGTTATCTGGAGTCCAGGGCTGTGGTTTTCTCAGTCATGCTGTAAATCTGTATCTTAGATGTGAGTGTTCTGCTACACTTAGCTTGCCACTTTTCCTTTTAATTCTAAGGTTGAAGCGAAACAAGCCTACCAATTCTATTGATCAAACTCACCCGGATTTTTAGTCCTAAAATACCTGGTGGAATGCTATAAGTAGCTAGCTTAGACAAACATAATTGTGATTTGTGAATGTTTCGAATTTTCACATACCCTATAATGTTGAAGATCGAAAAATGGATACATTTTATAAAGTTAGATCATCTTACTTTAATTAAAGCTGCCTACTCTTATCAGAATTGGCATTTTATGTCTCATTTGTATCAACACTAAAAGTAAGTTATATGCTTATATATGTGCAGATAAGCCACCTATTGATGACCTTGCTGAATTTCTTGAGTACCAGTTGCCTCGGCAGTGGGCTCCCGCATATGGTGATCTTCCATTAAGTCTTAGACGAAAGAAAGATGCATCTCCGTCATTGCCTTATGCATTAATGGGTCCTAAGCTTTATGTCAATGTTGTGCCAGTGGACACTGGAAATAGACCTGTTACTGGAATACGGCTTTTCCTGGAAGGTAAGAAGAGTGACCGTCTTGCAATCCATCTCCAGCATCTTTCAGCTCTTCCAAAGATCATCCAACTTTCTGATGATCACAGCAGCCAACATAGTGATCAACATCTAGAAAAAGACTACATAGAACCTATCAAGTGGAGCATGTTTTCCCATGTTTACACTGCCCCAGTTGAGCATAATCGTTTATCTACTGATGATACTGCCCCAATCGTAACAAGGGCATGGTTTGAGGTCAAAACCGTTGGCATGAAAAAGGTTCTATTTTTGAGGCTTGGATTTTCCATGGTGGCCTCTGCAAAATTTCGCAGATCAGAATGGGATGAATCAACTACCTTGTCTCGGAAATCAGGGATGTTCTCAAAGATCAGTGGACGATTTAGTGGAGGATTAACCTCACAACCAGAACCCCAGAAGCCGGATATAAACTCAGGCCTCTATCCTGGTGGCCCTCCTGCTCCTGGTTCGACACCAAAGCTGTCAAGTATTGTTGATTCCAAGGAAATGGTAAGAGGCCCAGAAGACCATCCTGGATATTGGGCGGTCACCGGAGCAAAGCTGTGTATGCAAGGTGGGAAGATCAGCATGAAAGCTAAGTTTTCGTTGTTGACCATGATTACAGATTCAGAGGATTCAATGTCTATGTAAATTATGTCTTACATTAGTCAGAGATTTTTTTTTTTTTTGTAAGTAAATACTGTAGATTCATATACTGGTAGTTGTTTTCATTAGGTTCCTGAAATTTTTTTGTGGCCAACTGTCCTTCAGGAGCAGGTTGACTAAAAAAAAAAAAAAAAAAAACCTGTCCTCCTACAGTATGTTGTGTGTTGGCCTATTCTTTTTCCCTTTATTTTTTTCAATATTTGTGTGTTTGTGGTGGGAGGGTACTGCCCAACACCTCTGTATTATATCAGGTTATCAAGGTGCAGACTACATCATGTTTTGTAAATAAATATTTTCATTCAATGCGCCAGTAAACTTCCTTAGTTCTATGAAATATCCAGGCAAATGTAATGTACTTGCATTTCTGTCTTACTGTCTTAGCAACTAGAGAATATATTTGTACTCTCAAGTTGTGCAGAATATGTTGTAATCTATGTTATTCAAACTCGACAGGTATATTATTATGCAAATGGCAAACCCTGCTACAATGTTAAACAAATTTCATGCTTATGGTCTAATTCCAAGTTTCCAATTGTCCAAAGTTATGGAGCATCAAGTACCTGGCACATGTACTAGAGGTAATATATTAGCACATTAGATGCATAAAACTAAGATATAGAAGCAAGAAATGGTTAGATCACTGTTAAAAGATTCTTTCGGTACCATTCCCAAAATAAGCTGATCCTTCCTTGGAACAAAGTGGAGAAACATTTTGAAGCATTTCATCTCTATATCTGTAGATATACAGCAAAACACAACTCTGTCTAACATTAAAACAGAGAACTAAACATATGTAAGTGAAGGAAAATGTTTTGTTCTACATTTGTGTGATTCCTGTAATCTTCTGCAATTCAATATTACCAGTAATCTCCACAGGAGCATGAACCATCTTTGAAATGATGGTACCTGTTTGTATCTCTGACAATAATCTCTCTAGAGACTATCTTACAGATGAACTTGAAAGCTGTATGGCAATCCAAGCAAATCCGAAGATTCTTCTTGACCCTAATGGGAGCACCTGGTGGGGTTGCTATTAGTGAAAAAGCAACAGCGAGTTTTTCACTATGATGAAGCAGCAGCAACTCCTTTTCGCTTTGTTCAACATCATGGAGATCAGTCTCCAGCATAGGTACATACCCTTCCTTCATCATGAGATCTTTAATCTCATTCAACTTTGCATATATTTCCACACTTCTGGGGTGGCTTTTATCTCCTACAATAAACGTGTGAATCTTATCTTTCACCTCAACCCAACTCATTCCAGGCTCCTTCTTAACCTTAGTCTCTTTCATCATTTTCCTCATTTCTGAAACATTCTGCCACATTCCAGCTGAAGCATACAGGTTGGCCAGCAGAATGTGCGTGCCAGATTTCTCTGGCTCAAGGGCAAAAAGATTCTCCGCTGCACGTTGCCCTAGCTCCACGTTCTTGTGAATCTTTGCAGCACCAAGAAGTGCTCCCCATACTGCTCCATTTGCTTCATATGGCATTTTGTTCACAAGCTCTAATGCTTCATCTAATTTCCCAGCTCGACCAAGGATATCAATCATGCAAGCATAATGTTCTTGAGTAGGCTTTATGCCATATAATCTTTCCATTGTTTGGAAGTATTCTTTGGCTTCTTCAACCATACCTGTGTGACTGCATGCGCATAGGACACTGACTAAAGTAACATGGTTTGGGCAAACACCATCCTCAACCATCTGATCAAATAATCTTAGTGCTTCTTTTCCATGCCCATGTTGAGCAAGTCCTCCGATTATAGCAGACCATGATACTATTCCTTTCTCACTTAGCCTTGAGAAGGAAAGAATTGCATCATCTATACATCCACATTTAGCATACATGTTAACAAGGGAATTCCCAGCAAAGGTGTCAGACATGTACCCAAGTTTTAATACATGAACATGCATTTGTTTTCCTTGTTCGTAGGCAGATAAATTAGCACACGCATTTAAGAGAGCACTGCAAGCAAAAGGATCTGGCAATACACCTATAGCTTGCATTTCCTTATAAATCTTCAGCGCTTCTTCACCTAGTCCAAACTGAGAGTAAGCCGAAATCATGGAAGTAAAAGATGCCAAATCTCCTATTTTAGATTCATGAAATTTCTTTGCCGCATCTTTTATGTTGCCAAGCTTCCCATATGAGTCAACAAGGCTATTCACAACATAATTATCAGATTGAAGACCTGATTTTATGGAAATTGCGTGAACTTGCTGACAAACATCAATTTGCTGCAAGCTAGTTATGCATTTGAGGACTGCTGATAATGTAGTTTTATTAAAACCTACTCCCTCTTTATACATCTCAATGAAAATTTTTAAAGCTTCTTTATCATCTCCCTTTGATGAGTAACCTGAGATCATAGCATTCCATGCAATCAAGTCTTTCTCTGATATTGATTTAAAAACAGTCTTTGCCTCCTCCATTGAACCACATTTGGAATACATATCAAGCAGACCAACACCAGTAAACAAATCTGCATTTGTATCCATCTTAATCAAAGTGGAATGAAGCTGTCTACCCAAATCTTTCAGTTCTAATCCTGCACAAGCTTTTAGGGCACTCGATAATGTGAATAAATTTGGATATACACCCGAACTGTTCATCTGAGCAAAGAATTCCAAAGCTAACTCATGTTCTTCGTGAAGCACAGAACCGGCAATAATGGCATTCCAAGTAACAATATCTGGTTCCTTAACATTATCAAATACAAGAAGGGCACCTTTAATTTCCCCAACTTTAGCATACATATCAACAAGTGCATTTGCTGAGAACTGATCAGCTTCATGTCCAAACTTTATTAAGTACCCATGAATTGTTCTTCCCATAGTACCATCCCCTTTTCCTGCACAGGCATTCAGCATACTCGAGAGACTAAATTCATTTGGTCTCATATTAGTCGAAACCATTTCATTGAACAAACAAATCGCCTCTTCAAAAAAATACCCTTGCACATAACATGAAAACAAAGCATTCCACGAAACAACACTCCTTTCGGGAATTTCGTCAAATAACCTTCTCGAATCCTCGAACTCTCTGCATTTTGCATAAACAACCACCAAGGTATTCGCAACAAAAACATCAGACCCAAACCCGGCAACCAACGCCATCTTATGAATTTGCTTCCCATACCTCAAATCCTCCCTAATTCCACAAGCCTTAAGCACACTCGAAAATGCGAATTCATTACAAATAATACCCAAAGAGTGCATTTCCAGAAAAGCCAAAAGGGCTTCCTTGGGCATCCCATTTTGGACATACCCAGATATAATAGCTGACCAAGAAACCAAGTCTGGTTCAGGACTTTCGTCGAGCAGTTTGCGGGCATACCCGAAAACTCCACATTTCGAGTATAAATTAATCAAATGGTTCCGAAGTTTCACATCGATCAACAACCCAGTTTTAGTTAATTGAGCATGAACTTGTAATCCAGGACCAAGGGACTTGGTCTGGCAGCAATATGATAAATGCTCAGAAAAGGGTACAAAGGTAGGAGAAATAGTACCCTTTTCAGCTAAATTATTGAAATAATCAGATTGATGATTTTCGCTAAATTTGGGTAATGTTTGGAAGTTTTTAGGAGAGAAGATTGAATTTGGGGAGAGAAAAAGAGGGAAATTTTTGAATGGCAGGTAAAATCGTTGGTTAAGCGTTGCTTGGAGGGAAAATAGACAACGAATGTTCATGATCCATTAGTTGACTCGCACACAACCACCACAATTAAATACTCCCTAAAACCAATGTTGTATGAAACTCAATGTCACACCATAGGCCTAGTTCTATAGAGCTGCTCTGCTTTGCTCTGCTAAATATGCTCTGCTCTGCTTTGCAACTTTGCTGAGTCCTCTGCTCTACTGATTCAATTGGCTTTGCTGATACCTATTCTGCTCTGCTAGAAGTTCAAAAGAACAGGACCTTATAATGCAGTGCTCGACTAATCCTAGAGGAACATTTATTAGTTAATCAAGCTATCAACCGTCTTTTTTTGAAAAAAAAAATGGTGAAAATTGGTAAGTTGGTAACAAGTTAGAATAGAGGATGGATCAAAATCGTATTCATACTCGATAAAATTGGTAACAAGTGAGTGGATGACAACTAATATAGTTGCTTAAGGTCTTAAAATGTAAGATCAAATTGTATCAATATCTCCTTGTGACTTTCTCGGCAACCGGCACTAAATTTTTTCACAAACTTTTATATGCGACTGGCCACACAGTGTTGCCAACCATTATGGGGGTTACTTTGTTAGTGTTGTAGGGGTTACTCACCCCGTCAGGGATTACTAAGTCGATCGAGGGTTACTTGGTCGGTTAGGGGTTACTTACTCGGTCAAAGGTTACTAAGTCGGTCAGGGGTTACTCGGTCAGGGCTTACTCACTCAGTTATGGGTTACTCGGTTGGTGAGGGGTTACTTATTCAAAGGTTACTCGTCGATCAAGAGTTATTTGGTGTGTGTCCGCTAGCCACACAATGTGGCCAGCCGTACACAAAAGTTGCTAAAATTTTTTTACGAGGGAATCCAAGTAACAATATGAAACACAAATTAAAAAAATGCATATGGAAAGAGTAATTAGGTTCCAATTGTAAGGAATTTGTCACAATACCTAACTACTTTTGATTACTTGAAATAAAATCAGTCAAGTTCTAAAAATCTCTCTTACAGAGGCTTGGAGGTTAAAATTAGGGGCAAAATCGACCCTAACGCCTCAAAGTTATGTATGAGTGAAAGATTTGGAAAGTCTTTTCTTTCAACTTTCCAGGTCAGTGAATTATTAATTCCTCGACTGATTTTTTTTTTTTTTTTTTTTTTGGGGGGGGGGGGGGTTGTTTATTTTGATGTTCCTTGATGTGGCATAGGATGGGATATGGTCATCAACAATTGCAAAATGACAATCAAACAATCAAATTTAATATCAGTTCAATTTCCTTTCTGAAATTTCCATCCATTATCTACAAGACTCCAAATGCATTGTTCTAAAAATAGTAGGTACCCATGAAATTGCTACTAATGAATTTTTTTCGTGGCCCACTTGAACATATTAGATACTCCTTCTTTCCCTTTATTTTTGCCCTATTGTCATTTTTTGGTCAAATTTTGTAAACTTTGACCGTAAATTTCCATTAATGTATAAGAGATATAGTCATATGTGATCTTGTTAGATTCGGCTCATTGCATATTTTATTAATAACATCACGTTTTTATAGTTTTTACGTGTATGGAAAAAAAGATATGTACGTTTTAAGACGCTTTCTAAAAACCGTAAAAAGTCTAATGGGGCAAATAAATAGAGACAGATGGAGTAGATCATATCATATGCCTTTTTATTTTGAACCACATTTTAAGTGGTAAGGTATTTGACCCATGACTTTGACTTTGTCTTTAAAGTTAGCATTTAGGTTTGTTTGAAAAAAAAAAAAGTGATAATTAATTGGGTTTGGACCAATATGGTTTGTGGGCATCAAAACCTCCTCCCCCCCCCCCCCCCCCCAAATGGCTATGAATTATTCCAAATTAGATTAGCCAAAAACATTTAAAAAAAAAAAAATCGATGATTAAATTGTTGACTTTTAAAACATAAAATAAGAATAACTTTTTATCTTAAGATAATTTTTTAAAAAAGAGATGCAAAGTGATTTTCGTAATTAAAACTAGATTTTGTTTGTTTATGAAACATATACACAATAAAAGGATGGATGAATAATATATCAAATTACATAGTATCCTCTCTGTATTTTTTTTTTTTTTTAAATGAAGTAGGATGAGTTTGAACTAAGAAAATCATTGAAGTGAAAGCGAAAGGTGAAACAAAGAATAATAATTGTTTGGAAGGGTCAAAAGATTAGGAAAGAGAACGTTTAAAATTAATGCACTGTATGAGGGAGAAGATGATGAAAAAAAAATAGGGGAAGAAAAGAGACATGATAACTTATCTAATACTTGTATTATGTAATAAATATATTAAAATGTGTTCTTAATCAAGTTCTGCACCATATGACACTTTTCTCAAAAAATGATTTATAAAAAAGCTGAACTTTTGATCTCGAATTAAAATATTAGAAGCTTAATAATTGATATGTCATATTTCATACCTTATGTTGCAAATGAAATGACCCGGGACATCGCCCAACCTAAAAACTAGTGATTAACTGATTACTTTAAAAAAGAAATATAATTATACGAGACAAACCACAAACACGCAGCATATACACTAATTGTTACTGGATATATCATTTTAAACTTTTACTTACTACTAGTACAAGTATTATTTTCTTTAAAAAAAATGGATACAAAAAATTAGATTTTATCATTTGGGTTTAATATTCTACATTGTATTCTTTTATATATATATATATATACACGATTTTTAATTTTGTCAGGTTATCGCTTGAGAGTAGAGGAGGGAGGTAAGGGAAATCCCTCTACTCCCAAGCATTTTTGTAGTTGGTGGGACTCGAACTCGTGACCTTAAAATCACAAGACGAGTTCCCCACCAACTCCACCGAGTTTTATCAAATATGTCATGGACCCTCCAATGTTTGTATAAAACGCAAAGACGTATTGGACCATAATTAATTTGGATTAGGTTGAATGGATAATCTAGAAATTGTCAGCGCCAACTCATTCATGGCATATGATATTTATTACTACTTTATACCAATATCTTTAAAATGCAAAATTGCCCAATTAGCCACACCACACATCTCATTTGACTAGTTCACATCAACACGACACCACAAAATAAATTGATTAAGAATTAACACCAACTTTTTGTGTGTTTAGGTTGATGATTTTAGGAAAATTTTATGAACATATAAAGGTGGTTCTTAAATGTATGCCATTTAGATATTCTATAAAGGAGTATAAGTAAATAACACTCTTAGTAATGTAATTACTTCCCACTTAAACAACCGAACCAGCACACTACAAGCTACAACTCAATTTTTTTCAAGCATGCACCATGATGTATGTGCTTCATTCATTGCCTTCATATACAAGAGGCATTGTTGTTTGAGAATCAAAACTTTTGTTAACATGTATTGTACGTGCTTTGTTTACAACAAACTTAGTCACCCTAAATCACATGTACAAAGTCAACGTTAATTATTCGTGAAAATTGGCTTTGCAAAATTTGGGTAATTAAGCAGCATATCACTTTGTATACGGTTGTACGCATAAAACCTTGAGAATGATGATAAACTCACAAATGGCTAAGCACATACAATAGGAGAAAAAATAGTTAGGAAGAAGCAAAGACTAGTAAAGTACCATTTGTACCAACCACCAAAAAAGATGGCTGAACGAGGTTTCAAAAAGAAATGCCAACAACTAAATAAGTAAATAACCATTAATCAACCATGAAAAAAAATTGAAAGCTCAGAATATAGAGGATCAAGCAACAAGTTCGTTCTTTATTTGCTTAGCCTCGCTCATGCATATTCACATGGTTTCGATCACGTCGAATTTATAGCTGTGATATGCTTTAGCACGCAAGGCCGGGATACTTTGGGACGTAAATGGATCATGATCGATTAATTTATAACTCTGAATATACTAGATTACATTTTAGAGAATTAGAGACTATACCAAAGTCTAAACTAATATTGTAAAACCCAGAATGATATAACTTGATGTATGGTCGAGTTATGCATCAAAATACCCATAAAAAACATATTATATATTAAGGATGAAATCGTTAGAATGACATTTATTGTACCAAATGTTTTTTTTTTCAAATGGCTTATAATCCATGGTTTTTATTACTTAGTCCTACAAAATAAGAATATTATAGTTATTAATCCAATAATACAAAATGGTTATCTACAAAACTAATTTTATTTTCTGATCACCACCTCTCATCTGTTGAATTCACCATCCAACAAATCCAAGGAAACTGCAATATTTAAATAATGGAATAAATAAATAAATACATAAAACCCAATTATATTATATGATGAATTTATATTAAGGGAAAAAAAAGAAGAAGAAAAAAAACCTGAGAGAACGAAGAGCAACATGAGAAGAGAGGACATGGAAGAGAACATGAGCACCATGAAAGAACATTACCATACCAGTGCATCCTAACACAAACAATTCTACCACCATTTTCAAATTTTTACTGATTTTTCTTCTTCAATTCCTCACTATTTTATAGAGAGAGAAAGGTTGACGAAAAAGAAGAAATGTCAATGGACAAGTAGTGAGACAGTAGATGAGTTTGCCAGTTTGGCAACTTATTTTTTATACTTTTAGGTGTCAAAATCACACTCCAGAAATCGACCCTAAAAATATCTGATTTAGATTTCGACTCGCGTTAACACAATAATTTAACATGATTCAATTTTAAAAATTAACTCGACCCGACCCAACCTCATCAAACCCGATCCGATCGTCCTAATTGACACCTCTATTTTATGTACTCGTTACAGGACCCTTGGGGCTTCGGCCCTTAATTAACCCTCACGATGTCACCAGATTTTTTGGGATACATTTTCTTTCATTTCAAAACGGAAAACTATCCAAATATTATATACGACACCAATTTTTGGATATCAGAAGTTTATGTTCAGTTCCCTCCGCATCTATATAAGTGCATCACTAACTTAAAATGACTTTTTTTTTTTTTTTTTTTTTTTGAAATAACAAAGAGGAAATTAATTAACCATAAACAAGTTGGCTACAACTACTTAAAATGACAGTATCTAAATAAATGTAACACTTTCTTTTACGAAAATATCTCGCTATATTTTATTATTGGATTTTTATCTCAATACACCATTCTTTTTTAATCATTATTAGGATTTTGAAAATAATCACCTTTAAAAAATCACTATTTGTAGATAGCCACCTTAATTTTGCTTGTATTTAACCACGCACCTTTAATAAAAATTATACTTCGTACCTTTTACCACCACATTATGATTTTTGTTTCATAGCATGCAAAACAAGACATTTCTATTATTTATTGTTTTTTACATTTAAAAACTTGATTTGGTACCTCTAGGGCCAGAATAACCCCCTAAAACCTTAATCGGACAATTTTCTCGGCTAAATAAAAAACGCAAAGCAAGACATTTTTTAGCAAGCAAAACGGAGCATTTTAGTTGCATTTTTTACGATTCCAAGCTCAATTTGATTATTTTAAGACCAAAATGACCCTCAAACCTTACATGAAGGCCCCACTAACGGTTTCTTTAACAGAAACCGTTATGCGGTGGTAAAAGCTACGAATTATAATTTTTCTTTTTAAAGGAGGTTAAATGCAAATAAAATAAAATAAAATAAAATAAAATAAAATAAAAAGTTAGATAGTTATTTACAAGTAGTGGTTTTTTTTAAAGGTGGTCATTTTCAAATTTTACTCTCTTTCCATGATTTTCACACATACATTATCATGTTTAAAGCATACAATACCCTCTCATTCATCTTTTATCATTATGTTTAATTTCAACTTCATTCACTAACACATCAAAACACTTTCCGTATTTCAATTGTATAAAACTTTGTGTACAACCTAACGTGTGCCAGTTAAAAAAAAAAAAAAAAAAAAAAAAAAAAAAAAAAAAAAAAAAAGGTGTACCATAGAAAGATTATGTGCCACGTAGTATTCTCCTCTCTTGCAAATGTTCATTGTCCATGTCAACTTCTCAATTAAAAAATTAAGCATAGCTATTACAAGATTTTGAACATGTGAACTATGAAATGAATAGTGATATCATGCAATTACTTATAACATCATAATTTCAACATTTTCTCATATACAAAAACAACCCTAAAAAAAAGGAGTCAATTAAATTAATACAATGGAAGTGCATTTTCTACCCTACGCCATATAGCCTATGGTATCTCTCTTCAGCTAGAAGTGAAAGAACCTCATGGATAGTTCTCATTTCGATTTTTTGTTGTTATATTATGTCTTAAAAATTGTACTTTGTATCAGTATTTTAATATAGAAGGAGTAATTTATACACGAATTGAAGTAACGTATGTTTTACGAACATTTACATAAACAATTACAAAGTATGTTTCATCAAAGAATTCATGCAATCATATATTGGGGGAGGGTGCGAATACCCTTCCCTATTGCCCTAGCTACCCACACTCACCATCACGACAAGTATAAATCTAACATTCAGGTCATATCCTTCTAAAATTTGAATCGCTTTTATGAATACCATGATTATGATTTTATCTTGAAGTATTAATCATCAAAAAAATAGTCAAAGTAATTAAAATATTTTAATAACACGAAGCTAAAGTAATGTAACCAATAATAAGCAGAGAAAGTATACAAATTGTTACTACTTTGTCAATTTATCTTCCTTAATATTTTGATTAACTTCTTTTCAAAACTTAGAAAAGATGAAAAAGTCACATTATAAGAAGAAAAGATATGAGTTTTAAAAAGTTTCCTAAATACAAAGTTAGCCACATAGCAGCCCCCACCATTGAAAGGAGTAGTTTGTAAAACATGAAAAGTTGCAAACATGTTCGGTGCCGCCAAACAAACAATAACCGCACCGAACCGTCCTTATCCCTCACCGCCATCAATAATTATATACGGCCGCCAACATTACTAACCAATTTTTTTTTTTTCCAATTATGTTTGTTATTCTTGCAAGTCTTCAGTAATGGCAAAATTGACTCATTTTATATTCTGATTATCTAATACTACGAAGTATATAATTTTTATACTAGAGTAATGCACTGCTAGAAATATCAACCTAACTTATAGGGACACTCAATATTTTAATGAATGTAAACCGCATTTAAATAATGAGTAGAAATTAGGTATAACTCCTTTAATTTCTACGGAATACTATATACTTCCTTCCTTTCAATAATATTGCAACATGGATGAAATTATGCATTTTAAAACACATTTTATATGTTAAATATCTAGAATTGTATAAGAGTATAAATTATAAAAAGTTGATATTGTAAAAGTATTTTATGAGACGAATCTAACGAGATTCCACATGACTATATTTTGCTTAACGTATAAACCATATTATATAGTCAAACAAATAATGCAAAAGTTTCATTGTTGCAATATTATTGAAACGGAGGAAGTATTGTTTTAAATTTACAGAAATATTCTCAATTATTAACACATTATGATTATGATGTTTTAATCAATGTGTTAGTTATAACTTAAACAAATTAGACAATTAGACATTTTCATTTTATAGGAAATTTCGAGACATCTATCAACTTCCTTTGTTTTAAAGGTAACTACTTTTACAAGCTTGCCTGTAATGTCAAGTCAAGTTCATGTCAATAAAAGCCTTTAGAAATACAGTAAGTTCTAATTCACTGAATTCTAGCCAGCTAATTCTTTCATTTTAAACTTTCAGTAACACAATAATTTTAACTTCCATTAAGAGTCTGACCATATCGCATTTGAGACTAGATAGCACATTGTTCTAAACATAACTATGTTACTTCTACTACTCGTAAGATTTAGTCATCACATTATTAATTCAAATTACACTATCAAAATGGAAATGCTTCAGCATGTATGATTTACACTGTTATGCTTTGATAAGCACTATAACAAAGTCTAATTGATAAGAATACAACAATTTGAAGTTACATTTCTATTATAACTGGATGAAAGAACAAGTTAATTAGCAATTGTTATACAAGCGTAAGTGTAAAACCTATGATCCCTTCTTTTTCCCAAGGAAGCAAAGGGCAACGCAAACAAGCAGGCACATCCTCCAATTTCGCACGAGGAAGACTGTTTCACCTTTCGAAATTTACAAGTACATATCAGCCTTCCTCCGCACTAATACCCACAAACTAGCAGGCAGGAATAAAAGCAAATTGCAAACGGAGAAACTATAGCCATGAAAGACTTGTTTCTTCAAAACGTAGCTGAGATTTATATTTTGTTTTTTTCTGAAGGGATGTTTATGTTTTGATGTAAGCACTAGCTCGGTTAAGCAACTGCATAGAATCTCATGACATGACGATTCTAGGAGCCAGCAAGTGCAGAAGTAATGCAATTAATCCCTCCAATATACAGTCATTGTGCTACTTGAAATCTCAGTTACCTTTATTTTGATAACTTATCACTTCACTAATCGCCCAGTAGGGTGCAGAGAAGCAGATCTTGTACAAAGCCAGCTCTACCAGCTGCCTGATGTATCCTCTTCTCTTTTTCTTCAGAACTTAATGAAGAATCAAAACTGCAATAAAATACAAAAAGAGAGGGATATTAGCCAAGGTGTGGGAACATAACATTCATGAAACATGTTTATGTGTAAACTCTTTTTGCATGCTTTATACATTACAATTTACAAATACCCACACACAACTTAGATCGACTTGCTTTGTTTCCTCATAAAATGTCAATTGTTCTTTCCTCATATTTTTCAATTGTTTTGTTGAGTCCATAGATAAACTATTCTCTGTGCATGTGAGGCTAGGCCAATGTTGTATCAAAACTCAACATCAAAGAAGAGTTTAGGAGAGACGTACTACGTTGTATTAATCAGGAATTTATGTCACTTGTTTTACTGAATCGTTCAATTTCTTTGAATTATTGAAGTCAATTTTGCCATTGAATCAATTATCAATGGACACTACAATAATTCAAAAAATACTGAAACAAATGAACGATTCAATAAAACAAGTGGCATAAATTCCTGATTATGAAATTCGATACAGGTACACCTCTCTTCTTTGATGATGAAATTCGATACAATATTAACCCACCCTCACATACACAAAAAAACAATTGAAAATTTTAAAGAAACAAATGGAGGATTATATCCATCACACCTCCCTCCTGTCCATAAACGTAATTAATGATCATCACCGCCATATAGTAGTAGATTATACCAGTATCTTGCTTTTCTTAGGTAAAACCAATATCAGCATATGCAGATAGAAATATTCACCCCCAAAACACTGCAGATAAGCTTATATAAATTCACCATATATTTATTGAAAGTAAAGGATTGATCATTAAACTGGACTAAAGCAAATTTGATAATGTTGGTTGATATTTTTGCAGGGCTTAATTATGATACTTCAGAGACTTTATATGACTATATTGGTGACAACATGCAT
This sequence comes from Chenopodium quinoa, assembly GCF_001683475.1. Lineage (NCBI taxonomy): Eukaryota > Viridiplantae > Streptophyta > Magnoliopsida > Caryophyllales > Amaranthaceae > Chenopodium > Chenopodium quinoa. The sequence continues at coordinate 54,720 of NW_018743033.1, forward strand.
CTAAATAATACATGACTCATGAACATACCTTAAACAACTCTAGTTAAGCAACTCAATTAATTGGTAAAAAATATGAAAAAGACCAGCAAAATTATAATAATGCAGAGACGGAAAATTCCAACTACCTTGGTTTCCAATAACGGTCTGTTGAGGTATTTTTCGAAGTTGTATCCTCAATGCTGGATGCCACAGACTTGGTAAGTTCATCAACCTCTGATCCAGGAAAGTTTAAGATAAGTGATGAAAGGAATGGATCATTTGCAGCATTAGAGGCATGTGTACTACTTGATCGAAATCCACCTCCTCCTAGAAGCACTTGTAGGTGAGCTTCACGAAGGTCTCGGCCGAGCAGGGAAAGTGCTTGGCTATTTGGAATTGCAACTTTGCGCAATCTACGACGTCTTTGGATCTTGAATAAATGTGCATGCTGCAACGTGATATGACTCAGCATATCTCGCGTAACTTTAACAGAACAGATTGGGCAAACCTGAAGAATTGGCAAACAAACACATAAATTTCTTGTTAAAAAATATATATGCGTTGATGGAACAAAGTAATTTATCTTGGAGCACAATACAAATTAGGAGCATATAACTAAGTTTACAGTAAAAAAGTTGCAAAACAAGCGTTGAGACCAAGAACAAGATGTACTGATGTAGTAAGCCCTCGATTGGTTCCATGTAAGTGGACAAGAAATGAAAAGAAGTCATCAAAAGATATTGCAGCATAAAGCCCAAACTAGCTAAGAGCATTCCTAATGTTAAGCTACAAGGTATTATAGCTTGGCTCAACGCATCAATTTTTTAAAGCTACTACACTTTCTAGCTAGGAAGTACAGAGTATTCCAATAGTAAGCTACATGAGCTTATAACACACTATAGCGAGCCAAAAACAACAACAACAAAGCCTTAGTCCCAAAATGATTTGGGGTCGACTAACATGAATGTCATAATGGAACCGTCCGTAAAATAAAATAACTTTTATTAAACACATGTTGTTATAGACTAGCAAATCTGACTTGTATACTTTAGGAAATTTAAGGAAGAAAGCTTAGAAATTTGATTAACAGATTAACGATTTCTTACAAAAGGTAGTAGGTTTAGCCTACAAAGCTCATATTAGTGACAACTCTCCTAATAATGACTTGAGGTCACAACTCTCCTAAGTAATCACTCCAAAACTCTGCCTACCTTCTACTTTCCCTCCTCTATCTATTTATACTAAAGCTAAAGACTCTAACCTAATAATATTAGACTTCCCAAATTACCCCTCCTAAGAATAGTCTATTACACACGTCACATTTTAAGAGGAGCTTGCTTATCTTTTCTCAATCAAGCTTGTCGCTTGTTTGAAAGTTTTCTATCAATCAACAAATTTGTTACATATTATATTCATCTAAAGCAAGCCCATCCCAAAAACTCAAGACTCTCTACGTACATGTAGGAGCCTATTTGAACAATTACAGATATACAAATAAACACCACAAATAACCTTTTTGGCAACTCCACCAAATAACAATTGGTAATTTCATCAAAATGTGCTCGAGCTTCAGCAAGTAAGATTGGGCTCCCTGAACTTATTACTCCAGATCCTCAAGTAATGCCACTAACATCAATTTCTGTGGCCCCCAACAGGCAACAGCGCATTTTCACGGAACATTCATCCACCAATATTGATTAAAAGCAGACCATTGAAAGTCTTGTAGAACAACCTTTACAGACTTGCACCTTAGTAACCCAAGTGGGCTGTTACACATTAGACTTAGGATAAGAGCTTAAAAAGGCTATGTTGTGTAGACTTGGTTTGATATTTTGAACCAATTATCTCTAGTATATAACAGCTTTTCTCTATAATAGACCCTTGATTAAAGAAAATCCATCCATCCCTTCACAATAGTTGACTCATATCCTACTCAAAACAGTTTATATGTCTTCAACTTCTCATTAGGAAGATTTTCAATCAACAACTAGGAATCCAGGGTACAAAATTCAAACTGTTACCATCATAAACTGCTACTAGAATCAACATTAATTGTACTGCACAAACTACTACACTTTGGAAAGTACCAAACTTTAACATAAAAATTAGCTTCCTCAAATGCTTTCCACATTATAATCCTCCTTATCACTGATTAATCAGTGGTTATGAAGTCCATGTTTAACACAGCTCATACTCCTTCCGCTTACATGGTTCGACCTAATGACAAATCCTCAAGCCTAAAATGTACAAAAGGGGCATTGACCATATGACCTCCAACGTATCCTATAGATCATCGCTTTTAATTCCATCATAAACATTTGATAAACTATTCTATCAATCTACATCCACAGGTGGGTGCACATATATTCTAATTTCCACCATCATAAAACTTTCTAACATAATAATAACAATAAACAATTAATCACAACCCACAATTTTCTCATAACATCATTAAAATCAATCCCATTTGTATCATAGCAGCCAAAAGAAACCCATCAAAATCAATCCAATAATGCAAAATACAATGAAAAAAATATTCAAAAAAGCACAAAATCCAGAAACTTAAAACAAAATGTTAAAAGTTTCCAACTTTTCATCTTTACATTATATACACATAACAATAACCAAATCTAAAACCCCATTTTACCAAAACCTCATTAAACTTAATATTAAAAAGGTGAGGAGAGAGAAAACATACGGTAGCTCGAGACTCGCAAGAGTGTTCATCATCCAAATGGGTACAAAGCGAACCGATATCAAATTCTTCATAACAATACGGGCATGGAATATCAGGTCGAATCTCATCTTCCATCTCAAAATCATCCATATTCAACCGATCTAAAACATACCCATTTCACCAAATCATTAATCAACAATAACCCAGAAACCATCAACCAAATTAACAACAAAAAAAATTCAAGCAACATTTTTTCAGATCTGAAAAACAGGAAACAACAAAATAATTAAAAAAAAAGAAAGAAACAAACCAAGATGAGAAGAGTTATGATGAAGTTGGTGATTATGGTGGTGTTGCATATTAAACTGCCGCTTTGCAGCGGCTAAACGGGTGGTCCAAAACTCAGAATCCATTGATGAAAAGCTTTGATTTTGAAGAGAGAGAGAGAGAGAAAGAGAAAGAGAGAGTCAATGGAAGGCAGAAAAAATGTCAGAAAAAACCGAACTTTTATTATAGAAAGAAAAGTTGATTAATTTATGGGGAAGATGTAATACTAATTAAAATTGTTGGTTAATTAATAAAAATAGTGAATAAGTAAACGGCAAAATTGACAAAATGGGTGGTGGGTGGTGGAAGCGTGTTAGAATGCGAGAGGGAGGCTTAGATTCGGGGTGATGTGTTTTTCAAGTTGTGCGTGTGTTTTGCGTTTACACATCGTGGTCCTACTTTTCATTTTGACGGATTTTTAATTTTGTTTTTATGTTTTATTACTACGGAGTATTTGATTAAAAAAATTTGTAAATAATTAGGTTGATGATGTGTTGTGTATTTGTGTTGTACAGTCATGGTAAAATATCTATTACCTCCATTAACTATTATTTGTAACATTCATCAAAAAAGGTACTAACTAATTAACTATTATTTGCAACATTTTCAAATCTTCCATTTTTAGTAATTTTTTAATGAATTACAAAAATACCCTTACTTAAAACTTTATAACATCAATTACATACTTATAACATAATTGATTAAAAACTAAACTAATCTAATCTAATTAAACTTATATATATATATATATATATATATATATATATATATGGGAAGACATGAGCCCGCCACGTGTCATCATGACTAAGCAAATGATGGGGCGTCATGTCATACAATTACTATAATTCATTAAAAAAAATGAATTGTTAGCCTTAATGTTCAAACCTATGACCTTATGCTTATATTATACTACATCCGTTAAATATTAGTTGCAACTTTGAAATATTTTATATCTCACAAATAATACCCCAAAGTTGCAACTAATATTTAACGGATGTAGTACTTTAACTTCAACCACTACTCCAATGACACATCTCATATCTACAATGTTTTGTTAAAAAGAGTTAATCATATTCATAAACTTGATCAGAAGTCGAACGAAGCAAATTAATAATTTTATATACTAGATATTGGATAATATATTTTGATGTTCAATAATGATTTAAAAAATATATTTAAATTGTACGAGTACCACTACTCCAATGACACATCTTATATCTGCAATGTTTTGTTAAAAATAGTTAATCATATTCATAAACTTGAAGTCGAACGAAGCAAATTAATAATTTTAAATACTAAATATTGGATAATATATTTTGATGTTCAATAATGATTGGAAAAATAAATTTAAATAGTACGAGTACTGAAGTAAATGTTGTTGAATTGGAATAAAATAAGGGAATTCAAGGCATCAAATCCAACCGTCCGATCGGACGCGTGTTGGCCCGTTGGACTCCAACGGTTTGATCTTTGGATTCCCTCACTTAATTTCTCGAGTAATTCTTATAACCCCCAATTTAAGAGGATGTTTAAGGTGATTAATCACCACTGTTATTCTCTTGATAAGTAACTCTCATAACCCCCCATTTAAGAGGATGTTTAAGGTGATTATTCACCTCCCTTGATGCTTGGGATTCTTCTTCTATGTTCTTTCATGTTTCTTTATAAATAGAAGAAGCCTTTATTTTTTTTTCCCTGATTTTTACACTTGAAAAATACATCAATCACAATATTCTAAACACATTTTCATTGGGCATAAGTTACTTGACTCAAACCTTCCACCCAAAAGTGTCTTTGTGTGGAAGTGGTGTGTTAACCTTAGGGAATGTGCCGACGAATATAATTGAGCACCTTAGTTGTGTCGAAATTCAAGTTAGTGATTTGCATCACAACACACCAATATTGTTCCATTATTTGTGAGATTATCTTTTTGATCTTACTTAAATATGTGTATACTATTTGTACTAGACTACTCCTTTATTTACAGCAAATGTAACTAATTTAATCTTTTTTTTGTATTTTATAACATGATTTTCGTTATAAAACCTCATTTATAATATACATTTAATGACCCGGGGCATTGCCCGGGCCAAAAACTAGTTTTATCTTTCAATAATCATCAATTTCTCCATATTCATCTCTTCATCTTCCCCATTTTCTTTCTTTCTCCTTCTTCATCATCTTCTTCCTCTTCCCCGTTATCTTTTTCTCTCCTCCATTATCTAATTTCTCCATCTTCATCCTCTTCCCCATTAACTTTCTCTCTCCTCCTTCAACCACTTCTCATGAATTGAAGTAAAAAGACACTCAATTTCAGATCTGGAGAAATGATCTCGGTTTTGTGGTGTGGGGTTTTGGGTTAGTGCGTCCAGTCTGGGTGTTGGTGCGAGGGTCTCGGCTTCTTGGGTATGGGTTCGTAGGTCTAGGTGGGTCCGTGGGTTAGGTGGTTTCGGTTTGTGGGTTCACGGTGGTGGGTGTGTTCGCCTATGGGTTCTGGGTTTCTAGCTGATGATTCTGGATTCATGGGTTTGTGGGTTCACGGTGGTGGGTGTGTTCGTTCGTGGGTTCTGACTTCTGGGTTTGTGGCTAGTGGTTCAGGGTTCGTCGGTGGTGGTTTTGGGTTCGAAAGGTGGGTGGTTTTGGGTGGCGTGGGTGGTGGTTCTGGGTGGTTCAATTTTATTGTGGTTTAATTTATTTATTATTTGTTTTTTTTGGGGTTGGATTAATACTAAGTACATGCCTTATTTTTTAATAAAAATGCTTCGGCATACGTGCTCAAGAGAAATGGAACAAGTATTTAAAAATGGAGGGAGTAAAGTTTTTTTTTAGGTGTTTAGAGAGCTACAATGGACGGGGGTGAGAATCAATCCCAGGATCTCCTGAAATCAGGAGGAAAGCTCTAACCACTTGAGCTATACCTCACTCTCGTAAGTATTTTTAAATTGATGAAACAAATCATTGGTTCGTCTCTTGTTAAGCCACATGTCTCTCTTTTTCTATGTTGGAAATGTGGGCTATCAAGGTTACCAATAATTTTTATTTTATTTTATTTATTTATTTTTTTTACAACAGCAGATTACCTATAATTGGAGAAATTACAAATTGATTTAGAGATATTGGGTTTTGATGTCCTTGAAAAATCACTGTGTTGAAAAAGAGATTTGGTTTATTTAAGGTACAAAATACAGTATTATGAACGATTTTACTATAGTTTGAATGTGTTATAGTGATTAAATTTGATTTTTACCTAATAACCTCGTTTTTTTTTTCGTGTTTTGCTTTTTATACATTTTCCAAAGCTACATTTAAGTTCAAATATTTTTATATACAAATGAATAAAAAAAAAATAAAAAAATTAAGTTGATGTTTGAAAATTACACAACTAAGACGAATGGATCGGAATAAAATAATATTCCTTGTTACTATGTTTGATTGTTTACAATTGTTCATTCGTAATGAAATGAATGAATGGAAGCCTTTTGTTATTTTTTTTTTTAATGAAAGAATATCTATTATCTAATAGAATGGAATTGTACCTCATCTCATGGTTTTTGATTAGAATAGCCATTACTGTTCATAAAAAAACCCTAAGGTTTATATCATTTCTACTATTTGCCTCTTCCTACTCAAATTAAATAAATAAAATTAATAAATAAAAATTAATTAATTAATTAAATTAAACTTAAAATAAAGATTTCACTTCTTAAAAAAATTAAAAAAAAAAACAAAAAAACATTTCACTTCTTAAAAAAAATAAGAAAAATTGACATGAATAATCTCAACTTTTGATCATCTTCTCATTATCCCAACATTTCATTGTTCTGAAATAATCCTGATTTTAAAGGCAATCTTCTCAAAATAATCCGAAGTTTTATTTTGTTGCTTTTGGTTATCCCTTTTGGGATGGTTGTGTATAACAAAATTAAAAATTCGGATTATTTTAGTAAAATACATGCATAAGTTGAGATTATTACAAAATAATCAAAAGTTGAAACTATTTTTTAAAGCTTGTTGAAAGTTAGGATTAATCTTTCCAATTTTTACTAAAACTAGGGCGGCCAACATGCGCATGCGCGCCATAGCTAGCCACGTCCGGAAAGGTATTTCAGTTTGACCTTATGTCATAACTTTATATATTATAGCTAGCTATGTCCGAAAAGGTATTTCGGTTTAACCTTATGTCATAACTTTAGATGTTGGTAGCATTAACAAGGGAAAGTATATAAGCAAATAGTTTTAGGGGTATAAATGTCCACACACTATTCTTAAGAGTTAATTAAAAAAAGATACTCCCTCTGTTTTTTTTTTTTGCTCCATTTCTCCATGCGCGGAGTTTTAGGAGAATTAATAAAATATGGAGGTAATGGGATTGGTGGAAGAATAAAAAAATTATAAAAAACAAAAGTAATTGAGAGAATTGGAGGAGAGAGAATTTGAATTTAGTAAAATATTATTTATATTGGGTCCACTAGTTGAGAGAGAAAATGAAGCAAGTAATTAAAAACGGTCAAAAATGAAAAGTGAAGCAAATATTTAAAATAGAGGGAATAAATAACATTAATAAGGGTAAATAATCAAATAAACATTTTAGAGGATATAATTGTTCAAACACTATTCATAAGAGTACCTCAAACTTTTTAAAAGGTATTGTAGGGATTTGTTAGAATGAGAAATGAGAAAACTAATAATATCCTAACACATTTCATTGTCAAAATATGAGAAAGTTAAGAATAAAAAAACAAGAGGGAATTTGAATTTTAAACCAAGATAATGTGTCAAGAGATTAGTGGTTTTCTCATTTTCTTATTTCTCATTCTAGCAATTCCCTATATAGATAAACATTTTAAAGGGTATAATTGTCCTAACATTATTCATAAGAGTTATATCAAACTTTTTAAAAGGTTGAGAAATATTTCACATGTAGTATTTGATTATGTCTAGTTAATGGCTACCATTCACCTTCTAGAATTGAAGTCCAGCATTGAATTCTGCATTAGATAAGATCCACTTCTAACTTGTGGGCCAATAAAGATCCAATTTCACAGAAATGGAGTCATTTACACAACTTCATTCTCTTGAGTCTTAACCTCACAATGTGCAAACGTGATTATCCTCAATAAAAATTAGGTTATTTAATAAACATCAAAATTCAGACCTACTAGGAAACATAAATTAAATGTGGCCAAATTAGTCCTTTTTTGGATGCCCTTATCCGCCCAAAGTCTTCGCAAGATCCACGTATTCATATCGCCTATTATTCCATTTTTAAAATACTAATAGCCTAGTATGGCCATTTTTGTTCTTACGGGTAACTAATCTTAAACCCGTGCGATGCACGACGGTTTAATATATTATAATAATTGTTTTTGTATTTGTATTTTTGCTTAGTATTTCAATTTTATATTAGAATAGTAGAAAATATTTTAATAGTAGTGTTAAATTTAAAAACCCACTGGTTGCGAAATGAAACAAAACCATATGCGGATTATATTAATATGGGAAATGCTTGTTTTATATGCTTGTTTCATAATAATTGAACATCTCTTTTCAAAGAAATACTTACAACACTCTAAATCCATTATAATGCCAAATACTTTTATAGATATTTAAACTCAATTCATATAAACAAAACTTATATAAAAATTAATCAAAATTCTCATAACCATTAATTGATACACCCTATATCAAGCATCAAATTACAAGTTACTAATTAACTATAGTTTTAAAATTGGCTTGATTAATGAAGATATTTGACATCAAAATAAAAAATGCAATATAAACCTAAAAAACCAAAAGCAAGCAAATTGTAACAAAAAAAAAAAAACAGTAAAACGAAAAACAAAAACAAATAAAACCAATGATAATTGATTATATTTCAAAATGCAATATAAATTAATTGATAAGTGAACCAAAACTTTAAAAATATGGAACTTTCAACAGCGATATGTTCAATACTTGAATAAAAGAATCCATTTAAGCATAAAATACAATTTGTTGAACAAAATAATTCCATCCGAAAGTATGATTAATACTGCAAACAGAATCATCCATTAAAAAAGTATGAGTACACTAAGTGATGACCACAAATAAAATTTTCAATGCAACAATAGCATCTGTGAACCATATATTTTAAAGACCCAAACTTAAAACCAACAAATCTGTCTGATTCAAATTTAATTTATATTTGGTATCTAAATTGCATTTGTTAAATCATATAACAACAACAACAAAAAACAGATAACCTTTACTTTGACAAATAAGTTGAACAGGAACTTTGTCGCAATTGTTTTATGAAACTATGGAATCGCCTTAAACGCTTTACAAGGAATAGTAATTTAGAATGTATCATGTGGTTTGATCGAAATTATAGAATTATTGAAGAGAAAGAGAAAGGGGAGGGCAAGAGGCAAGAGGCAAGAGGGAAGAGGGAAGGAAGAGATTTCCAAATTGGAAAATGAGGATTATTATTTGGAATGAAAATTGGAAATCTACAATGTAGTAACTCCTTAAAAAAAAAAAAAAACTGAAAATGGAAGTTATGCCTTTTATTTTTTAAAAGTTATGTCTTGTAAAAAAAAATTAATAATTTTTTTTTCAAAAAATAGAATATTAAGGAAAATGCCACATGGCACTCTAGAATTATTGTAAATATTCCTGTTTTAAAATAGGTAAAAAATATAGATATGACCATTATTTTAACCCCCACTATTTTATTTTATTTTTATTTTTTTTATAAAAAAAAAATTGATTATTTATACTGGGTGCAAATCCTCTATCTCCCATTTTATGCCCCATTCAATTTAATAGGTCCACATCATTAAAAATATTAATATTCTTTATTTAATTTTTAATAGCAAATAAAATTAAATATATTTTACATAATTTATATTCTAGCTAGTTCTTCTTCTTATTTTTTTTTTCTCTTGTATACAATTACATTTAATTCAACCTTTTTTTAATTTTTTTTTCTCCTTCTGTATACTACCTCCTTAACTCTACAAGAACCCTAATTCTTTTTTTAGTTACCTCAATTCATTTTTTCTCTAATTGCATCCATAAATATTAAAGCACTACAATTTCACTTTAAAGGATACTCCACGAGAAGTATTGACGAATGATTTTGACAATTTACCATATGAGGTATGAAACTTTTTTTTGGTTGAGTTTAATTCTTATTGAATTAGGTATCTTTGAAATACTATATGCATATGCTTTGTTTTTTGTCATAGGGAGCTATTAGAGTATATATTGATAATTACTTTTAGTATAAGATATAACATTGTCAGAATGATAAAACTACATAGTTGTTTAGGTCTTTGATACATGTATTTTTATTGAGTTTTATATGTGATTTTTGGTGGTACAGAATTATTATTTTGATAAAGAAATTGGGTCATTTCAAACTAATTGCAGACTATTTTTTGAAGATCATGAGCAATTGAATGATGATGATGATGATGTGGTCAGTTACTCTAGAAGTAACTTTGAAGATAATAATGTGTTGTAGAGTTATAAATGTTGTATAAAGAAAGAAAAATAATGAGGTTGAAATGGTTGAATTAAATGTTATTGCATACAAGAGAACGAAAAAAAAAAAGGGAGAGAGAGAGATAAGGACTAGAATATAAATTATGTAATATTGTTTTTTTTTTGTGCTATTAAAATTAAAAAAAGAATATTGATATTTAAAATGATGTACACCAATTAAATTGAGTGGGACATGAAGTGGGATACAATAGTGGATAGAGGATTCAGACCCATTTATACTTGTATAACTTCACTATGACTGTCATTGATATTATACGTAAGAGAAAATCATACTCTATGAAAATCTTGTTAGGATCTTGTTGGTATTTTTTTAATCTAAGCTTTTTATGATACTTAGCCGTTGAGAATTAAAAATATAAATGGTCATAGTTCAAAATTACCAAGTGTAAAACGTAAATTTAATCCCTATTTTATAAAAAGTAGGAGATTGTTCTTATGAATAGTGCATGGATCATTATACCCCTTAAAATGTTTGTTTACCTTCTTACCCCCATGTTTAATTTTGTAATTTTTCTTAAGACCCATCAATTAATTAGAAATTAAATGGAGAATGGAATAATAAAGTTTAAAATTTTTCTATATTTAATTTAATGGGGGTTATGGTTTAATTACATGACAACATTAGTCACTAGACAATGAAAGGTTGTTGCTTTATGTGGGAGTTTTTTTTTTTTCTTCATTTTGTGAAGGTCAAAATTAATGACTTACACATAATTGTGTTTAAAAAACATTGAAACTAATGAAATTAATCTATAATTGTGCCGAAGATGTACTAGGAAGAAAGGAAACCTAATTGACTAAGGTGAAAAGGGGAAGAAAGCAAAAAGGGATTCAAGGGAATTATCAAGGGAATTATCAAGGGAATTATGGGGCTACATAGAGCTTATTTTACTGCAAAACCAAATTGTTAGAAGCATTTTGTCCGAGTTCATTTTCTGATTGTCTGTTAACTTTTGAGCATTGTGAAATCATGTGTATCTGAATAGTATTATATATTAATGCCACTACTATGTATTGTGATGTACCCTATACTGCTATATGATGTACCTTGTTATTTCCAATTAGGTCAATGAGCGCAAAAGATATATTAGTATCATAAATTCCTATACAAAGTGTTAGCACGTTGTTTTTTTCACTACTTAAATAAGGGTGCAACCTGTTGTTTCAAATTTTCCAGAATATCCTACAACGTCAAAAACAAGAGCCCTTGGCAACGGACGAATAAGAGCCCTCGACAACGGACGATTAACTCCATGTGATGTGCAAACACAAGCCAAGAAAAATTAAGGCTAAGCAATAGAGAGATATTTCTTTATCAGTCCATTAACTTCATGTCAAATGCAAATACAAGCCAAGAAAAACTAAGTTGAAAGGGCTGGCCACCCTGCGCGCAACGCGCACTTTAGCTGCCTTAGTTAATTAAAAAGGAGCGATAGTAAAACTTCGGGTTTTTTTTTAATTTAATTTTATATATTTTATATGTTCTACTCAGTAAATAACATAGGATAAGGTCATTCACTCTACGTTTATGCTTTCAAGTTTTATAATTGCCACCCTAATTCCATATCTATTATACTCCGTACTTATACTACTACTACGTCTGATATTATTTCCATCATATTTTGCTTACCTTGTCACTCTTCATAAGCATTTGGACCAAGATCAACCTATTACCTGGTTTCACCGTTGTCTAGGTTTGTGGTTCTTATGAACTCTGCTTTGTACGAAGGTCGTGCTTTTTTTTTTGGCATTCTCTTTTGTACTCTAATGATTTTGTTCTAGCCAGTTTTGACTCTAGACTGAGAGATTGGCCTGAAGCCCTGAACCATAAGAAATCTAGTCTAGTTGTGATGGTTGAAATATGTTGTATTTTAGGTTTTAAACCGATCTAAACCCGCAAAATACCATGATCATACCAGATTGAGATAATGGCCTGAACCATAAGAAATCCAGTCCGTTTGCGGTGTTGAAAAGCATTATTTTTTAAGGCTGTAGTCCGATCCAATACCACAAAAAACCATGATCAAACACTATATTTTGGTCCAGTTGCCAAGTCTGCGTTTCTAGGTTCTGCACTCATGAACACCCTTAACTGGTTTTTTATTGGTGAAACCCTTCACTGGTTAGAGCCAAGGGGCATCATCCATTATCAACTTTCATAGCCACTAAGTTTTTTTGAAACATCGACAATAAGCGCGAATAGTTGACCAAACTAACAGCCACTTACTGAGCAAGTAGTTGACCAAACTAACAGCCGCTGACTGATCATGTTTACCGGAAAAACCCCAGTCAGGAAACAACCCTATCAGTTAACACAGTTTAAGCCAATGGCCTAATTTACACAACAATGGACTAATTTAAGCCAACGGCATAAATTATACTCTAGATGTATGCAATTTTCTAGAGCTGGTCAAAGATCATTTGAGAGCACATTCACACATGATCAAAGTTAGCCTGCATATTCATTTCTCGAATCCTGGACAAGCCAGAAAATTTTATGTCGTCTAATGTTCTAGTGATCAATTAAATGTGTAACATAATAGGCCTCAGACCCCAGTCTGAAACAATCATCAACATAATTGAATCAAATCAGAAACAAGGAATTATATTGTACAAAATTTCCATTCGATTTGACACAGAATGTTCTTAGAGAAGTAACAAAGCAGACGGAGTTAACCTGCTCGGAATTCAGCAACCTTTATATTTCATGAAAGGGAATACCTCTAGTAGCTGGTATACAAAGTCCAAATCACAATCCAAAGAAATTACGGCAAATTCACCGCCATGCCAACACAAAATTCATCCATCTACAATGAAAGAAAAAATATACTTACTTACATGGTCCAAAAAGTAAAGGGATTACAATATGGAAGTCATTTAACAAATATATTGTTACACCAGCATTCAGATTGACAAGATTAACATCCAGAACAAGCCAAGGGAGGTGTGATCAGGGCCCTAAACAGAGGAAAGCCCAAGTCAAATTTCAAGGGAATAGGATATATTCTAATAATTTCAGACATATAAAGGCAAAAAAATGACAATGAAAATTTTAGTTCTTATAGTAGAGTTTAGGTTCTAATCCTAGAACGACCTTAAGATTGATATTAAAATCCATCAAAAGCTATTTAGCAGGCATGCATGAAATACATAAGCGAGGCTTGCATGACTTCAAAGCCTCAACACACAGATGCTAGCTAAGAAGATTTGTACCTCTTGTGGTCTCTATTTGCTTTTGCAACAAACTTTTCCATAACTATGTCCAAGTATTTTCTTATCCTCCACTATACTGCAGTAGATTTACACAGCAAACTCTTAACCCAAGAGATAGCAGCAATCTTTGGGAAGGGAAGCATCATTCTACCTCCCGTGTTTAAAGTCATCTCAGATCTGTTAGACCATGTCATTTTCCTAGTGCTTCATCTAAAACTGAAGAATCTTACATAAACCTTGATGACTGTATCAAATGACATGCTGCCTTCTATTCCCTTGACCTAGAACACAATATTACACAACCATAACTCTAAGCTACAAACCAGAGAATTTTACCATTAGTGAACTTATGCAAACTTCTCCTGATTGGTCATATCCTCACAGATATGCATTTGTACATAGGGATACAGAGTTCCTAAAGTCCTGGCTAGGCATCCCTATTCCTGTCTAATTTAAATAGCAAGCTCAATTGCACTGCCCTATCCAAATACGAGGAAAGAGGTAGTTTTTCTTTGAACGAGCCAGGATAAAACAAAAGCAATATGAGCAGACGACAGATCAGATAATTCAGCTCAACACACATCTACAGCTAATAACTCAGACTCATTCCTAGGTTGATCCGTTGATGTAAATACCAGAAGAAATAATATGGGTAGAATAACTAGTAATAAACAGATTTCCATGGGCTAATCACCATCTCAATGACCAAGGCCTTAACAAGATATATAACCTCAAAGCAATAGCAGTTACTTGTCACCACTCTCACCTCAAACTCCATATTAATGACAATATCTATCAACTACAGCGATGGGTGAACCAAAAGAAGTCACATGTGTTCACCGAGGGAAATAAGGATACATTGATGCGCAAGATCCAATTCAAATGAATTCTTCTGCATGACAGAAACTTTTTCACCATATTGTGTTAAAGTGTAACATCTCCACCTTCTACGATTATTCAGCTAGTTATTACTATTTTATTTCCAAGAGAACTAGCTGGAAAAGAAAAGAGTTATTCCAACACAGAAATCACAACACCAACAGTGAATATTGATAAAACAGTGAGAATTAGCACAATAACCAAAGGACAGTGAAACAAACAAGGGGTTATAATAGAGATTTTAAAGAGTCTGAGATACAGATTCCAAAATTTATGTTTGAATCGAGAATCATCTAGTTTGTAGTTTAGCATGAAAACAAAGATGAAATAGCTCTGGCTTCTCCGAATGTCCTTGAAAACCCTTAGCATATCACCAATGCACAAAGTCCATGTACATTATACTTTGCACGACCATCTGATATGCATCATACATCATCATTGCAATCTGAATGCATATGACGTATTAGTATGACTCTTATATCATATTGCAATAAAGATTAACAATTAACAAGTTCGAGTTTTCATATGTTTGGAATCAGCAGGGTGATGCTGATCTGCTAAAAACTACCTAAAGACACAAGATCTATAATGTTGGAAACACAAAATCTGGTTATGTTCTAGTCAAAATATATAGTATTGATCAAATATGATGACATTGCCAAGCTGAAAATGTCACTTATCCTTTAATTTTAATGTGTTATACAAAGAAATGTAGTCAGTTAGCAAATTACACTTATGCAAGTAATGTTAATAACCTATTCGAAACTCCAACATGAAGGAATCAGATATATCCATTGTCAAGATAAAGGTGATTGAAACATTTTTAAAACCTGACCTACACCTTTTACATAACACAATTCAAACAAAGAAATATGATAATTGCCACTTGAGATCAAATTGTATACGTTAGTCATTCATTTTCTTGATCTGTAACAATGTTTTACATTCCACTACTTAAGCAGCACAAAACTCACAAAATTCAACCCCACGAGTCTTCCCATCTGTGCTAGCTTGCTCTTCATCTAGTCTGGTCTTTCCCTACAAGAGCAAAGAGGGTATGGTTCCTTTAGAGAAAGATGGTAGAGTGAAGGTGACCTACATAAGTAAAAATTTTAACAACACAAAACATACACTAAAGTATGACCACATGAATTGAATCAAACAAGACCTAGTTGATATGGAAAACTAATTTCTATCATTATAGGTGAAACATTGGTGATCAAAACTAACTATCAGTCATATGAAAGATTTGGATCTCAAGCATCACAACAAAAAGCTCGCAGTCCAACACTCCATTTTGACAAGAATCCAGTGATCCAATAGCTAACACAAGCTAGTCACTACTTGAGCCGTTGAGCATCATATCTCCAAACCCTTATCCATCATTAGCCTATTAGCAATACCAGCATTACATCAAGATCAAATGCTGCAATGTTATTCTACCTTTTGGTTTCAACTATTTTCAGAAACATTTCCACACATCTCGATAATTGAGATCCCTAATGAATTACTCTAGAACCCTAAAATTAAGGCTTGGTTACTAGCTCCTCAGCATATTTTGTCAATCTCAACACTCCGGCATTTCCCCAATACTTCATTCAAGAATTAATTCCCCAAGTGTTATGCACACACATTCAGAAACCAAACATAGCAATATCAACTAATCAAAGGGGAACACCAAATTCAATAAAACTTATCCAAAAATGTTGTCATACAAATTACCAAGAAATTCAAATAAAGAATGAAATAATAGGAGAGAGAAATCATACCCTCAGGAGTCCAACCAGCGCTTCGGGGCGCAGCAGAAAGCATGGAGTTGAGCAGCGCAGAGGCAGTAGCCGTGTGATACGGCATCAACGATTCAACACAGCAGCTCAATTCAACAGGAGACCTTAAAAATCAACAACCCCAGATTACAAAAACAATTAATCAATCAAATTAATGCTGTAAATCTTTCTGGGTATGCTAAAAGATCAAATTTAACAAGATTAAATGAGTGAATTGTTACCTGAAAATGCGAGGGGCAGAGAGAGTCTTTTGCTTCGGAAGGTTGAATGAGGAGGGAGAAAATGGGTTGGATTTTGGTTTAGCGGCGGCGGAGAAACGTGGGGCGGCGGATCGGGCGGCGGGAGAGGAGCGGAGGATAGACCTTGCCGCAGCGAAAGAAGCCATTGTTGATGGAAGATTGAGGGTTCTACTGGGGTTTTTGGTTGGTTTTCAACATTCGCTTGGTGTTTTGGGTGAAAAGCTCGTTTTGTGGGCTTTTGGGGTGAGAGTGCTATGGTAAGAGTGTAGTTGCACTTCTTCCAAATTCCAACCCAACCCAATATATTAGGGTCATCACTCGTGTTTCGTCAACTGATTTTAACTGAACAGAAATGATTTTAAAATTAAATTTCCTATAATTAACACGTGTCAATTTCCTATTGGTTTTAAAAAAAATTAAATTAATAAAAACAAAAAGAAAAATTAAAAAGAAAAAAACCCTAACCCCAAACCCAAACCCAGTCAGCCGTACCACCGGCGCCACCTGCCCATGTCGCCAGCACCCTAACCCCTGTCGCCGGCATCCCCTACCCCCACCAAAACCGTCAAAACCAGTCGAAAACCACCACGCCACTTCGAAAACCACGCAACTCCTCAACATCACCAACTGCAAAATTCGCACAGCGGCAACCGCACAAACCACCAATATTCATCACACAACCGCAAATCAACCGTTCTAGGGCTTCCATGGTTGATTTCGACCGTTTTGGGGTGAGGGTAAGGGATGAATGGGTCGAAAGGGCCGGATTTGTGGTGGGGGAAGGGTAGGGGTGTCCCTTCGGTTTTCGGTTTGGATTTAGTCTAAATTCGATCCAATCCGGAATATAATTCAGTTTTCAATTTTTCAATCCGATCCGATCTGAATTTCTCTCCCTATCCAATCCGAATTTAAATTCTGTTATTTGGATCCGATCCGAAAATCTGAATTATAATACATTATTTTTTAGCGCCTAATAGGATTATAAAAATAAATCTTTAATATAAATACAAGTCTTCAAAATCATGATTAAAATAAATAGTTCAACATCAAGTCATTAATTAATTAATACAAAGTCTCTCTAATTTATTTTATGTAGTATTAAGTATTTGAGCTAAACTTCAAAAAATAAAGAACTCCATAATTATACAAGCTTAATTTTACAATTCGGTTTTCGGTTTGGATTGGATCCAATTAGGGTCAATATGATCCAATCTGAAAATCTGAATTTTCAAAAAAATCTCAATTCGATCCGATCCAATTTAAAGTTTGGCTCCGATCCAAATTGATAATTCGGTTTGAATTGGATTGGATTTCGGTTTTAATCCGAATTGTGGACACCCCTAGGGAAGGGAGAGGGGGCGGATCTCTGTGATGGAGCTGGGTCGATTGGCGGGATTTGCGGGGGCTGTGGTGGGTGGGGTTAACGGCCGGTGATTTCGACGGTGATAAAGGGGTTCCGGCGGCATTGGGAGTTGTTGGCGGTGGAGTGTACGACTACCGGTGGTGGTTGTGGGGCTGGGTTTGGGGTTAGAGGTTTTTTTTTTTTTCTTTTTAATTTTTCTTTTTCTTTGTATTAATTTAATTTTTTAAACCAATAGGATATTGACATGTGTCAATTATGGGCCCCACTAACGAATTCCATCCAAGAATCTATTAAGTGGTGGCGAAATCAAATTTGTGGGTTTTTTTTGTGGTGTTATAATAAAAGTTTTTTTATTTTTTATTTTTTTTATGGTGTTATAATCCAATTTCGGATTTTTTTATGGTGTTATTTTCTAAAATGTCCTTAAATTCAGCCAATTTTTGTCGTCAATTTGAATAAACAAATGCTTATTTTATTTTCATAAATACTGACCTTCTACATCTATACTAATGATTTTACATGACTTGTATATGTGCAAACTCAGTTCAACATTTTGAAACTTTCATGCATTTTAGGTTACAATTGATTATTCATCCCAATTCAAATTGAGTTTGATCCCTCATTTTAAGCCCAAACCACAATATTGGCATGATCAAGCCCAAATCTCTCTCACCGCGTTATTTGATCCAAAAGGCTCTAATTAGTAAATACTCATCTTCATGATATTTGTTTGTAGTATTATTTGATATAGCCAATTAGCTCATTTTTTTTTTCAAAAGTTGCATCAATACTCATTTGGTTTTTCACAGTCTTTAAATAAACTAATTTGGCTATATATATATATATATATATATATATTCAATTATAGTATTACACATTGAAAAAAAAATAAAATTGAATATACAAAGTATTTAAGATGATGTTAACAAGATTCCACTACTATTTTTTTCTTTTATAGTAGTGACAAGTTACAGTTAAAATTTTGATCTTTGAAAGAGAAATTATACAATTTTAAATGATGCAATCAAAGCGTAACATAAAAGTACATATGTTAATATGTCTTCTTTTTTTTTTTTTTTTTTTGAGGGAAAAATATGTCTTTTGTTATTCTCTGCATACAAAAGTATAAAAATAAATAGATCTCAAATCACTAGTACATGTTAAAATTTTAGTTACAAATTTAATTTGTATAATATGAAGGAAAAGAATCATATCTTTTCTTTTGTTTGCATATACATTGTAGTATGGTATGTTTATCAAATTTCATCTATAAAAATGAAAGAAAATGTATGTGTTTATGCGTTCTCGTACCAAAACGTTAGTTCATCGCTTTGAAACGTCTTTATTCTTGCTCATCTTAGCATATAGACATAGAGGGATGCAAATCCCATCGCACATTTCTATATCCAATTCATCATCATGCTCTGAAGGACTTCTGTTAGACAATCTATGTGTTGTTTCGGATCGATCAACGGCTGTGTTTCTTGATGAGTATAACTCTGATCTACTGTTGCGTGGTCTAATTCCGATTATACGGCCTAAGGACTTGGTGTTGTCTTGGAAGAAGGACGCTGTTGACTGCTTTGCATTGGTTGCACATCAATCAAAATGAACCAAGATTAAAGAATTGAACAAGAAAGACTAATAATCAAATTTGACATTGAAATTTGGTTTTCTAAGCTAACACAATATATAACATAGTTGTCCACTACTTTTTGCATTGTTATAATTCCCCTTAATGAGAGACTAAATAGCTTTGGTGTTGTACTAGTACTTTCTCATTGAGTAGTTGACTAAACATAGAATTAATCCTTAACTTTCACTTGAGAATTTTCGAATTTTTACTTAATTAGATTTCCAAGTCATAACCATTGAAACTTCTTGGTGTTTCTAAAGTAGATACCACAGGTTAGTGGTACCAGTACATAATTGCGTCACTATGTCATGCTAGTTAATTTAGTTGAATTTTGTGAATAAAAATTGAAGGATGTCAATGGGGCGGGTCAAGTGAGGTGGGAATGGGTCCAGTTTGGTGAGTGGTGGGGCGGGGATGGAGAAAAAAATCATATCCGTTATGGGTAATGGGGGTGGGGGTGGATTTTAGGTTGTACCCGCCCCATCCCCACCCCATACCCATATGTATATATTTTAGGGTTGCATAAGCATTTAGTATACTTCCTTTTATAGTATTAAGTTGGGACTTTATGGACAATTCACGAGTAAATCAATGTAATAAATGTTTATTTATTGTCTATTCTTTTCACTTTTAACTTCTTAAATGCATCCCTACGGGCTACATATATCTTTTTCCTTAAAAAAATAAAAAAAATTGTATACTAGTATTTTATAAAAAAAAAAAAAAAATTATGTAAATTATAGTAGTAAAAAATAGATAATTAAGTGTAATATTAACAATGATTTATTTATTTATTTTAATTTATATTATGTAGTATTGGTATATTTGGGAGCGGTGATTAGACGGGTCTTGGGTAGGGATTAGGTGGATATCCAAGTGGGGGGTGGGGCGGGGCCGGGATGGTTTTGGAATTGTACCTGTAAGGCCCGAATGAGGATGAATTTTGAACCTGTCGTGAGGATGGGGATGCATGAGGATGTGGATGGGGATGGAGATGAGAATGTTAGGCGGGAATGGGGATGAAAAACCCAACACCCGCCTCGCCTCGCCTCGCCCCGCCCTTTTGACATCCTTAAATAAAATATCATCATGTCACTAATTGATGCCCTTTATGACTCTTTTAAGTCTTCATATATAGTACTTTTTTTAGAAAATGTGCCGCTCTTTCACCTATCCTTAAGCATGAAGAAATGTAGTACGTATGTAGTTTGACTCAAGCGTATATGAAAAATATGCAAAGCATAAAATTTTTTTTACAAAAATGAAAACATTGTATAACGTTTTAAATTATACAAAATATTTTGCGAACCCCTAATTATTTTTCTTTTCTTATGGTAGCTAGTGAAGATGAGAAACCAGTACAGTGACAAAATTAGAACTTTAATCCGAAGTAACTTGATTCATTCACTTCTCAAATCATTGAACCACTACAAACTTAGATCTACATACATAGTGTATAAAAAAATGTGAATATTTTATATTTCTTTTACTACAATCTGAAAATCTAACTTTCATTTTTGGTCTAAAAATTTTAAGTTTTTCATAGTCCACCCTCTTCCCAATCCATGAAACCAGTAAGTAAAAGAAGGAAGTACCTCGGTATCAAGATTGGAAGAAGAGAAGGAAGAAAAACTGCTTGAAGGAAAACAAAAAGACGATCTTGCACGATCTGTTGTTGAAACTGGTAAACCCTCCACCAGTCTCAGCCTCATGTACATGCTCCCTAGCCCTAATGGCCACCCTATTCCCCTTTCCCTATTCTGCACCCAAAAATACAAATAATGAAAGTTAATACTACCCATTTAAAAAATACGAGTAAAAAGTTTATGACCACAAAAATTAGCAGAACGGAAATAACAAATTATATGAAATCATTTTAGTACATACGCCAGTATGTCTACGTACTATATTATGCAATAAGTTTTATGGAAAAATTCTTAGAAGATCGATGAAATAAATAGATAATTTTTGGTTTTGTTATTTTAAAAAATTAATATGAGAAAGCTTGGGATGAGAAGAGGTACCTCCATAGAAGAGAAGAAATAAAAAGACCTTAAAAAGAGGGAAGATAGAGCATATTTATATAAAAGCATTTTGGTAGTTGGTCAATTAAAATAATAAACTTGCCCTTCAAACATGGGGAATTAATTTGGAATAGGCAGGTGGAAATAATTAAAATGGGTATGTAAAATAAAGCATCTTCCTTATGTAGAAGTTGAGAGGAGTTATCAAAATGTCCCCACATCAAGGAAACAAAGTGGTTCACCCTTACTAATCATCTACTAACTTAACTAATGACATGTTAGTTCAACGGTTTAATGTTGTAGTGACTAACCTTTCAAAGCTAGCTCAACCTCATGATTTGATGTCTAAAAGTTGATTTATGAAAAGTTTATAATATATGAAGTACTATAATACTTGTTATATGTATTGAAAATGACTAATTTGGTACATAATCAATTTATTTCGATGATGATACTATCTTTATGTTAGTGGTTGATTTTTGTTTATAAAAAGAGTAGATAGAATATGGCGGTAAGACACTAAGACCACAAGATAGTGTGATTTATTTGGCTCAACAAGTGAGGCAAAGGGGAAAAAAAAGCCTTCTAATTAATAAATAGTCCATCTGATTTGTCTCACATACTAAATTGTCCTATTATTTAACCATTTTTTATGAGAGTTTAATGGGTTGATAAGACAATTTTAGTGAGATGGGAGTTGATCAAGAGAAAGCATTAAAAAATAGGTAGAATTTTAATTATGATATGAAGGGAAAGCAGAAAAACCATAAAGATTTGGGTCACTGTTTTTGACATTATTAAAATAAGAGTGTGTTTCCTCTAGATCTCCTTAATGAGCCATATGTATAAGTACTTTTTGTGTCTTTTCATCTTGATGAGTTGTATTTGATGTGATTTAATTTCGTAGATTGATTATGTACGACCTTCAAAAACTTTTACCAACTAAATTTGTTGACATTCGCATAAGCTAAGTAAGCGAAGGACCTCCTTACCTAGCTTATCAAATTGTCCCTCTTCCAACAAGTAGTAGATAGTGAGGCCATGAATATCTAGCAATAGGCAAGATCACCCTATCAAACTTGATAGCATCTATCATATACACAATTGGCAAGATCACCCTACCTATTTTTTTTTTTTATTTTTTTTTATATATTTTTTTTTTATATATTGTTTAGCGAATTATCTCCCTTTTTCTTAATTAAAGGTCAATAATAATGAAAGTTTGATTTAGTTGTGGATTCAAATCACTACTTTAATGTTCATTACGGAGTAGTATTTAAACCACTCGATTAAAATTTTTGATTCTTATTCCTTAAGACTTGAGACATGTACAAAACCTAGTGGTACCTTGAGATTGTAAGAGAGAAAATTGGGAACAAGAAAAAGAGTACAGTACGTGCAATCCACGAAGCTTGCACTTATCTTGGTAGTTGCACGTGTGGCATGCAAATGCGGAAGAATCTCTATCACTTTAAGTTAATTTACCAATAATTCTTTACACTACATCCAACCCAATTATACAAACACTTAAAAATACAACATTAAATATGGAAATTATTAAATCTATTCAAACTAACAAAAACATGGAGATTATATAAATGAGTAGATCACAGATTCACAGTAACACACGTTCACACCCATGCCATATTGCCATGCATTCAGATTTAATATGTATTATTTTGTGCCGACATTATTGTACGTGGTTTGTGTAGTGTACCAGTCTGAATCCATAAGTTTTATTGGTTGGTCTTAGTATATTTTTAGATTTGAATAGGAGTTAGGGGATGACGAATTGAATATCTATGATAACATATAAGGTTAAATCTTGCAATTGAGTATGAATATCGATGGATCGGATTGGCGTTTTACTCACTTAAGTTATCACGTATCAAATTAGTTTTACTTCATTTTCATGACTTTATTTAAGTATAATAGAAATGTACTCCGCGCAATTTTTTCAGAATATTGAATTGAATTAGGACACTTTCATAACTTTATATTTATTATTTAAGAGGTGATTAAGGATGATTAAAGTTCATTCTGTTACAACAAAAAAAGGCTTAACTAACCCGCCTTCGTCATTTTCTCTCTAAGATTTTAAAAACTTCAGATTTCTTATGTCAAAACTGTCTAGCTTCTTTAGAATTTGGGTGTTTTTTATTTTTATTTTTTTTTTGAAAAAAGTATTCATGTTTTTATTTTTTCAATAAATTGTATTGTGTAAGTGCAGTTAGCTAGTGTCCCAATTTTGGGATTAGCTTAGTATAGTGTGTTTAGTTTAGTATAGGTTTGGTGGAATATCGTCAATTAGGTTCATTAAAAAAGTTATTCAAGATCATAAATAATTATATTGATAATTCAACTTCAATTTCTTGAATCAGATGATGACAATATATATGTGTACGTGTAAGATATTCCACAGAACAATCCTAGTTTGAAGAAGGATTGGAATACTTAACCTTTATTTAATTCAATATGTTATGCTTTTGTTGTATCCGATTTATTTTGTAGATGGTGTATGACTTTAAATAACGTATATATGTTTATCAATTGTTAATAAATTAGTGATTTTAAATTGAAATCATACCAACAAAAAATTTCTTAGCCAATCAGGGCACTATTCTAAACAACTAAACAAGTCAATTAGATCTCCTTTCATTCCATTTCACAAAATAACGGAGTTTAAAAATCGAATAGATTCAGTTGCATGTGGCATGTGTCGGACCGAAATGAACAAAGAGAGTTCATATTTAATGCGCTCATTAAGGATTATTAATGAGACTGTTTAATGCATGACCATATTTCTTGCGGCACGTAAAGGTGACCTACCTGTACAAATTACCTCTTCAATCAGGTCTTAGAAAAAATAAAAAAGGGTAGGGTCTAATTGATAAATTATGATCTTATTAGCTATCAATAATTCACTTGAATTGAACTATTTAATGAGTCATTTGATAGATTAGCTTTATGCCTTTATTTAAAGACATTTGATAAAATTATGTTATTGATAATTTTCTATGTCAGGTGATATTCAAATATGAGATCAATTCTATTCCCTCTCTCTTTATACGTAAAATAAAATTTATTATGGGTTAATAAGCTCCTCCAATCGCCTTGTATAAAAGTCATCTAAGGCTTAACTCACTTAGTAATGTTCTTAGGCTCTTAGCTCAAATCCTAGAGATTTGAGGTTTGAATTTTGCCAAGTTAGGGTATTGGGATTAGGGTTCGAATTTTGCCAAATTAGAGTATTGGGATTAGGGTTCGAATTTTGCCAAGTAAAGGTGTTGGAGGTAAAAAATACTTTTTTTTTTACTTGCACATACTGGACCAAAAAACCTTGATACAGAATAGTTAAGATCCTCTCCTTACTAAAGAAATACCTTATCAATGTTTTTTTCTTTTTTAAAATTTTTTATTATTATTATTTCTATTCACGACTTCAAGCAAAAGGGTAGGTCTTTTTTTTTTTTGGTTTTTAATTAAATTCTTTTTTTTTTTTGAATAATTTAATTAAATTCATTGTTATAATTGATAAAAAAAAATAATAAAAAAAAAATTAAAAAAAAAAAAAAAAAAAAAACCTCAGTGTATGTTAGCCGTACGAAACTTAAACTGAAACTTCGAATAACTTAAAATCTGTAAAAACAGCTAGTACCAGCTTCCCTCGTGGACTAGTGGTAAGAGAATGAAAGCTCTGAAGTCTAGGTCCAGGGATCAAGCATTGGTACCACCTCTCTTTCTCTCTTCTCTAAAAAGCAGTGGTTTAAAACCAAAGAAGAGGTATTCTAAAATACCTCCCTTTTTCCTTCTCTGTTTCTCTACTTTTTGCAGCAGCTTTCCAATTATATTTTTCTAAACATTTAATTTTACTGATGGTAAAAAGGGGTTGTGATATTGTTCTAGTTAGATTAGCACAGCAAACTCTTAGCAATGGTACTCAAATCCCCATAGCATGTTACTGTATCTGACTATGTCCCGAAAGGGCTGCATATATCAGTACTTGGAAGTTCATGACAATGATGAATTGCTAATAAATTTTTGTAAGGATGAAATGAAAGGCATGAGAGCATGTTCATCACTCCCAGAATAAGGTATAAATTGCTAATATTTGCAGCTGTTATTTGCTC
This sequence comes from Chenopodium quinoa, assembly GCF_001683475.1. Taxonomy (NCBI): domain Eukaryota; kingdom Viridiplantae; phylum Streptophyta; class Magnoliopsida; order Caryophyllales; family Amaranthaceae; genus Chenopodium; species Chenopodium quinoa. The sequence goes on from NW_018743033.1 coordinate 80,522, forward strand.
ATAAGAGCATTACACCAGTGATTATCGCTAATTGCACCAATGATTTACAATATTCCCAGCAAGCTCAGAAAAACTGGAAACAAAAAGCTGTGGCTTAAGATAAAGAAAATGAGGTATATTACCTAAGTTGTTTCCTCCGCTAAAAGTTTGTACCATACATACATGTCATACAATTATATCTGCCTTGGGATATATCCCCATTCTTACTATTTCAGCTAGAACATAGGGCAAGGGGATAAATTTCTGGGCTTGTACTTGCAACATGAGATCAATCAAAGAGGGGGAAGTCGAGCAAAAACACCATCAACACAAGAATAACTTTCCTAGCTTTTATCATTTCAGCTATCTTCTACTGTTGGCTGTGCTGGGAGCCTTACCTTTATTTAGATTAGCAAGTTCCTCAACAAGCTTCCTTTCATCATCGCTAAGACGCTTTGGAATTTCAACTTGCACTCTGACCAACTGATCTCCTCTAATGTTGGGTTTGTTCAACACTGGCACACCTTTTTTAGACATTACCAATGTAGTCCCAGGCTGTGTGCCAGGCGGTATTTTCAGATCTACTGTCCCGTCCACAGTTGGGACCTTCAGTGCTGTCCCAAGGATGGCATCGATGTAAGAAACCTTGCAGGAGTAGAGAATATTTGTATCGTCCCGTTTCAACACAGGATCAGGGATGACATCAATAGCCACAAAGAGGTCTCCAGGAGGCCCACCTCTCCTTCCAGCATTACCTTCTCCACGAACTCTCAGTCTACTGCCTGCATCAACACCAGCAGGAACCTTCAGGCTGATGCGCTTAGATTTTCTCACCCGTCCATCACCATTGCAGGTATTACAAGGAGTTGAAATTTCCCCAGTCCCACCACAGGCCGAGCAAGTGGACACTTGTTGGAACACCCCAAGGGGAGTACGTGCTGCAGATATGACCTGCCCTTGGCCACCACATGTGCTGCATTTGGTTGGCTGGGTACCAGGTTTGGCACCTGATCCATTGCAAGTACCACAGGTCTCCAGACGATTTATGTCAATATCCTTCTCAATGCCAAAGATGGCTTCTTTGAAATTCAGCACCAGATTGTAAACCTGGTCTTCGCCTTCGGTGGCCCGGTTTCTATTGCCTCTTCCTCCCATTCCCCCCATTCCCATACCACCTAGGTCAAATATAGACTCGAATAGGTCGAAGGGGTTGGTGAAATCCTGTCGGAAATAGTAAAATTTTCAGAACAACTACAGCCACAAAACTAAATCAATGAAGTGTTTAAAAATATCACTTACCCCTGGACCACCACTTGCGGCTCCTTTAAGGCCAGCCTCCCCATATCTGTCATATATAGACCGTTTCTCATCATCTGACAAGACCTATACATTTGGTTAATAGTCAGCTTAAAATTTGGATTGGGAGATTGTAACAGTCAAAGTGGTTCAAAGACGAGCATCATAATTGAGCTCACATCTTCCAGCCGTGAGGTTGATTGTATAACTCTCATTCCCCCCAGCCTAACGGGTGGGTATCATATGGCTTTTTCCTTCTAGGTAAATGCTGGGATGCCCTTCACAGGGGCTGTGCCTTTTGAGATCATGTAATGAACCCGGTACAAGGAGCAACACTAGGAGACAAAGTTAATTAAGAAGCACTAGGGAGTATGGCAACATAGGACTGAATTCTGATCGTTAATTTGTAGTTTTGCTTGGTTATATAAGGGTAGTAGTATAGCAATAGAAGGCATGAGATTTGTATTGAGAAAATGACAGAGAACGGTAACCTCAAGTTACTAGGAGAGTGATAACCTAAAGTTATCAAGGAGAGTAATAGCCTAAAGCTATCATATTCTGCCATTATCAATCAAAATTACAAGCCTTCATCTTTATTCATTTGTTTTGTTAAATCAGAAATACTAAGCTAGAACACCAGTCTATTACAGATCAGTAAATCTCTTAATATAAAAGTGGCTAAAAGAAAATATGCAACAACTAGATAGCATGACAAATGAAGGGTGGTAAAGTAAATTAATGCAATAGTTGTCATACATACCTCATAAGCATTGCTGATATCTTTGAATTTCTGCTCTGCTCCAGGTTCCCTACATAAAGCAAAAACAGAAAATCAAACTTGTTCACAACTCAAAGGCACACAACTACACAAGATAAACTTACAAGAAAGGAACATCTGAAATGAATGTTCAAGAAAACTAATTTTTTGAGACCAATCAGTTTATTAAGATCAACAAACAGCTGAACATGACAATGGCATGAACCACAAATCAGGGTATGATTAACATCCTTGGTAAGAGAAGGAAGTATTTATGAAAATCAGTATGCAACTTCTGGAAGAGTCTATAACTTCCATATATAGAGGGAGGACCGAGGACAAAAAAATCAGTAGCAAGTAACATCAGCATTATCAGAGCTTTAAAAAAAAAAAAAGGAACACAAGATCAGTGAGGTATGTCAGCATCAACAGGATTAAGTTGTGATTTTGTCGTGTATATTGGGACATACATCAGTAGCAGGTATAGCTAAGGGTGCCACTCCTGAGTCTCAATGAGGTCACATAGTCATTAGGTGTTGGATGACCACAAAACATAATTTATGCTTCTCACAGATGATCCCAAATCGTTTAGAAAGACAATAAAGGATGCTTGAAAGTTCAAACTAGTTTCAAACTTCCAATCCCAGTACCATTCCTCAGTTGTGTTGAGTTGGCCTTATTGAGACATCAGTGTCCCATCACAGACCTTGTACAGCACCTTCAAACCCACATGGTACTGCACTACTTGATTAAAGCCCAAATGCCAAAAGCATTCAGACAATCAGACTTTTGTTCTTAAATTAGCTGTCAATCAGCTTCAATGTGCTAACTACCTGATAAGTGGGCTTTAATACCCTTGATTTGGCCTCTTCTCGTGAGTTTGTGCCCCATATAATGTGTTTTTATGTGAATTCCTCAGTTAGGTTATTTTATAAGCCCTTGTTGAGCGGATCGTTGACTCTCTTTCATTTTGGTTATGGAAAGTGAAAGTAGTTTCGTTTAGTACGAGATCGCTTCACACCTCACGGTGCTTACACCTCTCACCTATCGAAGTTCTGTGTTTTGCATGAGTTTGGACAATTTATACCCCTGATCCCCTACCTATCTTGCATGCCTTCTTATGCATATTGTGTGAGTCGTTATTATACGATGTCCCATAAAACATATCGCATTGTGGAACTAGAATGAAGACCCAAGCTCGGAGCCATTGAGAAGAAAGTGAAGTGGAATTAATCAGGGTGAGATACCTGCTCCAGACTGCATAAGAATGGGGCCATGGAAACACCTTGTGGCCGCCCTAGCCTAATCTTGATCTTTATCAAGAAAACCCATTGCCATATGATATTGGGATTAAATTCACCTTTTTAATTGGTTTCTCCTTGATCAATTCAGTGGTTGCATACTGTTTGGTTACCTCACTTATACCTTGATCTCTTTTTTTTCTAGTATCTGTATCATATTGTTAAGCGTTATTCAATTCTTTAGACTTGTTTTTTTATATTTGTTTGGTAGTTATAACCCAACCTCAAAAATATATAAAAAAAACACTCACATAGTCAAAACCATATGGCAATTGGAGGAGTATCCATTAAAGGTCCTAATCATGTGCATGGCCCTATATCATGTTATATATGGGCTTGGGCTACACCCATCATTACAAGAGAGAGAGAAACAAACTTCACAAGTAAAAAGTTTCACTCCAAAATCATATGGCAATAGGAGGAGTACCCCTTTAGCCTTATAAAGTGTGAACTCTCTCTTCATTTATCAATGTAGGACAGCCACATGTGATGTGTTGATAGGCTGTGCTTCATCAAGTTAGGTTTAGATTGAGTAGCAAGTAGACGACAATTTAGTGATCACTAAGTCTTAAGGCACTCAAGGATGCTTCAAGTCCTTATTTGTTCTATCTCGCAATTTCAGCGAGTACAATTCTTCATTTGCACTGAATTGGCTTTGTCTGCTAGACATCGCTATCCTATCATATATATAGTGTAAAGCCTTCAAGCTTACCTGATCCTACACTCCTTGATGAATAGCCAAATGGCAGGTAAATAATTCAGGGGAAATAAAAAAAAAAAAAAAAAAAAAAAAAAAAAGGTGGCAATTACTTCAACGTACTTCATCCACTTTGTTTGTCTAGTAGGCAGTAATCCTCGCTGGCATTATATCTAAGCCCATTCCCTGCTTCATATTGACATTCTATTGTAGCTGCCTGTTTCGATATTTTACTTTCTTTTAAAAAGGATATTTAATCAAAAGTAACACTGATTAGAATCCAGAAGGAACAACATGGACCAATTCAAAGGACAGTTTGTCTACGCCTACAACAAAGGTGTGGGATGCTGTAAAATCACAGTTTCTCAACAAAACTTTAGAAGACTGGCTAAAGTAAATTAATGAAAGCCTTTGGGATTCAAACAGAACAGGCAGGAAATTACAACAAAATTCACCTATGCTTAAAGGGACTAAACAACTAAGTGCTCGTGAGGGAACTCTGAAGTAGCAAGGCAAGAATTACAATCAGCAAAGATGCTTCTTGTGAAATACAAGTATCAAAGAGAAAGCCGATTTACTTCCACCAAAATCATTCAAACAACTTTTACGGGCACAGGTTAAACTCTATCTCTCAATTACCCTTAATGATGCAATGTGAAATGTGATGAATATAAAGCAATAGCAAATTAACATTCAAGGCACAAAACTATAAAAAAAAAAAAAAAAAAAAAAAAAAAAAAAAAAAAAAAAAAATTGCAACAGGACACACACTGAACCATAAATAGCAATAGAGTTACAGAGAAACCTAAATACTAAATAACTACTCAAACATAAGAATATTATATCACCTGCAATCATAGTGAGATGGAGAGCATGTGTAGGAAAAAAAAATATGGGAAGAATAAACTCACTTGTTAACATCAGGATGGAAACTCCTTGCAAGCTTGCGATAAGCTGAACACAAAACAAAATTAGTTAATTATAATTGTAACCGTCGAAGGAAAAAATTAAATATATAAGCATGAGGTATGAACATTATAGCAGATCAGGATCACAAAACAAAACTTGGATTATAAAGCTTTTCAATATAGTTTTATCTCCCAGAAATAACCCATTAAAAAAAAATTAAACTATTGAAATGAAAAACCCATAAGGATACATGAGTTGTTCAAATAAGGATCAATGGCAATGACTTTATTCTTGAGAACTGAAGCTGACATTCCATTCTGACTACTTGCAAAAGCAAAATAAAATATAACATAGCTCTTTGGCATTCTACCCTTCATTTAACCTTTCATCTACTTACAATAATTTTTTGCTTTCAAATAAATTTTTTGCTTTTAAATTTTTACAATAATTTTTTACACCAATGCCAAATACAATGAAGTGCTTGTCTAAAGCATACAAAGAGAAGAACTTTAGGTATTGGTTGACAAAATCACAGGAAGGGAGTTCTACAAAAAGGAGAAAGCTGCTTAACTAGCCACCGCCCCCCCCCCCCCCCCCTACCACCACCACCACACACATCAACGAGGGACTTCACACGGTCAAACAAACTACGCTTTGTACTTCCTTGGCAATGGAATGACGTAGGAAAAGCAGCTTACTAGAAATATTAATTTTCATATAAAATAAACGACCATTAAAATCCTATTTGCTGTCTTGTGAAATGAAAAGTTCAAGTCAGACTTGCAACCAAAGAATGTTTGAAGATAACAGATTATTTATAAGACTAGATAGTAGTCAAAGTCATCGTAATAATAAAAAACAAAGTCGGTAAAACTAAAATGATCGGGTGCATCCCAAAAGCTAGTGTCAAGTGGATAGGGGAAATCCTGTATTTATCACAGACTTCAGCTTTCATATTTTAACCTGAAAAATCCTAAACTGAGCATAATGACCCTTATCTCAGCTTATTTTTCCAAATAATTTTAATTAGTCAACCTAAAAAGAACAAAGGTCCTTCACTCCCTCCAAAGAATGTTAGATGATCTTTGTATTTGAAAGAAACAACATCCTTACCCAGGAATAACTCATTCCAGATAATTGAATTTTTGAGAGTATAAGGTTTGAAGTTTTGAATTTTTGAGAGTATAAGGTTTGAAGTTCTATTGGCATTATGGTGTTGCGTTTAAAAAGAAAAAAAAAAGTGAATTTCAAAGGTAATAAAGTCTCTCTCTCTCTCCCCCCCCCCCCCTCTTCTCTCTCTCTCTCTCTCAATTTAAATCTCAATATACTCATGAAATTTGAAAAACAGCCCCTATCCATTCATATAAAACTCTATGGCACATTCTAAATTTTCGTAAAACCAAAATTAGTCTCTCCTACTTAGGCTTATTATAAGAATGAATCTATATGTACAAGAATTTCTGATATGATACCCCTTTGGTGTAGGTACTCTGTATGTCATTCCTTCAATTGCCTTGTTATCAATTTAAATCTCAATATTCTCATGAAATTTGCAAAACAGCCCCTATCCATTCATATAAAATTCTATTGCATATTCTAAATTAAAGTAAAACCAAATTAGTCTCTCCTATGTAAGCTTATTGTAGCTCAGCTCATGGTCAAGAGAATAAATTTTGATGAATAAAAATATTCTTACCTTATTATGAGCATCATAGTAAATTAAGAATCTCTTTAATTAAAAACATCATTGATGATAAAGAGTCATGAAGCAAAACAGTAACTCACCACTTTTTATTTCTGATTTGCTGGCATTTCGTGAGACTCCTAGGATTGAGTAGTAGTCCTGTATATACACGTGTATGAGTACACAAATTCATAAAAATAAAATGAACAGAAACATAATAGCAAAGTAGACATGAAATACAGAATTTGGAATGAGATACTCACAGACTCGGCCCTAACAATGAAACGGAAACCCCTTTTATGGCATGGACTTCGAGCTGAATTCACGTTAAATAATAAATGCACCGGTTCAGGGGAAAAAATGCTGGAACTCAGAGATTGAATCGCTCTTGTCTTGCAAGGTCCACTGCAAAGACAACAATAAGGCAGCCAATATATCACTTTCAAGTACAAAATTATAGGATCAGGTCATATAATTTTTAATGAGAAATTGAGGATAACACACACATGTAAAGGTGCATTGTGCATCCCTAATGTGAAGTAACTTTGGTATCATACATAACCAAATAAATCTAATTATGGCTCCCAAGTCCCAACTCCCAACTATCCCTACTGGTCGCCAACGAAGATACTCTCCCTCTATTCACCGCTGACTACATTACTACACTCGAGCTATATGCCTGCTCCTATAAATTGAGTTTCTTCATATCAATCTTAACTCCCTCCAATCAACTTTGTTTCAAACCACCACAACCACCAAAGTACTGCAACGGACTAGCGTGCTCACTCACAAATTGATGGAAGTAGGACGTTTTGATTAATGGATAAAAGCTGAAAGCTTGCGTACAACGTTAATGGCTTTAGGCCATCACTCTCCAAGTTCTCAATACAAGTAATTTCTGGATGAAAAACACTCTCCTCTAAGCATTCTCTATTTATACCACTACTACACTACACAGTTGGCAAGAAGCCTTAATTGTTACTTTTTTTACTACCATTTGTCCTCTTCCTAATTTACCACAGTGAAAGCTAATAAGCCAAGGCTGTCTTCTGTCCTGCTGCTTCTGTTTGCTGCCTCAAGGGACCGTTGCTTGGCCTCGTAGCGGGGAGGGGTTGATGTTGTTGTTGTGCTCTCTGTTCTGCAGCTTTTGTCTCCTGTGGTACGTCAAGGTGATAGGTGGTGGTGGTGAATTCATTGCAATACCCCTCCCCCTAAAAAAAGAAATGAATTTCTTACTTCTACCAATAGTTTTTTTTCTCCAGCGTAGGCCTCCCTATCCTCTTCCTTTTTTCTATCAAACACACACGTCGGCCTCCACATCCTTCTCCTTTTGTCTATCAACGCCATTGGAGCACTCATTCTAATCCTCATTCTTAAGACTTTTAAATGAAAAATAGGTCCCAGGCCCATTGAAATTAATTTGGCAACATTTTTAGACATGGAAATCCTTCAAATCATCATGAATAATCTATGTTACTTAGACTCGGGTATCTGATACGTGTCCACATGTCCGACTTAGCCATTACGTGAAAAAATTCCGCAATATTGGCTCAAAATGAAGTGTCGAAATGTCCTATCCATGTACAAGTATCGAAGATCCGACACCGATACTTGAAATGTATAAGTTATAACTAATTCATCTACGAAGTATATGTTCAATTCAGCTACATAATACGGAGTATGAAACTTTAAATGCCTAGCCTCCTAGGCCAACAGATAAACTTCAAGTTTTAACAATAAATAATACAAACATATACAAATAATACAAACTCACATTAAAACAGTAGCATATCAACATCATAACTCATAAGATTATAATGAAGCGAAATAGAATTATAACAATTGCCTCTTTTAATTAGAAAACAAATATAACATCGCATTAAAACAGTATCATATCAACGTAGCAAGATTAAAATAAAGCAAAATAGAGTTATAACAATTGTCTTTCCTAATTAGAAAACGAATACAACAAGACCATAATGAAGCGAAATAAGCCGAAATAAGAAATTGATAATATTAAAGTGCTTACCAAGTTGAAAATGTTGCGAATTTACTTTCCATTGAATGTCCTGACATAAGTACGGGACGAACGCCCCATTGAGCAGCCCATGAAGGTGAAATGGCCATATGAGTTGCCGGAAAACGGAGCTCCGATGACGGAACCACGCCGGGCGACGACGTCGTTTGGCGGGTGCCGGAGGAGAGAGAAAGAGAGTGAGTGGTTTTCCGATGAGGAGAGAGAAAGTGTAAAGCGTGAGGTTTATATTTGGTTGAAGAATGAGTCCAGCAGAGGTTTTCTTTTTGTTTGTTTTTTTTTTTTTTTTTTTTTTTTTTTTTTTTTTTTTTGTTTCACGGAAAAAACAATGAAAAAGGGAGTGTTTTTGTGTATGCAACACCGAAAGAAAGAATTAGCACCTACAAATTTGGGTTAAGTTCTACACGCTTCTAAAATGGGTCATTCGAGAAGTTTCATGGTGTTTTTATTTGGGTAATATGCTACTAGTGTCATCACTTGTCATTTGCTTCAAATTAATTTTTTTAAAGCCTTAAAAGGAATAAATGATTACTTAGCTTGTATGTTGAATGTACAACTCTCAATGTTTTGCGATTTGTATTTGTAATTCTCGATGTTGTGCTTTACTTACAGAGTAGTGTTTCCGTATGAATTTTATTTTACGTACTCGTATATTATTTTATAAACCTTAACTTTCTTATTTCAACTTATATAAACTTAAAACTTTATCAACCCTTATTTTCTTTTACTTAGCTTGTATGTTGTATGTGCAACTCTCAATGTTTTGCGATTTGTATTTGTAATTCTCGATGTTGTGCTTTACTACAGAGTAGTGTTTCCGTATGAATTTTATTTTACTTACTCGTATATTATTTTATAAACCCTAACTTTCTTATTTCAACTTATATAAACTTAAAACTTTATCAACCCTTATTTTCACTAAAATTGCAACACTATCACTTATAAACTATTCACATATATACTTTACTTTGACTAACTTTTTATGACCATGGTTAAGGAAAAATATAGTCCTGTGGGGCTGATTAGATCGCCTTAACTTATACTTTGCATAATATCAAATTAATATATTTTTACACATTGATACTTAAAGATATTAGTGATTGAAATAATGTATTGATGAATGTAAAATGATAAGTGTTGCAAAATTAGTGAAATGGACATGGTTGTCTAAAAGGGTGTGCAAAGAGACCCTTTGCACAGGGCCTCACACTATATATCTTTCTCACATCCATCAATGCTATTCTACTGCGATCTTTATGATAATTTTTTTTATACAGCTTTTCATCCTCTAATCTCTTATTAAACTTGTATTAACCTTTTATAGATATCAAAAGTTTCAGCTAATTAAATTCGTTAATTATACATTTATTATAAAAATTTAACATTTTAGTTGGTTTTTACTACAATCTAAGTTAGATCAAACCTGTTTATATGACATATTGCCTCCGTTTTCCAAAGTCCTACCCATGTAATTATACATGTATATATAAGCAAAAACATTATCAAGTTTGATCTTATTTGATTTATATTGATATGAATTTTAAATATATCAACTTTGTATAATTTTTACTCCATACTGTAGGCATCCTTCGAAGCGCGCCAAGATTAGCATGTTGTGAATATGCTTGGCACTCATAGGAAATGGGAATTGACATACGATTAGGGACACGATTAGGGACAAAGCAAAGTAGGGAGTCGCCAACAAGTTTTTAAGGAACTTGTAAACCGTTCACGGATCATTTAAGGTAACCACGATAAAGGGACAACGAAAGGCAACAACGATTGACCCGTGAAGGTTACACCCCATTCATAATCCATGAGATTACTAACCCATATGGTTCGAAACCACGAAAGGAGGATCGGGGATGATGGTACGAAGTGAGTCATGGAGTCACATTCGCCCGTATTGGCCTCTACTCGATTCTTTTTTGTGAAAAGTAATTCCTGCGATCTCAAAGGCACACAAACAAAAATTTAATTTGCTCCAAACTAAATTAGGCTAAACTGGTTGAATATTAATGCAACACATAATTCTAAAATATTGTGATCACTTGATTAAACAACAAAATTAAAAAGGAACCTAAACCGGTTGTCCAAAATATCCTATTAAGCGTTACATTCAATTACATATTCCCTTTAAACATGCAATATGGTGATCAATACAACAATAGAATAAACATCAACATTGGAAGCAATTTAACCATAATGACGTTAGTCGAATCAAATAATAATAAACCTAATCATGATACTAGCAACAAGAATAATAAAAAGAGTAATTAAGTGAATTAATTACTCACGTTCCACATTTCTTTGCATTGCTACATTATGAATAAATTGTTAATAACTTTAAATAAAATAAATAATAAAATAGAAATTAATTCAAATGAAAGTAAAGTTGATTTGGGGCTAAACCCTCAAATAGTTCTACCTTTCACGCCTTGGTTTAAGCGTAGAGCTGCGGGTAAAGTACGGATTCCAGGGAGTGCTTAAAGGATGTATGGTGGAAGAATAGGGTAGGCTAGTATTTAGGCTAAAGTATAAGAGAGAGAGAATGATTTGGTCCTCGAAACTGGTGAAATCAACTTCGTATTTATAGAGAAAATATGAGGGGTGAAGCACGGAACCCTAGAATTGAAGCGCGACGAAGAAATTAAACCTAAAAATTTCTGTGTCACGATGCAAATTGCCGGTACAGTTTGCCGTGACGCGCCATTTTTTCTGTGGCGCGGCAAATCTGTTTTCATGAATTCGGTCTAAATTCATTTTTATCTTTTTCAAGCATTAAGCACGTGATAATTAGGCGCCATTTCTGCTATTCCGGACTTATTTCAGGCTTAGGGTTTTATTATTTACTAATCGGGATTAATTAATAAATAAAACGAAATGAATTAAAATGGTTTGGGTTGAAATATGGATTGGACTGAGTTTGAATAAATGTTTGGACTGATTTGTAGATTGAATATGTTTGACTAAATATGGGTTTTAAGCACTTCCATTATTAAATACTCGACCCGACCAATAATGGCGGTGAAAGGTTGTTCATCATCGGGTTTGGTTTTGGGGAGACATTTTTAGGTGTCTACACGTACTAATGCACAATAAAAGAAATTAATGGTCAAAGTAATGATTGAAGACCGCGTAAAATGCAAGTGGGTAACACTTATTAAAATAGTGGTAGTACAAGTATACAATTTAGTCAAAGAGATCATAGATGCGTTCTCAGAGGTTTGAATAGTCAACCTTCGATCATTTTGCTAGAAAAATTATCATAACGATCAAATTTAACTGCACTTTTTATAGAGGCCAAAATTTTGTGGTAGCACAGGGCCACTAACACCCCAATAATTCTCTCTTAAAAACCTATAAATACCTTTAACAATTTGCAAGAGAATTACCTACGTGCTACCGCCACGTGTTCAAACGTTAAGGCTAGTTCAGAGTTTAGCAGCGGAAAAACTAACTTAGTTATCAATAAGTTTCAAAACCAAATTTAGTCTTACAAGTTGGAACCATTAAGGCCCTTATTCAAAACCCAATAAAAGTAGTAAATAAATCAAACTAGAGTTTAATTAAATCCAAACTTATGAAATGAAATAAACTGTGAAAATATCCAACACTCCACTCAAAATCCCACCACCTTGATGCAAGTTCTGATTATGTAAAATCCTATGATTAATCTGCTCCCCAATATTACAAGTGTAAAAATTGGATCATTACAGGGTCATTGAAGGGCGAAGGCCATGACCAAGAAAAAGACACACAAAAGCACGCAATCAGCAATGCTGAGTACATACAAGCTACGAAATATATCAAATAGTCCCTAGCATGTTACTAAAAATAAATCAGCACACACAATTTAATTATTGACTCTAACACATGCCTCAACTATTAACATTACTAAGACTTCACTAATTACTAACAATAATTCATTTCATTTCATTCATTGATTGGATTAAGAAATAAACTAGGTTGTCCCCCTATGCTCCATTTCGGAACATTAATAAAAGAAAACACTATGCCTCCTTTCGGAAACATTAATAAACATCCAATGGCAGACAGGCGCGACTCCGTGGCCATATCTAGTATGAGATCTCATCTAACTCCTTATAGTTTTTTTTTTAAAAAAAACAGTTGTAAACAAGAGACTCGTATATCAGACGGCCTCTAGAAAGTACATGGCTAATACCCCGTGAACCCCATGATTGTCAATACTCTAGATGTGTACAAATCCAGAGTTTTATTGCTCATCCATATAGCACTTTATGTGATTTACATGTTTAAACTTGGTGATGACTCAATGCAAAACAATGCAACCAATCATACATCAATCATTCAAATAATTCAAATTTCCAATTCAATTCTTGATTTATTAGTGACAAACAATATTTAGTATTGAATCCTTTAACTACCTCGGTGTATAAACACCTTAAGTGCATAAGGCACCTCAATCCTCAACCTCATCTTATAAGACTTTAATTTTCCCTTTACTCGTTCCACTTCAATAATCATGAACGAGTAATAAAATAATTCATTTCACATATTCACGTACCTTTACCTCTAAGCTCATCTTGCAAGTTAATGCATAAATAATACTTACAAGATAAATTAATACGCATTTCTCATACATGAAACAAAACCAATCATCACATTATTCACCAATCAAACTTACTACCATACAATTCTAACCAATCCACAAGTTTCCTAACATGATTCTAAGTCTTCCAAGCCCTTAAACATGCTTCTAGAGTCAAGGTTTTCATATCCTTGTACGTACCTTGAGTAAACGAATTAGTTGGCCACTTTAGGAACTAAAAATCGCCTTCTACAAAGTCCTCTCCTAAACAAAACAACAATAGTCCAATCAATACCCAAGCAATTAAATTTACAGCAATACTAACTTACTTTAAGACCTTCAAAATTCCATTAAACAACTCTTTAAAACCTTCCCTTTAATTAAAATCAAAAGCTTATATATAGTTCTTTAAGTTTCCTTCATAAAACCCTTAAAATACATACTTATTCATGAAATTACAGCTAGTTAAAGCTTTATAAAAATATGTAAATTTATTTTACACATGAAATCTTGAAATTATAGAAATCTTTATCACCATACATTATATAGAAAGTTAGTAGACTTTAAACCCAAAAATTCCTCAATTCAATGTAATTAAAGACTCCAAAAACAATAACCAAAAATCTGAAAATTTATTCTTGCAATTAAACTTTAAAGTTTCAAACATTATAATCATAAAATAACCACAACCTTTGTTTAATAAAATTAGAGACTTGAAACACATGAAATCAATACAATTTAAACCCAAGATTAAAACTTTAATAATCTAAAAATTTATTTTAAACATTAAACCTTCGTTAAAAATCAAAAACTGCCTGAAAACCATATTTCAAGGCTGAATTTGGCCACGAGAGGGTGGTACTCACTACAAAAGTTAGTGAGTTTTGATTAAAACATCGTTTACACACGAAAAACACTATTTTTTTGTAAAAATCGGACGAGCTAGAATCTAAACGTGATTAAAAAAAATTAAGAACGGAGATCAAAGTTGATTACAGAAAACCGAAAATTTGCTTATTTAATCATTAGAATTTCAATAGGAATAAAAAGCCCCAAATTAATTGATCATTAGAACCTAAAATCCCAATTTAACTAAATTAAAACCCTAGGTTTAAAATTACAAAATCTGAAAATTAAAACAACAATTATAATCTGAAATTATTAGTTTAAAACATCAAAAACATAATTTTAATACTAAATAAACTAATTTCAAGCAATAAAAACCAAAACCCAAAAATCAATTACATAAGCTTTATGAAAATAATAAAAAGTAAAGGAGGAAGAAAATAAGACTAACCTTTTTGTATGGGGGAAAAATTTGAGGATTCATGGGGTATTTATAAGAGAGAATTGTAGGGTAGGATTGGGCCTCATGAAAATAATGGGCCAATTAAATAAACAAATGGGTTATGCTTTGTTTTTATAACAATGGATTGTAGGATATAGGTTCATAAATTAATTTAGCCTAAAATAATTTTTGACCCAAATTAATAATTTGAAAATTAAATTCTAGAAAAATACAAATAAATATTATAAATAAAATAAAATTTCATTTATAAAATATTTAAAAATACGGGGGATTACAGCCACCAAAGTATTTAAGACGGCTCTGGAAATGGAGGAAGTATAATCTTATTGGACCTTATTTTTACTACACCTTATTGGAACTATTGAACCCTTATATTATCTTAGCAGAATTATCAACTCTTATTTTGTTTGAACTTTGGGAGTGTGAAATAATTAGATTTGAAATAAGTAAGAATAAGGTGAGAAGCTCGAAAAAAAAATTTATAGAGAACGAGAAATGAATTTGGCACACCAAATATTGATTTTGGAAAATCACCCATTTTGATAACACAATTTTTTATACTATCGCACCAGAGGGTATGCCAAAATCAATATTTGGTTTGTCAAAATCAGTTTTCGAGGAGGACCAATGTTCAATGTGGCATGGTAGCCCACCTTATGGCTAGCTGGGATACTCATGGTTGCTCGGAGTTTATTTGTATGAGTCCGTTCCCACAAAATCTTATAATTTTAGCGGATTATGATCAATAACATAATACTAAAACAGACATCAGGAATGACACGTATCACTTCCTGGTGCTGTTTTTTCCCTCCAAAAATCTCCCTTCCCTTTTAGCAAAAAATCTTTTAGTCTTTGGAAAATTTGTAAGTGTTGTTTTTCCCTAAACTCCCTCTCCTCTTTTAGCAAAAAATCTTTTAGTTTTTAGAAAATTTGTATAATACAACTATAATAATATTATAAATCTTATATATTGTCTTTACATAAAATGTATTTCTTTTTATTTCGTGCTCTTAATTCTTTCATACACATTTACCTAAAATATCAATAACATAATACTAAAACTGACATGTCAATTTCTGGTGCTGTTTTTTTCCCTCCAAAACTCCCCCTCCCCTTTCAAATCTTTTAGTTTTTGGAAAATTTGTAGGTGCTATTTTTTCCTTCTAAAACTCCCCCTCCCCTTTTAGCAAAAAATCTTTTAGTTTTTGGAAAATTTGTATAATACAACTATAATAATATTCTAAATCTTTTATATTATCTTTACATAAAATGTATTTCTTTTTATTTTGTGTTCTTAATTCTTCCATACACATTTACCTAAAATATTATTCTAACTCTTTTTAAATTTATAGTAAGTAAGCCACTGGTTTAGGTACAAGATACTATCATTATCGACTATTGAAATTTTTCCCTAAAAGCAATAATAAAATTGATTCATATAATTAATATTAAAGAAATTACTGTAAAACATCACTTTAATTTTATTTTTTTTCAAATACCTCTAATATTTTGTTTTTTAGATTAATGGAGTATTACATATGACTATATAACTAATGTTATGTTCAACAACTATATCATATGTCTAATTCTAAGAAAATGTGGCAATATTAGTTCATCAAAACGGTTGAACAAGCCTAACAATTAGTTGATCTAAATGCATTGCATGACAGAAACAAAGTAACAAGAAATTTTACAATTTCAATATTAACAACAATAATCCCAAAAACAAAGTCCAGAGGTTAACAGACCTAACACATAACACATGGGTTTGTTTTTAAGTCTTAAATTAGATCAAAAGAATACATATATGTACAGGGAGAACTCTTAGTTTTGTTTCTGTTAACCAGACAAATGAAAAAAGAACTTGAACATCTAAATATTCTTAAAGCTTATCTACTTGTCTAAACTTGTATATAGTAATGTTCATACATTATATACTACTATCTTGTATTATATAGCAATGTAATTGAATGTTTCCTATAACAACTTTGATCATATCACACCTAAAACTTTCGTGTAGAAGAAACTGTTCCGGATGTAACTTGACAACCCATATCCAGGATCCATGAAAACCTTATCGTCCAGCTAAGCACCTACACGGGGAATAAGGATTAGCTAACCCCGGGGTGAATCCGGGGATAACCACTCCGATGGTAAAGTCATAAAATGTTTAAGTAGAAGAAGAGAAGATATTAAGAGAGAGAGAGTGTAATAAAAAATGCTACCTTTTAGTGAAGAATTAACTTGCCTGTTTATAGAGGATTCATCTTCCAGGTGGCTACATGCCATGCAAGCAACATCCATGTCAGGTGTTGGTCTCTTGACGCCATGTGTTGCTCGCAGGACGACTGTTTCCTATGCCGTTATGAGAGTATACCGATATGGTTGTTATGTATCGTAGTAGGAATCCGTGCATTGAGTAAAAGGGGTGACATCGACATCTGTATATCCATTATTGGTATCTCCCCATACAACTAGCCCCCCCAAGTGAGGACGTCTGTGAAACTGATGTTCTCACTTTAAACGATCGCAACCATTTGAACTCAACCATTTCAACCTTTGGAGACTGAGTTCTCATTTAAACTGAGTTCCCAATCATTCTACCTTAGGAGACCGAGTTCTCACTTAAACTGAGTTCTCAATCATTCTACCTTAGGAGCTTATCTGCTAATTGCAGATAAGCTCTACTTTATATTTTGGGTGCAAGCAAAAAACTCCGATATGCCCCCCAAGTGAGCTTGTATGCTGATTGCAAATAAGCACTACTTTATACTCAGGCTGGGAGTAAAAGATCTCCGATTTGCACCCAAAGTGAGCTTGCCTGCTGACTGCAGATAAGCTCTACTTTATACTCAGGCAGGGAGCAAAAAATCTCCGAGTTGCCCCCAAAGTGAGCTTGTCTACTGACTGCTGATAAGCTCTACTTTATACTCAGGCTGGGAGCAAAAAATCTCCGATTTGCCCCCAAAGTGAGCTTGTCTGCTGACTGCTGATAAGCTCTACTTTATACTCAAGCTGGGAGCAAAAAATCTCCGATTTGCCCCCAAAGTGAGCTTGTCTGCTGACTGTAGATAAGCTCTACTTTATACTCAGATTGGAATACCAAACGTTATTATTATTATTATTATTATTATTATTATTATTATTTTAGGCAGGAAGTTTGACTAGTACAGGGACACGTGTCGTCAATCCAGCTGAATAGTTTTGAATTGACAAAGTTTCCCAACCCTTGGATTTCTGACCAGCCAATCACATCAACCATCACTTTTTAGGAGCCATATAAATAGCATTTTCTTCCCTTTTTTCTTTTCATCTTCTTAAAAAAACCTCTTGAAATCAAACTTAAGCGAATTTGAGGCATCTTTGTGTAAGCTTTTAACGGCTACCAAGTGTTCTCAAGTGCAGCGGGGATTTGGAGTACGACACCTTGTAACTTTTAATTGCATTCGCTGTTTGGAATTTCGAAGGTATTCACAAACCCTAACTTTAATTTTGCATGTTTTTTATTTTCGCAATTTTATCATAATTAGCACTTGTAAATGTTTGAGAGTAGTTTGGAGGAGGAACAACCCACACTCAGTACCGCCAGGCGTCGTCTTATTAGGCAGTCTTTGGGTAAAGATATCAGTAAAGCCCAAGGTACATCATCGTCCCTTTTTTATAATATTGACGATCCATTACAACCGTTAACCGCTGAAGAGAAAAGGCAGGCCTGCTATCACCACAAGGTTATAGCCGACTGTGAGAGGACTTTCCGGGCCAAATAACCCTGATTTTCCTGCTAATATTGAGGTGCTTGACGCTAAGCTAGTTAGCGTCCGATATCATTTGCGCCGCTTCTCTGATAAACCAGACCTTGACCAATACAGTTCCAACGTTGGTTTCATTGGGGTTGCAACCATGACAAGGACAAAGAGAGCTAGCTATCAACCCCAGGTTGCATCTGATATCCCTCCTGTAGAAACTGAGACCAGTCGGAGGCTTGGTAAGGCGCAGGTTGTGAGTTCCTCCGATGAGTCAGAACATGAGAGCCTTGATTTAGGTCCTGGCGGTTATAGGGGTAACAATGGGTCCGATGTCCGCGATTCAGCCATTAACTCTATTCTTAACGACAAAGAATTAAATGACGGTGAAGAGGTTAACCAAGAGGAGGCCGCCAACATAGATAGCCAGGAGGATCTAGTAGACCCAATGGAGCAAGTTACCAAAGAAGAAGGTTTAGATGAGGAGTATAACTCCGAGGAGGACGATGCTGAATATCAACATCCCATTAATGTTGATGCTACCTGTAAGGTTGCCAAGGCCAAAATAAGTAAAGTCTGGCGCAAGCTTGCTCTTGAAAAAGATTATTGCTGACATGCCAAGCAGTTCTATCGGCTTCTTGATGGGTACGAACTGACTTTGCCTCCTTCCGAGTCCACTGTACTGGATTGTCCTGCTGGTCATGTTGTCGTTTATGCTAAACATCTCGACTTTGGCCTCCGCTTCCCTATTCATGACTTTATTGTAAAGATTCTGCGGGCCTGGAATGTTTTCCTTGTGCAGCTCACTCCGCAGACTATTCGGACGGTAGGAGTAGTTGTTTGGGTCATGCTATAGAAAAATTTCCCTCTGACTTTGAACTTATTCAGGATACTTCACTAGCTAAAGAGAGACGACCAATCTGAGAGATGGTGGTCAATTTACACATCTCCCCACAAGTATTCCATCCACCATAAGCTATCCAGCTGCAAAGGCTGGCAAGACAAGTTTTTCTTTATGCGTGTTCCCGACGACTTCCCAATTAGAAGTACTTTTAATCGTCCCATACACGTTTTGATTTTATTGCCGAGACAAGTCTTGGCATTCAAGAACGTAGAGCCTGTGATTACTTTGGCATAGAAGAAATTGAACTTGACGAGGATACTGTACAGATAGTCCCTAGGGTGTGGCTGTCGAATGTGAAATATATTCTCGGCAACGCCCTTTTGTCTCATATAGGTCTTTGTACTACTGATAGTTCTGGTGTTGCTCTTTGTGTGTTTGCATTATGTGTACTAATATTTTATTTCATATCTTTTGTGTCGGATAATTTCTTGCTAACTATCGGTTCATATTTTGCTATATCTGTTCTTACCTTGTATAACTGCCTTGGTGCAGGCGTTGAATAACTAGATCGAAAGGTCCTAGGGCTATCGACTGACGGTAAAAAGAATTTTGAAACGCTGCCCCTCTTCTCCAAAACCTGCCTACGATACACTTGCAACCTACTACAACCGGTCTTCTTCGCAATCACGAAACCCGAAGAGGAGGGCTGAGAGAATGGTTGTTGTCAACGCCATAAGAAATTCTAGACGAATTACTTCTCTTGCTAACCAGCGTGGTGGGTTGAGTGGAACCTCTAGCTCAAGAAAAGAGGATGAGCAAGTCGCTAAAAGAGCGAGGAAGGATGAGGAGTAGAAAAAACAACAAGCCCCTCAGCACAAGGACCAAGACTCTCAGCCGCAAGCCCAGTTACGGCAACAAGTGCCCCCTGAACCTCCTATCCAAACATCAAAGAAGACTATGTCGGATGGGGTCACGGTGGAAAAAATTGAGGACTCTCCACCCTTTACTCAGCCTACGAATGTAGTTCATTCTGTGCCACAGGCAAAGGCCCGTACCGGCTCTGATGTAAGCGCACCCGGTATCGTATACCGGGAAAATTAATGGATAGAGCGGCCCTCCAGTAAGATTCCCGATGAGGTGGAAAAGACATTCGCCGTTCCTGACGATAGCTCCTGGGATCGATGGCAACCAGATCTAGACGTATGCCGAAATAAGTCCATCTTTACCGATGACCCACTTTGGGGTGGTAACCTTGGATATCGGTTGCTTCGCAATCTTGCTACTCCTTTTGACAGGCGCGCTGGCCTCGTCGGTCCAGTTGCTGCTCAGCATATGGATGATTTAATGAAGGTATTATATCGGTCTAGCATGATTGTATTTCCAACAAACCTTTATTGCAGTTTTTTTATTTACTTTTATTTATTTTTTATTGTTTTTATTGTCATATATATATATATATTTTACTTTACCTCTTTCTAACATGTTTGGTTGCCGTGCTGATTATGTAGGCTGTTGCCTCCGGTACCGAGCTTGTTGAGATGTACCGGTATTACCAGGAGCAACACCACTAGGCCTCACTGAACCAACGAACCTTGGAAACTGCTCTGAAAAATGCACAGAAGGCCCTTGACGACATCAGAGCGGCGAAAAAGAAGGATGACGAGGAGCTGAAAGCTCTTAGGGAGAAGGCCGATAAAGTCAAAGCTGCAGAAGAGGAGATTAAGGGCCTCCGCCTACAACTGGAAGAAAAAACCAAGGTTGTTGATCAGCTGCCAGTGGTGCAAAAGGAACTTGACGATGCTAAGGGTGCCATCAGCCTACTAGAGGAGAAGGTCCAAAAGATGGAGGCTGACAAGCCTAACACCCAGCAGAGAGCTATCAGTAGGTACCTGAAGTATATTGATTTCATAGAAAGACTTCAGAATTGTTATGACGGTGGGTGGACTACAGCTCAGAGGTGTGTTGTTCAGGTTACCGGCTGGACGAAACTTGATTGGGCTAAGGTCGAGGCATCCTTCGACAAGAAAGCTCATGAGCATGCTACTAGCTTTGAGCAACAACAATTTGCTTATGAGGATCTCTTCAACGCCGATCCTAATGGAGATGATGCTTTGGTGGACCCCAACCTTCTGAACTCTCCAGTACCGAGGGCACGGAAGCGCCTTAAGCCTGAGGGGGTGGGCAGTCATCACCGATATCATCATGCGACTCATGTGTACTTGGGCCTTATCAGCATTGATGTTTTTGAATTTTTGTTTACTTTAAAACTCTTTCTTTTGCTTGTGCTGTTTATCGACATGTACCCTTTTTGTGGTGATGCCTGTCGACTGTAAATTGCTACTTTAATTACTTTTGTATTTCGATCATGTTTACTTTGTCATTATATACGTCTGTCTTAAAAACAATACAATTGTTCTGGATGTAACCCGACAACCCGTATCCAGGATCCGTGAAGACCCTATCGTCCGGGTAAGCACCTACACAGGAAATAAGGATTAGCTAACCCCGGGGTGAGTCCGGGGATAACCACTCCGATGGTAAAGTCAGAAAGTGTTTAAGAAGAAGAAGAGAGAGAGAGAGAGAGAGAGAGAGAGAGAGAGAGAGAGTGTAATAAAAATGCTACCTCTTAATGAAGAATTAACTTGCCTATTTGTAGAGGATTCATCTGCCAGGTGGTTGCATGCCATGCAAGCAACATACATGCCAGGTGTTGGTCGCCTAACGCCACGTGTTGCTCGCAGGACGATTGTTTCCTTTGTCATTATGAGAGTATACCGATATGGTTGTTATGTATCATAGTAGGAATCCGTGCATTGAGTAAAAGGGGTGATATCGGCATGAGTATATCCGTTATCGGTATCACCCCATACAGAAACAAGTGAAGTTGTTGTTAGATCAAGCAAATGACTATTGATTGTAACCCGAGTAGAAGCTAATCGCCATTGGATGTTGTTGTTCTTGCTATAACTCAAATAATTCTGCATCGATTCTGCTTCAATTGGATAGTATTTATTTACTGAAATTGCTTGTCCTAGCTAGCCTGATATGAATTCCATCCATTTGAACAAGATCTCCTTAAAACTTATTAATGGTTGTTTTAATCTAACAACTTCGAGTTTCGTTGCTGCCTGGCCTGTCTCCACGACAACTATACTTCTAGAGCACTCAACACTTGAGGCCGAATGCATCATAGAGGTCTCCCCAATTATGTTAGTTTGAGTTTTAAGCCCATATTTAGAGGAGGTGCAGTCAGTTCATACATTGCTCATCTATTTGACTCATTATTATAAGTGAATTGAAAATGATTTTTTTCACCATTTGAAATAAATTCTATTGATTAACGATTTTAATGATTTAAATTGATATCTACTAATTGTTTTAGATTTTTTTTATTTTACAAAGAGATCATTGAACGAAAAACAGTATTGCAACCTAAACTAAGTAAAAGAAAGTAGCATACACACTACAATTACTAGCTCATACAAACCAAAAAGAAACAAAGCAATAAAGTTGGTAATTTGCGCTTTTCGGAGCCCTCATTGGTCTACGGAATCCACAAAGCATAGCGGAGAAACCTGTAAGCACAAACCGTACTACCTGTGCTATGCAATAACATGAACCCATAACATATATTGGTTGCATTGTTGTAGCAGAAAGTGTAGAGTCTAGGGTA
The DNA here is from genome assembly GCF_001683475.1 of Chenopodium quinoa. NCBI lineage: Eukaryota > Viridiplantae > Streptophyta > Magnoliopsida > Caryophyllales > Amaranthaceae > Chenopodium > Chenopodium quinoa. The sequence goes on from NW_018743033.1 coordinate 103,322, forward strand.
GAAAACTTGACAAGGAACTAGAAGACACCAATAGAACTTGACAAAGGAAGGGAGTAGTAAAAGGAACGAAAACCTATGGCCTGATTGAGATAAATTTATGAGCAAAGCTTGATGCTCACAGTAAGAGCAATTCCAATAACCCAAAGTAAGAACAGTCAAGTGAGATTCTTGGCTCTTTACCACAACTAGAGCCACATTTCCTTGTGACTCAGTACCCATACGAAAGGGTACAGTCGGTCTATCCTCCTCAAATGGGATGAGACACAACTTCACTAAAGCGCTATGAACCCCTAAACCATGTGTAAGGGGAGCCTCTTTCAGATAGAAATTTTTGAAAGCAATGACCTCAAACATCATTGCTAACCAACATTGGGGATTAGCTTTCCTTGATCATTCCTTCACAACCCTCTAAATACTCAATCATAGACCAAAAAAACACAGTTAGACCCCTACCTATAGACACCCTGCTATCCAAAAGCTCCATTTATGCAGAGTGAAATAGGTGAACAAGAAAACTTAAAAATCTAGCACTGTAGAGGGTAACACAACCCAACGTCAAAACCACAGAAAGAATAACAATTACTTCCTTAAATTAAACTAAAAACGAGGACTTATCTTTTTTCTCTCTAAACTCTCCACCTTCTATCTAAACCAAAACTCCCAAAATTCATCTCTCACTGCCACCGGTGGCCTAAGCAACTTCACTTGTCTTGAGTCGCCGGCGTGCAACTTCTAGTTCTTTTAGTTTGTTTTGTCGGCCTTTTTCCTTGGTAGTAGTTTAGCTTGTCGGTTAAACAATGTTTTGAACGGAGGGAGTTTACTCCAAGGAGTCTTTGATAATCTAATTCCAAAGGGCTACTCCCAACGCCGCCGTTGGTGGTTATTGTGGAAAAGTTAACCTCGTCGGTATAGGTGAAGTTGGGGGTTAGGGTTTCGTGTTTGTAATAGTTAGGTCGGTTGGCCGTTTTTAAGGTTTGAGGATTTCGGCTTCGACTTCTCAAGGTCCCCTGTCGCCGTTGTCTAGGGTTCTTCAGTTACAACGATTTCGACAACGGTATAGATATATAGGTTTGAGTTTTTGTATTGCTATTCAATCAGTAGCTTCCCTCTTTGTTCCTTTTCTTGTTTTAGTTGGTTTAGCCTTAACAAATGTTGTTTTTATTACACATAAACATCTAACAATCACCATTACTCATATCAAATATCTAACCAAATAATTAAATTACTTATATGACAACAACCCGTACAAATTACCAATATTATCAATTGATCGAACAAGTCACGTGAATCAATCAATTAACAAATACAACCAATAATAGATTTCCGAACAATATCTAACCTACATATTGACAGAGGATAAATTGTAAGAGAAAAAAGAAACAAAGAGAGTCATAATTATGCATCAAATTGCTTAGACAACAAAATTAATAATATAGTGGCAAGGGACATTAACTAATTATGTAAAGCACAACTCATCTAGTGCGAACTTACTACTCAATAGGGATATGGCACCTTTAATTTTTAAATCATTAACATATCCTCCCTTTCTTAGGATCCCCTCCCACCCCCCACCCCCCACCCAAAAAAAAAAAAAAAAAAAAAACCAAATAAATAAATAAAATAGGAAAATAAAAAATAAATAAATAAAGTGGAAGCTAGGTGACCAATATTAGGGTCCTTAGTAAAATTCCTCCAACTCGTCTTAATCATATACAATGCAACTACACATAAGAATATTTTAGTTTGTAAGTCAAAAGGACAGTTTAAAAGTTGGTCCGCCAATCACGGGGATTAAAGATAATCCCCACATTGACCATTGTAGGGCATTTGCTAGGTTCCTTAAATCAAAATGAAGTTAATTAGAGATGATAATTTAATCGGATTTCATAAACTTTGGAGCATGAGGTGGACCGTATTGGCGTTTTGTTGTTTTCTGTTTTAAAGAGAGTTATAAAGGATACTCTACAGTAGATTTAGGCGAAATTTGTTTTTAACTTTATAGGGATATTTTTTTTATAATATACATTTAGGCGTATGCATATGATGTATTTATTTAATTATTAATTGAACAAAAACTACCCTTGAATGCACCTAAAATTCGGATGTATATAAACAGTCCAATTTGGCATACAAACATGTTACGGAGGTAATGGAGTACATCTGTACATGATTTTGCGCATTGCATAAATAGTGGGGGACAACTAGTGCAAGGTGCCAAGGTTCATTAGTGAGTAATTTTGACATTGCTGAAAACACAATATTATCTTTAAGTAAGTCTTGCATGTTATATGTTTTTTATGCACTTGTACTCCATTTTGGTTTAAACATTGATCATACTAGCTCGAGCTTTTTTGTGTACAAAATTTTTAAGTGTAACAATAAATTTCGCTTTTTTAATTAGAGATATTAGAAATTATATTTTCCATAAGCAATTAGAAATAATCTATAGATTATTTTGAAGATCATAATTCTTAATATACAAGAATCTCTAATTATCAAACTTTTCCCTAGACATAAAAGATTTCATATAAATTTCTAAACACATATACATACACACAATATAGAAACATCCATTTATAATTTTCCTAATATTTATAAGATATTTTGTATAAACTTTTTAGAATATTCTCATGATTCATGAACAGGTAAGGAAGACTCATAATAATTTGTAACCAAAATAAGATGATTTATTATTTTAAGCTTCCAACTGTTAATAGGATGAAATAAAACAGTATGCCATTTTAATTTGCCAATTAAAGATGTGATCGATTTGGTTCGTTGAAATATCAAAGCAATCATTTCTACTATTGCTTTCGCCTTAATCACACAACTACCATTATAATTACTTTCTTAGAGTATAACATTATAATATTACCAAATGGGTTCATCATTCCTACTACTCCATGCCCTCATAAAATTCAATACTTCACCAAATTAAATGGGCAGATATGGATGAGTAACTCAACATCATATATTCTTGATGATTATAAAAGATAAAGCTATATGTGTACGTCTAATACTTAATTAGATATAGAGTCAGAAAAAATCAACATTAAACAAATTCAGTATGTACTAGCTTAGTACATACTAGTCAAGTAGTCATTACTTTTTTACATGCCACAAACTTTCATGACTTTTTTCCCCCTATATTTTTCTAAAGTAAGATTATCTTGACTATGGCTAAGTACATAAAAAGAAGAGCAACAACATATTTTGAACAATATATATTTATTAAAATATTTAAACCATACAACTTCACTTTCACACTCAACTTTGTTTCAGCATGAAATAAACTATCCACAACCCACAAAACATGGAAAAACTTAAATAATAAAAACCAACATAATCTTCATAATCTTACAATAAGCACCATAATTATATATTTTAAAAAAAAAAAAGTATCATATCACCTGTGCTTAACTAACCCCAAATAACATACATACATAACCTTAACTTAATCATCCATGTAAAGAAGATTAAATCTTAGTTATCATCATAATATAATCTATTCTAATTAAGGTTGATCAAAATCAAACTCCTCTTGCATGCCATTTCCATTGAAGAACCTGTTGTTGTTGTACTTCTTGTTGCTGTTGTAAACATCTTCGTAATAATTATTCTCCTTGTTTCCATTATTATACTTATTCTCAACATTATCAACATCATAGTAATATTTTCCACCATTATTATTATTATTATTTTCAGCACCAACATCATAGTAATACTTTCCATTTTCCATGAACCGTGTATCACTCATTCCTTGTTTCTCCACCGCACCATTGTTGTACCTAGATGATGCACCATAGTACTTACCTACACCATTGTTGTAAGTCGACTGGGGCTCGTAATTCTTCTCATGATGATACTCATTGTTGTTCATGAAATTGAAATTCTCATCGTTGTTGCTGTTGTTGATTTCATAGAACTTACCTTCATCGTTAAAATTGTTGTATGACATAGGAGTCTTTTCGGTGTAGGTAGTACCGGACAAACCTTTCAACTCGGGTGTGTAATTCTTCTCATGATTTTCATTGTTGTTCTTGTAGTAGTTGTTGAAACTCTCGTACTTTTGGTTGTTGTTTTCATCCATGTTGTACAAGGAATTTGGGGTGGTGGTGGTAGAAGGGGCATCTAGGCCGGTTTCGTGCCCGTATAGGCCGTAACCGGTTTCGGTGGTTTGAGGGAGGAAAACGGGTTGTTCATCTTTCTTTTCTTGCTTGTTTAATGGTACAAAATCATCTACTTTGTTGTTGGTGAAGTAATTGTTGTTAGTGTTTGGGTTGATGGTTGTGGTGGTGGTGGCATCGTCGCGCTTTCGTGTAACCTTGCTAAAGAATTGGCTATCTCTAGCATAGGTTTGGATTGAGCAAACTAAGATTGTAAGAAGAAAAAAGAGGCACACAAATTTTGGTGAGGAAGCCATGAGTGAAAGAGCCTCAAAATTGAGAAGAAGTAGGGTTTAGTGGCTTAATAAGACCTTTATATAGAGTTTACACTTTTTCTTTTTTTTTTTGGCCTGTCTTTTTCTTTTAGTTTTTTTTTTTCTTTTTTTCCTCAAATTTGGGTGGGTAAGATCTGTCTTCAACATAAATTTGTCTATTTGGGAAGAAAAATGGTCATGATTGCGAGCATGCTTAATGGCTGGGGAATTTTTCTCCATTTCATACAAGAAAATGGATTTTTCTTTTTCAATTTTATTAGTAATTAGTAATAAAGTATTTTTTTTTTTTTTTTTTTTTTTTTTTGAAAGTTTATTAGAAGATAAGATATAATTAAGTGGATTATAACTATGACTGACTGATGGTGAATACTATTAATTTTGTTTTAATGGTTACGTTGAGATTGATAAAGTTTTAATTGAATGAAAGAGTTATGGCTTTGGTTAGTACATGGCTATTTTTGGTAGATTTTCTTAATGGTTTTTTGTCTTTTCATATACTAACCAAAATACATGTTTGCAATGTGGCTTTTCGGTTCACTTAAGAATAAATTCATCAAATAATTTTTTTAAAAAAAATTACTGGAAAGATTATAATTGATTTATGGTTATTTTGCTCAAATTTCGACCAAACAAGTCAAGTGAATAAGCCAATATCAAACAATCAAAAATTAAGCGTCAAATAAGGTATAATTCATGAACATAACAGAATTAAAAGATTGCTTTTGATTGATTTCTATAATTATTATTTTTTTAAGGATATAGTACATTTGTTGATATATTAAGGATTTGACAAATATTTAAGAATTATTCAATAAAAATGATCGATTCTCTCTAATTGTGCTTAGCTATTCATGAAATATCCCTACTTAATTTGACAATTAATTGTTGATTGTGAGATTTTGTTTTGACTGCTCGGTAATTAATTTGATATAATATTATTATTTTTTTTTTTTTTTGGGTGCTCAAGATATAGTATTACATGACCATTAGAGTTACTCTTTGATGACTTAACTAGTGATAGAAAATAATTAATAATTTTGGGTATGAAATACAGTCATGTGACTCATGCGCTTACCCCTGCAAAACCCATCACTTGGTTTGGTTTGCATAATTACTTTCACTAGTTAAACAACTATTGTACTAATTTACTAATCTTTTTTTAAGTTTTACCCTGACAAGGCTAGCTAATTAGCTACATGAAAAGTTAAACCAAACTCATCCCTCCCACCTCCTATTGTATCATCACATGGCTACATGCCCTGAGTAAATAAAAATTAAATTATAAACAATTTTCTTTTGTATATTTGGCTAAATGATTGTCCATAAATGATAAATAGAATAATAATTGTATATACTTCGTATTAGCTTTGAAAAAAAAAAATATACTTCATATTAAATTTAAGAATACTACAGAATATATTTTACAACCTCAACTATTTATTCAATGTTGGTGCAATGGTGCATAAAGAAAGTAGTTTTCCTCGTTGGTAGAATCTTTCAAGAATATTTTGACAAACAATTTCATATATAAATCAAGAAAGTTTTTTAAATTAGAAAAGACTATTTTTCTCTATATGATTTGTTTTTTTTGTAAGTGTTTTTGTTACTGTATTTCATTCACATTATATTGAATACATATCTTTGGGTCGTAAATGTTGTGAATTTAAATTACTTCAACATTGTTTTGTTTTCTAAGCTGATTAATATAGTAATCAATGAAAGAGGTAACTTGAGCAAATTGACTATTCTACCTATCATTTTGTCAAGGAAAAACCTTATAGCAAATTGACCTTTCATCATCAAGCTCCATATTTTTGTGTGACTCCCTGTATTGTACTCCGTAGTTTAAAAACGTATCTTCTTATGTTTAAAAACGTAATTGATAGAGAGTTGTTGTACCACACATCTCATTCAGTTTATAAATTAGACTAGATTATCTCATTCTGTATCACCCAATCTACATACATAATTAAATTGTTAATGATGGCTAGCCTTATACGTTATGGCAATTCAAACTATTACAACCATCGTAATTATTACTCGTATAAATTACAATTCTAATTAGTTTTTCCCGAATTGATGATTATGTTACGAACATTAAGCATTGTGTAAATCAAGTATAGTGTATGTCCTTTCTTGGTTAGTATAAAGAAGTAAGATAAGCTATACATATAAGTTAAGCCAACATAAGAATTAATTTTGTCCTTTTTGGGAGAGAAGAGAATATACGTAGTACTACCTATGTCCCCTTTCCTTTGCACCATATGATTCATAAAGTTCTCATATAAAGTGAACACATAGTGCAAAGAAAAAAAGGGACATACCGACAGGGAGTATAAAGGTCTATCAGTCTATGTATATTGGAAATCGCTCTATGCTAATATGGAAATCATTGATTGTATTTCTACTCGTAAGGTTAAAAATAACTTGCAAGGATTAATAAATACTTTATCAATCATTGCTACATTTGCAAATTGCAAATCATATTCACTGTGGAAATTTTTGGTCGATTGCTACATTTGCAAATCGTATTCATTGTGGAAATTTACGGTACACGAGTAGTCGAGTATACAAGTGGTGATCTGTTACATTTTATGTGTCTTAATTGATTTGATGCTACAAAACCTTACAAGTATTTGGGATTGTCTCAAGTGGAAAATCCAAATATACTCCATCTCCGTGTCAGTTATTTATATGTAGTATTTGAATTTTTTTTATTTTTTTTATTTTTTTTGAAAAGTAATCTTTGAAAAAGAATTTTTAGACACGGAATCAAAATTCTTTTTAAAATGACCATCATTTTATATTTAATAATCATTGGTCGATTTTTTTTTTTTTTGTAAAAATTATTAAAAAATAATTTTTTTTTTCAAAAATTCATCGGGATATTAATCATGACAATAAAAAAATTTTCAAAACATCGTATCTTGTGTGCGGCAGGATAGCCCGTTTGTAAAAGAACAAAGTAACCCCTATAATACTGACCGAGTAACCCTATGACACTGTCGGAGTAACCCCTATAACACTTATGAAGTAACCTCTGTAATACTGACTGAGTAACCTCTATAATACTAACGAAGTAATTCCCATAATAACTGGTCACACCATGTGGTCAGCCAGATATAAGAATATAATTTTCGTAAAAAAAATGAATTTTTAAAAAAGAAAAATCATATTTAATAAGTTTGATTTATAAAAAAATAAATTAAAAATTGATTAATAGAAATTATCTATAGTAGTAGTCATTTAAAGATGACTACTGTAAAATTTGCAGTGAATTGTGGATTGATTAACACATGATGAAAAGTGATATAGACTGTTAAATTAATTACATTAGTATGACATTACATAATTAATTTCAACATTTTCTGTCCTCTTTTTGTTTTGTATTGAGGAAAAATCAGAGAGCTGAGCAGGTATAAGTCGGATTACCAAATAAATAAGGCGTTGAAATTTGAGTACACAAGCATGGTGTTATGGAATTAGGCATACTCCACGTACCAACACTTTTCCAATGAATGCTAAGAATTGTGGATGGGTGCGCCAATAAGTCTCGATCATATACATATAATGGTCCATCAATTACCGGAAAGTGAAGTCATCAACAACCCATTAACTACACAGTAATATTATACTCTGTATGTGGATCGGGAGTACGTAATACTTTTTATTTTACGGATTAATTAATTTTTTAGTATTAAAAGAGTTATAAACGATGAAAGATATAGTTAATATGTAATTCTAATTAGGGATTTGGCACTACTCTAATAATATTGCTAATCAAGTAAGGTAGTTGATATACGAAGTTGTCAAAGTACAATCTACCCAGTTGTTTTTAAAATGATGGTTTTTTCCTACTCTAGAAGAGTCAACTTGAAAATTTTCAACATGACCAAAATTTAAATTGGCCATTCAATGCATGTAGTAGGATTGTAGATTGTAGAAGTGGTCCATTATAATGTTCATAAGCTAGTTTAATGAACTGTAGTTGTGTTTTATATTGGTGTGGTCCGAAATCAAGAAAGAAATGAAAGCCATATAGTGATTCTAGGCCCTTCTAGGACCAATTTCTTAATAAGATTTTCATAAATAATTTAGCAAGGAGCCTACATACATGCATGATAATGTCCAAGGTAACGCGACAACAACAATTCTATCTCAAATAATCACATATAATTAGAGGTGATAATGAAAAATTAAGTAGCATAACAACTAACAAGTAGGTATACAAATTATCAACACTGATAAATTCTTTTGGAGTAATTAGCTTAACACATACCGTAAAATGGGATTTAGACATACCGGACTATCACAGTATAGTGTCGTGTGTTTATCAGATTTTAGTTCATCAACCCTTCAACAATGCAATATTTCAAAACCTAATCTTTCAACAGCTTTTTTAACTAACCAACAAATAATGAATGCATGGAAGTAAATTAAACAATACGATTGACTTAGTCTGTTAGTCATTGTCAAAACAATACTAAACATTAGAAGTACTATATATGTTTATTAGTGTTTTTTCCTTGAAAAAATATGTTTGTTTTTTTTTTTTTGATTAAAAAAATATATGTTTATTAGTAATATAGAAAATTAATAAATGATTACTCCCTTAGTCCCTTTATTTTTGTCTCATTGACATTTTTGGGATCAAACTTTAAAAGCTTTGATCATAAATTACTATTAATTTATAAAAGATAATATAGTCATGAGTGGTGTTGTTAGATTCGTCTCATTATATATATTTTTAATATCACGTTTTTATAATTTTTATCTATATGTAAATAAAAAATATAGACGTTTTAATACGCTTCCATGTGCAGTCAAATGGGGCAAAAAAAAATAAGGATAAAGGGAGTACTAATTAATTTGTACTCAATGCAAAAAAGTCTTTCCTTTTTGAAACATTTCTCTGCTTGAATGTAGGAGTGATTTATATTTTATTCGGTGGACAAAAATTTGTGATTGATGAACCAAATTACAGAGGGTTACTAACTTTTACTAACTCTTTGCTCAACAACCTCTTATTTTTCTTGTCTTGGATTGCGTGCAAAGTTCTTGCGTGATGAGCGGAGGGTATGATTGCCTTGATTTGTTGCTTAACATTCAAAGAAGAGTATCCAAACTGAAATTTAATTGCAGTACTTTTTTGTACTTTTCCTTAAGGGAGCCCCTGATAAAAAGTGATTTTAGTGATGTTAATTCAACCTATCTTATACTTTGTACTCCGTTCCGTAGTGGTTTCAAGTATACAACAATCGCTAAAGTTAGGGATTAATTTCATGTAGAGTTAGAGATGTTGAATTATAAATTTTCCAAATAACACATATAACTGTCTCATATTGATCTGAAAAAATAAGAGAAACACTTAATAAGGCTAAGGAGTTACTCCTCTCGTTGTCATATGGTTTTGGGATGAATCTCCATTGGTCTTGTGAAGTGAATTTTCTCTAGTGACATTCTAAGAGGGGGAAATTGGGGATCCGCCAATGCTGTCTCCTCCCAGGCTGCTGAGTTATATGCTTTGAATGACGGACTGTCAATTGCCGATGATTTGAGGATTAAGAAGGTCGAGATTGAGATTGATACTGAGTCTCTAAGAACCATGTTGCTGACTATACGAATTGGCAGCTACTGTTTGTGATGTTGCGATAGTCTTGTGTTCGAGCTATATATGAAGCTGACTTGAATGGATGTATATTGCTTTTAGGTTACTTAGGCTGTTGGGGGTGCTGTACCAGGATAGGCCTTATTTTGTGCAGCATCAATTTTCCTTGTACAAATTATTTGGTGCTTGATGTAATTATAATAATGACTTTAGCCTATTAATATAAGCAGTGGCGGATCTAGGATTTTATGGGTGTTGGGTCACCGTCATTCATCGACCAAAAGGTGGATTTTGCGAAGGATGATTTTGTGATGGAGGATGATTTTGTGGAGGAGGAGGATGAATTTTAGGACTAAAGAAACTTATTATATCACTTGTATGTTTCCTTTTCATTTTATAAAATTAATTACAATCTCAATGAGACTAATTGATATTACTCATGTAATATAGGTTACAATTATGGACTACATAGCTAGGATTAAATAAATAAAAGCAGTGACGGATTTAAAAAATTATCTATTATGGTTTCGGACTTAAGGAGTTATCGAACATTGTATGCATAAGATAATTTAAATTAGTTAATTACATGTACAAAATAATTTTTAAGCCTTAAACTTCCTGAGTCACGTGACCCAACAACACTGGTCCGCCACTGAATATAAGTATGTTTCTTTGTTCATGTGAAACAAAAATAATAAATAAATAAATAAGGCATAATATTTATGTACAAGACATAATATCTCTTATTATTCAAAAATTCGTTCCTAATCCTAGTGTTTGGTTCAGTATTACTCCAGTTGCCTGCATTTTCGGTTCAATTGTTTAAGATTTTTATTTTATTTTTATTTTTATTTTAAACAAGCTAAGTTTGAGAAGATTGTACTTTAGTTCCTACCTTGAAGTTGGGGGTTCGATCCTCACTAGTGACATTTTGACGGTGAGAAATTGGGAATTCACTAAGTTTGGTCTAATGGGAAACATTGCATATTCCAAATTCGAGGCTGGGGGTTTAATCTTCACTAGTGACACTCTGAGAGGGGGGAATTGGGGAGTCCGCTAAGTTTGGTCTAATGGAAAAGATTGCACCTTTCAATCTTAAGGTTGGGGGGGGTTCAATCCTCACTAGTGACTTTGTGGGTGTGGAATTGGGGATCCCTTTACCCTTCCCCCTTACATTTAACGTGTCTGAACCACAAATATTAGATCCAAAAGAAACTGTCAAGGTTGAAATTTAATCATGATCCACTAGTAGAAAAACATAAATGCGCACCGATTTTTAAAAATCGGTGTGAAAAAAATAGGCGGAATTGTGGGAAAGAGTAATCGCACCGGTTCACACTACTAGAAAAAGGTCCATTTCCGACGGATGTGTTCCAACGGACACTAAAATCCGTCAGAAAAAACGAAATTTCCGATGGATTTATATTCCGTCGGAAAGTTCCAACGGATATGGATTTCCGTCGGAAATTCCACCGGAAATTTCCGACGGGATTTAATTCCATTCGGAAAATATTTAGTTTCCGATGGAAAATTCGTAGAAAAATAAATACTTTCCGACCGAAGTTAATTCCGTTGGAAAACTTCCGACGGATTTTGAACCTATTCTAATGGAATTTTGATTTTACAAACAAAAAAAAATACCCAACCCTATTTCACGGAACTACCCCCCTACCCCCTTTCATTTCTCATTTCACTATCCTCTCTTTCCGCCTATTTCCCCTCTTTCTCTCTCCTCTCTTCTTCTCTTTCTTCTCTCCTCTCCTCTTTCCTTTCTCCTCTCCACTTTCCTCTTCTCTTTCTCTCTCCTCTCCTCTCCTCCCCTCTCCTATGTATGTCGACTACGTAAGGCTCTATATGGGTTGAAGCAAGTTCCTCGAGCCTGGTACCAACGTTTAGCGAACTTTTTGGTCATATTGGGTTTTGTCATTGCTAAAAATGACACTTCTCTTTTTACTTTTCGACATGGTGATGATATGGCATATTTGCTTCTTTATGTTGATGATTATATTAGCTACCTCTTCTGAGAGGTTGTGTAAGAGAATCATATCTCAGTTGCAAACTGAGTTCCCTATGTCTGATTTGGGCCCTCTGAGTTATTTTTTAAGGATTGCGGTGATCCATACTCCCTACCCAACCCCACCCCTCCTCCTCCACTGCTAGTCCCCCTACCCAACCACCCCTCCTCCACTGCTAAAAAAATACCTTAATTAAAAAAAGAAAACCCCCTACCCAACCCCAGCGGCCCAACCACCCCTCCTCCTCCACTGCTAGTTGCCCTACCCCACCGGTGCCAGGACTCTCCCCGACCCCTTTCTCGGCGTCCATTCCTTCTCTTCCCCGTTTTCGACCTCCCCTTCCCATCCATGTCCCCAATTTCGACCCCACGTCCTACCCAGTTCTCAATTTCGTCCCCTTTCCCTACCATATTTCAGAATTCAGATGCTAGCATCCATTTTCCTTCACACAAGCTCTCTCTTTTCCCATAGGCTAGGGTTTGATTGGGTTTTAAGGGTGGATCGGCACGCGATTTCACGGGAATAGAGAGGGAGAGTGGTGGTTTCGCGGTGGATTCGAAGGTGATGGGTAGGGATTTGTGGGTTTGTTTCAAGTATGGGGGTGGGAGGGAAGGCGGTTTTGAGGGTGGTGCTGGGGAGAGGGGTTGTTTCCGGTGTGGCTGGCTGGGTTGGGGTGGTTTTTGGGGAGTTCGTGGTGGATGTGGAGGTAGAGGAGGTTCACGGGAAGAGGGCGGTGTTTGTTTTTTTTTTTTTTTTCCTTTTTTTTCAAAATTTTAGTTTTTGTTTTTTTAAAAATAAAATTAAGATCATTAATATTAATAAAGTGTTAAAATAAAAAAAAATCTTAACAAATTATAACAAGACACATATCAAATGTAACCAGTAAAACAAGTTACCGGTTTTTCGTTCTATTTATTTTTGAAAGATACGTGTCAAAGGTCGTGTTATTTTGAGATAATCCAAAGGTCGTTTCATTTTTAGAACACCGCTGAAAGATCGTGTTATTCTTGGCAAATTTTTTTAAAAAAAAAAATTCTTACAATTTTTGTTCTGTATTAGTTGTGTTTATTTATTCTTTTTAAATGTTACTACGTATTAAGTGAGATAGAGTGTGACGTGTATCTTTTTTTGTTATTATTCATTTTAGCGCTATTTGATTTGATAAGTAAGCTATTTTAGTATTTAATAAAATAGGTGATTTAAAGAGTTAGTTAAATCATTTAAAGTATAACCAGTCAGATTGCTATCAAACAGTTTAAACAACTAGTTATACCAACTAGCTAGGTATCTGCTAAGTACCACAGGGGTCTGAACACCCGCATACTTTAATTCGTAGTTTGGATCCTAACAGTGTTAACCAAATCTTTAAAAAAAAAAAAATGAGTCCAATGCAATGCAATTATATAATATTTTGAATATGTTTAAATAAATCAAAAAATTTTACTACTAATATTTTTGTAATTATTCTATTTGGAGCTTTTAGAGATTTCAATATTAAATATATATAATAATATATAAAAGTACATAAATACAAACAAACTCCTTCCCCTTTGAAATGTTTGTCTCATTTAAATCATTAGAAATTTTATACTCCGTAGTAAATAGAATCTAGCAATTCAACTATTTTTTTTTAATAGAACATAGTAAAGTAAAATTTATACTTCCTCCATGTTTTTTTATTGCATCATTTAGACTTTTGCACTATTTACATAATCTTTTTTGACCATCTTTTGTAATTTATTTATAAAGAAAAACATAGTCATGTGGGATCTAGTTGTATCATCTCGAAATCTACTTTCCAATTATCAACTTTTTATAATTTTTACAAAAGTATAATTAAAGATATTAATAGCTAAAGTAAAGCATTGACAAGTGTAAAACTCCACATGATGCAATAAAAAAAAACATGGAGGAAGTAATATTTATTTTGATGTTCAAATTTCATACTAGTATATGTAATTAATATGCTTATATTTTTTTTATAATACGTAGCTTTAATATACTTTAATATATTGCATTGGAATTGTAAAGGGTAAATAAAACAAACAGAAAATAAAAACTTCAAACACACTGATGTGAGATCTTACTATATCTCTTTTTTTTTTTTTTTGAAGAAATAGTATTACAAAAATACAAAGTATGTTTTTTATATTATGTACCTAGAATTATTATTATTATGACGGAGTATTACAATATTACATTAAAAATTGTACAAGATTTTAAATGAAACAATAAAAAAGTCCTAAAAAAAAACCTAAGCATTGAAATGTGCAAGTTGTCAACAACTCAACATTATCAACACAACCAAGAGAGTTTCTCCACCACATACACAAAAAACAAAGAAAAAAAAAGTTTCATCAACCTACATTATCAAACTGCTTCAAGGATCATAGAGAGGAATTGGACCCCAAAAGAGGACCCAAACCAACAAGACATTAGGAACCAAAATTGGAATCAAAGGATTAACTTCACTCAATAGCTTCCTTCTTAACAATCTTTTCCTGAAATACAATCTTTTACTTTCATCATCCCATTTAGCTTCTTCAACTCCTTTGGCCAAAATCAGAGGTGGGGGTTGATTGTAAGGGCACTTTGACCTTTAAGAAATAGGGGGTGCCCTTAATCTTTTAAGGAAGAGAGAGAAACTCCACTTTAAGTTAAATGTTGGGTTGTTTTGATATTTGGGGCAGAGTAAAGGTGGGTAATCCCAATTAAGATAACAAGGAATTTGGTTAGCAATCAAGTATTGAGAGTGAAGTGATGGGTTTGTTATTGGGTTTGTTAAGATGTGTGTTAGGGCTACGAATTTTTTCTCCCATGTTGTATCCTCCATTTTTGTTGCTTTGAAAGAAAGCTAGAAATGAAAGTATTGAGTGAGAGGATTGGTTTGAATTTTTTGTTCCATACGTCTACTCTTGTAGTCATTAGTCAAGTGTAAGATGGCTTTGGGCTATGCCTTGAGCATGGATCGGATATCCGATCTGAATTTTGATATCCGTATCCGATCCGAAAAGTCCAGATATCCAATACCCGGCCAAAAAACCCAAATGACAAAAAACCAAATACTAGTACTTCCTCCATTCTTTATTTATCGCATCATAGAGCTTTTGATGGCAAAATTTGATAGGGGTAAAATTACAAAATTATCCTTGTATTAGCAAAATAAATGAGACCCACCAAAACCTGGAATCTGCAAACGTAGCATGTACAAATCCATTTCCCCTTCTTCTTTTCTTAACATACTCCTTGTCTGTTTCAGAAGACAGGCCATCATTATAATCATACCCCATTGAAAATCTAACCGCTTTCGTTCAATTTGCAAACAAAATCTGCGATAGTAGCAATTTCAGAATTTATATAAAAAGATATGCTCAAATAATCATGTTGTTTGTGTGACTATGTTAATTACAATCGCAGATTAATTTATGTTTGATTAAGACCTTAAATACAAGCAGAATCAGAAGAAGGGAATAACAGAGTACACATCAACTTGGTGGAAGCGAATAAGCAAACCACATGCAGATTCCTCCCTTTGGTAAAGAACCAGAGATCTAGCAATGCATCTAAACAGAAGGATATTATGTACTACTAGATCTGACAAAATAATAAATAAATAAAAAAAAAAAAACAAATTTACAAGTAAAATTTCATTTATAAGATCCTCACCTCACCTCCTAAAACCGTAGCACAACTCCACCTCAGTCACATATTAACCCCAGAAAATTCAACCCAGAAAATTCACCGCAATCACATATAAACCCCCAAACTTAGGATAATACAAGTAACACATCTGAAAAAATGATGTTGGTGGATAGATCGTGGAGGCTTTAAAAGAGGAAGATTCAAATTGAGAAATTACATACCGTACGGTTGGTCTTCAAGAAGAACATCATCGTCCTTTTCATTATCGTCTCTTTCAATTTATCTCATTAAAATGTTGTTTGCCTCTCAATGTAGCTCAAACATTCAGTAGAACACTGAAGATCGGCGTGAACAAATTACCGGCGCACGGGATTTCATAATAACAGGTAGATCCGGTTGACGATTTTGGGAAAGGATTGATTTTTCTTTCTCTTTGAAAACCCTAGATCTGGAAATGAGAATGGTTTTACAGAATATGAAGATGATAAGAACATGGGGAATATCGGCAGTTTTGGTATTTGTTTTTCTGTTTTTTTATTTTTTTTATTTTTTTTAAGGGATAATTTTCTGTTTTGTAAATGTAGTTTTGAGAATATAAAGTTGTAGTTATATTGTGTTGAAAAAAAAAAAATTAAGTTATGATTATAAATAAAATGTGGGCTCATTATGTTATAGTAATAAGGGTAAAATAGTCATTGTACAAGGAAAAATTTGCCAAAAAAGGAATTGATGTAATAAATAATAAACTTCCTAAACTACTAAATGATGCCATAAAAAAAGAATGGATGAAGTATTAATTTGACATAAAATCAGAATCTTAATCAAATAGCTCAGAATAATGTACGAATTATATACATAACAATTCTTTTAAAACCAGATTAAATGAAAAAAAAAAAAAAATCAGAAGAAGTGTAGATGTGTATGTCCGGTGAGGCGAAGCCAAGAATTGAGATGTTGAGTGAGAACGGCCGAGAAGGCTGGTTGTGAGGACGACGACGCCGCGAAAATTGAGTGATAAATTGATATTTGTGGTCGATGAGATAGATCTAAGTGACTGAGAATCTGAGATTTGAGATGAAGGAAAGTTAGAGAGAGAAAAGAAAGAGAGGCGTGGTGGGGGTTTGAGTGTTTTGAGGGAATAAAGTGAAATATTTGGGTTTGGTAACTTTTGATTTTTGTTAGATGTAAATTTGGTAATTTTTTACGGTGATTTTCATCATACATCGAATTGAATATCTGATATCCGACTTTTTTCAGATATTGAAATCCAATATTTAAATATCCGATATCCTTTTTTTGGATTGGATATTCATAATTTTCGGATCGAATGCGAATCGGATCATCGGATTTTCAAAAAATTTTGCTCAGTCCTAGTACTGCCCACCAATTATGTCTTATGGTTGGATAAGCCAAGCCCGGGCCGTCCTACTTGATATGTAGGTCGTACTACACAATTACACATTACGTCATGTCAAAGTATGTTATTTCAACTCTATTTTGTGTTCATGTTGAACACTCGACACATACGAGGCATGAAATCCTTCCTTTACACTTCAATGCTTAATTAGATGCTTCAATCATCTTTAACCACAAAACCATAGAAAATACTCCATATAAAAATAAAGGTACGAAAAGAAGAATGTGTGCTATAAATAGATTTTAGATAACATTTTAACAAGATTAACAATCAAGTTAGTTATAATGTGTATAAGTATTTTTACAATATACTTGCAATTCAAGTAGAGTTATTCTAATTTTTGTTTTATTTGTCCTTTATTCATATTGTCGTTTTATCATGGATTGGAATCAATACAATGGTGAGTATTCTTATAATTATCATCAAGACAATGGTTATAATGCTTGGGATTATCATGTTTTCGATTTTGATGCCCCTTATCAAAATTCCCAAAAATTTTACAGGAATTTCTATGGTTTTTCCCATGATAGTCGATCTTATGAGAATTACTATGACCCCTCTCCTCAATATGATTCTCAAAACCACTCACAAGAACCCAAATCCTCTCTTGAATTTGCTATTAAAGATTTTTTTGGAGGTTCGTGATAGGTCTTCTAAGAGCTTTGAAGAAATGAAGAATTCACATCATAAGTCTTATGAGTATCAATGTAATAACCCGTATTCTCCATTTGATTTTCAATTTTTTTGTGAGCCCCAACCATCTAAATCAAAATTAGAACTTCTTGTTGAAGAAAGTGCTAAAATATCCAAGGACATTGAAATTCAATCATCTGTGTCAAGATTGAAGCTTATTTTTGCAAATTTCATTAACGATGTTAATTCTAGTTAGGTGCAACTAACTGACCAATCAAAGAATTTACAAGCCTAATTGAATTCTATCAACAAGCTCTTGATTGTCAATTGATGTATGATGATGATGATGACTTAAGGTATGATGAGAATGAAATCCAAGTAGAGGGGAGTAATGACGTAAATTGTGAGAATTTGAGGGAAGTTATGGATGAAATTTGTGAATTTGATGATGAGGAGCCGAATTTTGAGGATTTTAAGGTTGAGAGAGTAGATATTAGTGAGTCTTTGTCCAAGATTGTTGACCCTCATATTCCCTTATATAGAAAGCTTGACCTTTTTCCTTATTCTCCCCCTTTACATCTCCCATCTTTCGTCCTTTCACCTCCATCAAACCATGATAATTTTGGGAACAAGGATTTTCATTTGGATTTCATTAAAGTAAATATTACTTTTGTTTTCAAGTGAGTCTAGCAAGGTTGTAAATAATTTTTTATTTTTTTTTAGTCTTGTTTTTCTTTTTGTATCTTTAGTAGATCCTTTAGTATTTTATATATCCTTTCTTTAATGTCTTTCTATCTAATATTTTGTGAAATGCATGCAAATGCATTTGACAAGCTTCTAAGGGCTTTAATGAGCTATCTCAAGAAGCGACCCAAGTTTACTAACATTTTTGTTTCTCTTTCTTTTTAGTTTATAGGTTTTTTTTTTTTTTAGTTTAAGGAGAGTGTATCTTATGCTAGTCGGAGTTTCTATTTATGTAGGTTTTGATCTAAGAAGGCTGGATTGTATTCGGGTTCGATCAGGCAGAGCTCGGCCCGATCGGGCGCGCATACGGATCAGCAAAACTGCTCAATTTCGAAACGTCATAACTTTCTTGTTACTTATTGGTTTTTTGCGTGCGACCTATTGTTGGAAAGCTCTTCAAGTCTACTTTCCAACCCAATTAAAATCACTGCATTATATTTTATACATCAAAAGTTATGATCAGAATAGTGCACATGACTCAAATTTTATCTTTTTCCCACTAACACTTTGTTTCTTTCTTGCCCAAATTTGTTCCAAAGAGATGCATTGCAATCCTCGAGGTTTTGGTGACATTTATGTGGTGATGATGATGGTTAGTAGTCACCTTGACTACTAGCTTCCCTTTATGACAATGGAGACATTGTCTGATTTAGCTTGGGGGAAGTTCTTGTGTACGCATGGTATATCTTTCACTTTCTCTTTTTTTTTGGTGTGATTAGACTAGTTTTTTTTTATTGCTTTCAAAAAATAAAAAAATAAAAAAAATCTAAAAAATACGTTACAATGAATTATAAATCATGCTTCCCTGTGCCCCTTGATGAAAAATTTTCGAAATTGTTTTGATTATTGATGATAAATATTGTAGATAAGTTGATCATGATTTGATATTTGATTGCCTTGAAACCTTAACATGCGTCAATTTTTCCCAACCACTTGTGAATATAGTGCTTGACTAGTTGATTTGGTGAGGAGTGTGTGTTAATTCCTGGTATATCAATGAAGTTGAGTATTGGTTTTTAACTTTGAGTAATGTTTATATGACTCACTATTATGCATATTGAGGAGGACGAAGACATTTGTTCCTTTAGGTGGCCTTCAGACGATACTAGATACACTTGTTCCCTTCTTGCTACCCATGTTGTTGCTTGTGCCCTTTTATTGTTTATTTAACCACATTACAAGCCTATTTTTGCCCCATTGGTTACTAGTCCCAAGCTTAGCTTGAGGGAGCTAATAGTGAGTTGGATGAGGGAGTTGTAGTGTGCACATAATTTGCACAACTTGGGTAGATTTGAGAAGTAATTTGTTTGTTCTTATTTCGTGGATTGGAAAAAAATTTGAAAAGGTGTTCAAAAGTTGAAAAAAATAATTTCAATGTGAGATAAAAGAAAAAAAAAGAGCCAAAAGGAAAAAATTGTTTCAATGTTCAAGTGTTCTAATGAAGGTTGCTCTAAAGAAAGAAAAAAAAAATGATAAAAAAAAAGAAAAAAATCAAGTTCAAAGTTTGTTTGTTCTCTCAAGTATAGTTCTATAATGCTATAATTTGTATGAGTGAAATTGTAAGGGTTGAGAATTTTTGATATAGTTGGTTGTTTGGTGAATTTTTATAGTGTTGAGTTGTGTTGGAGATGAATGGTCATTATTTATTTTTGACCGTGATTTATTAGGATTGGCTCCCTAAAGCATGACTTTACTCTCACATTTTCCCAAATTTATCCTACCTTTTACCTTAGCCTTACATTAAAAGCTTTAAAGACCTTCCGACCTTTGTGCATAGAGTTGTATGAATGTGAAATTAGTTGTTGACCAATGCAAATAATGATTTGATATATTTCAAGTCGACTACTAGGTTGAGTGCTTGTTTTCTTAAACACACGAGTGTTGTGAGTTTGGGAGGGCTTTGTTCACATTTTAGGGGTTGGATGGTGAGCGATCGGATACATCTTATATTCGTCACATAAAGAGTGAAGAGTGCGTGAGCACTAGTCTTGAATTCCATATACACTTGTGGTTTGCTCTATTTGACAATTGTTAGAGATGATGAGTAGTTGGATGGGTTTGATTGGTTGACTTTGATGCGTATTTGTTGGATTTGCCTTGAATTGATTGTGCTTGATTTAGATTATTTTTGGGGTGAAGTATGTTTATTTGGTTGTTTGTTGTTTATGATTGTCTTGCTTGAGGGCAAGTGACAGGCTAAAGTCGTATCACCTAATCAAAAGTAATTCCTAAGTCCTCTAATTAAAGTAGATAGGGAAGTAGGGTCGAACCCACAGGGAAATAATGTTCTTTTACTCCTAATTAATTATAATAATCTAAATTATAGAGTAACCAATTTGTAATGTGTGAATTATACTAATAATTAAACTAAGCAAATTAAATAAGAGAATAACCAATAATAAAAGGTTTAGGGTATAAAAATAACAATCAATCATTAATGTATAAATTAACCAGATTATAAAGGTCTTTCGCTACGTATTATAATCACATAATTAATCTAATGGTATTAAATCGCATCTCTCGAATCTTACGAAAAATTTGACGAAGCGAATAAAACTACTAAACTGATATCCTCATACTGATATCCTCATCAAAATAAAAGTCTACCTAAAAGCATGTTACGAAAAATCCATAATCAAAACTAAGACTAAAGAAAGTAAAAAGCTTAAAACTATAACTACTTACGTACCGTCCCTAACAACCCACTAAGCTAATTGGGTATTTATAATCATCCACTAAAACCTATTAACCGACAAAGCATAACAAGGAGGCGCGCCCGGTCACCTAGCAGCATTTGGGCTTGTAACTTGGACCTTTATATGAATGGGCCCAATATCCTTCTTTTTGGTATCCAAATATTGGACTTGCAATAAAATTAGTACTTCAAACGAACCGAGTCCTTAATCACCGAACCAAATTAAATAGCTCAACCTTGGGCTTCAAATATACGTTCATAAAATACGATTCGACTCTAATATTTTCGTAGTGCCTTAATAACCTCGGGAATTATCATAATTCTGCAAATTCCTACAAGAAAAAAACCAACTCTACAAAAACACTAGAAAATGTATATTAGTAATAAAAATAGCTTCGTAGAGCTCAAATAAGCACAAATATGACCGTGGGACAGGGAATAAAAATATATATAAAATAGACTTATCAGCAGGCAAGAAGTTAGCTTGGGGGGAATTGATGTATGCGTTTTATACCATGTTTTACCCCGGTTTTATAGCGTATATTTGCATGGTTTTGGGCTCTACGGAACTATTTCTCGCTAACAATCTCTTTTCTAGTGTGTTCGATCTGTTTTATTGAGTTCATAGGAATATGGAGGTTTCTTAGATGAATCAGACTTGTTTTGGATGATTATAAAAGAATTGTTGAGTGAAGAATGAAGATTTCCCCAATGCTCTATCGAGCATCCCATGCCCTGGCTGCTAGGGCGAAGAAAGGAAGAGCTAACTACGAAGAATAGTCATTAGATCCCACGTGCCCTATTGAGCATGTCATGCCCCAGCAGACTGGGCGAAAGAAGAATCAAGGAAGAAGTCAGTTTTACCTTGTCCGCCCGATCGGGCAGGCTTCGCCCGAGCAAACCGGGCACTGTTGGTTGAAAATCGCCTTTAATTAATTACGGAATTTTATCTTTTTAGGGGTATAAATACCCCTTGTAATCACACTTAGAAATCATCTTTTATTATTCCCTAGTATTAGAACTTCTTTAAAACCCTAGTTTTCTCTCTTTACGTAGTTTAATTTTCTACTCTTTAGTTTAGAATTATGTTCATGTAGATTATTATTCTAGGGTTAGGTTGAACCCTAGACATGATTAATACTTGATTTATTCTTTTAAATTCTTAATTAATTATTTATATTGTTCATGCTTAATTGATTGTGCTTATGCCAATACTAGATTAGGGATAATTGGTGTTGTTATTATTCTATTGTCTTGATCGCAACAGGAGTTGGGTTTTGACGGAATTGAATAGATCAATTAAGGGTATGAATTTCTCCACGGAAGTAGGTAGAATGGATTGTTAGGAAGTTAGGGTGTCGGATTTAATGTCTTTAATTTACATGATTTCACGGAAGTAGGTTTGATTGTTAATTAGGGAAGCCATTGACAATTCGGGAGAGATCTTTGGTATTTATAGGGCGTATCTTTCCTTGTGAACATATAATTAATTGGTTGGGAGGAATTTGTCTTGTATTGATTATGCTAGTGGTGATACTTAATTCTAGATGTTTTTATTATTTGATTTTCTTGCTTTAGTAGTATAATATTTTCAACCTTATTTCGATTGACTCGACTAGTTATAATTCATAGCAACTCAATATTGATACTACCTTCTCTGTGGGATCGACCCTGACTTACCCTACTACATATTAGGAGGTTAGTTAGGCTTTTATTATTTTTGTTACGTGAGCGACCGCCTATCAATACACATCATTAAACTTTCATTATCACCGGTACACCTAAACTTTTCCCTAAATACCTACAGTGACCTTAACGTTAACTAAACGTTAATTAGGTTGTGCTGTCAGCATTTTAAAGGTTAATTAGGCTAAACCCTTCTCATTTAATTTCCCTCCAAATTTCCCTTCCATTTTTCCCTCCATTTTTTCCCCTACTTATACCCCTTCCCTTCCTGTTTGCACTCCCCCTTTCCATTCCCATTCACGCTCTTCACTCTCTCCCTTGATCTTCTTCTTCTGTAATTTCCCCCTTTTTTTGTACCCTTTATATCATTTTTGGGGATGACTACTTGCTCAAAAAGCTAAAGAGCTACAATTTCAGATACTCAAGAACAAGTGTAATTGTGTAAGTGTATGATGCATGGAAAATTCTCAAAATTAGATCAATGGGGAAATACAAAAGTCACAGTTGCTTTTATCTAACAAAACACGACTAAAATCAATTGTCTGGCAAAACAATGTATTAACTGCTCCTGAATCACTTCTTCAGTAGGAAGTTCCAAATTTGTCTCCCTTTCAAAGATGTAACTTCCTTATCTAAAATCCCACAGGAGACGATATGTTTGAAATAATTCATATCAGGATCAATGTTGAATGCCAAACCATAAGATGTAATCCCAGATTGAATACGAACACCAATTGCACCAATCTTTCCATCTTCGACCCGTACCCTAGTTTCACTTTTGTGTCCAAGGTGAGCTTAAATCCATACATGGCTGCAAGTTCGATCATTGTTTGCTCAAGTTTCTCCACATAACTTCGAGCACCAACTCCAATACCACGAAGAGATATGATAGGATATAATATTGTTTGATGTGGACCATGAAAGGTTACGTCTCCTCCCCTTTGAGTGTAATGTAGTTCAGCTCCCATATGTATCAACTCAGGCTCGGGAACTAGCAAATTGTGATCTGTTTTATGCTTTCCAAGGGTATATGTAGGAGGATGTTGTAAAGAAAGAAAAGTATTTGTTATCTTTTGAGCCTTTTTATCATATACCAACTTCTCCCGCAGCTTAAGTGCATTCAAGTAGTTAACAGTGCCCAACTTCTACACTTCAAGACACCGGCGAACTCCCATTCTCTGTTATATAAAGACAAATTTTACTTCTAATTAACCTTTAAGCTGATTAATGTGGAATTTGACGTAGAACATACCAAAAATGTAAAAATAGAATCCCAAATTCCACACTCCTAGTTTTCTAGTATCAATTGAATAATTTGGAGGGAAATTAAATGAGAGGGGTTTAGCGAAGAAGAAGAACAGGGGAGAGAGTGAAGAACGTGAATGGGAATGGAAAGGGAGAGTGCTAACAGGAAGGGAAGGGGTATAAGTAGGGGAAAAAAAGGAGGGAAAAATGGAAGGGAAATTTGGATGGAAATTAAATGAGAGGTGTTTAGCCTAATTAACCTTTAAAATGCTGACAACACAGCCTAATTAACGTTTAGTTAACGTTAAGGTCACTGTAGGTATTTAGGGAAAAGTTTAGGTGTACCGGTGATAATGAAAGTTTAATGATCTGTATAATTGATAAAAGCCAAAACCCGGAGGGTATTATTAATAATTTCCCAAAAGAAAACCCCGTCCTTCCCAGTTCTCGATTTCGTTCCCTTTTCCACATTTCAGATGCTAGCACCCCTTTTCCTTCACGCAAGCTCTCTCTTTTCCCATAGGCTAGGGTTTGATTGAGTTTGAGAGTGGATCAGCGCGCGGTTTCATGGTGATGGAGAGGGAGGGCGGTGATTTCATGGCGAATTCGAAGGTGATGGGTGGGGATTTGTGGGTTTGTTTGAAGTATGGGGATGGGAGGGAAGGCGGTTTTGAGGGTGGTGCTGGGGAGAGAGGTTGTTTCCAGTTTGGCTGGTTAGGTTGGGGTGGGGTGGTTTTCGGGGAGTTTGTGGTGGATGTGGAGGTAGAGGAGGTTCACGTGAAGAGGGTGGTGTTTGGTTTTTTATTTTTTTCCCTTTTTTTTCGAAATTTTAGATTTTTTTTTTTAAAAAAAATTAAGATCATTAATATTAATAAAATGTTAAAATAAAAAAAAAATCTTAACAAATTACAACAAGACACGTGTCAAAAGTCGTGTTATTTTGAGATAATCCAAAGGTCTTTTTATTTTTGGAACACTACTGAAAGGTCGTGTTATTCTTGGCAAATATTCCAAAAAAAAAAAAAATCTTACCATTTTTGTTCTTTATTAGTTGTGTTATTCTATTTAAATGTTACTACGTATTACGTATTAAGTTAGATAGGGTGTGTGTCTTTTTCTGTTATTATTAATTGTATCGCTATTTGATTTGATAAGTAAGCTATTTTAGTATTTAATAAAATAGATGATTTAAAGAGTTAGTCAAATCATTTAAAGTTACCAGTCAGATTGCTAATCAAACAGTTTAAACAACTAGTTATACCAACTAGCTAGGTATCTGCTAAGTACCAAACAGGGGCCTGAACACCCGCATACTTTAATTTGTAGTTTGGATCCTAACAGCGTTAACCTAATGTTAAAAAAAAATTGAGTTCAATGGAATGCAATTATATAATATTTTGAATTTGTTTAATAAATCAAATTATTTTACTACTAATTTTTTTTAATTATCCTATTTGGAGCTTTTAGAGATTTCAATATTAAATATATATAATAATATCTAAAAGTGCATAAATACATACAAGCTACTTCACCTTTGATACCTCACTTGAACTATTTGGCAGAAGAGCTTCCAGACTAGAATAAGAGTACATTTCATAATATTTTTAAAAAGAAACGCAATCTCCTTGCTAGAATTGCAGGCATTCAACGAGCTCTTACACTCCAAAAAGCAAGGGATTTAATAAACTTGAATCAAAATTAAGGACAGAGCTGGATGCAGTCCTTGCACAAGAAGAATTACTTTGGTACCAAAAGTCGAGAGTGGAGTGGATTCGTGATGGGGATCGGAACACCACATATTTTCACCTAAGTACTATTACTCGTAGATGGCGTAACAAAATTGCAGCAATTAAGAAAGAGGCCGAGGGTGAATGGTTCACGGATAAGCAGTTGAATATTTTGAGAATTTATTCAATAGTGAGGAGGAACAACCCCATGAGGACCTGCCTTGTGATATTTTCCCTGAATTCACAACTCAGGATTGGAATAATTT
This sequence comes from Chenopodium quinoa, assembly GCF_001683475.1. Lineage (NCBI taxonomy): Eukaryota > Viridiplantae > Streptophyta > Magnoliopsida > Caryophyllales > Amaranthaceae > Chenopodium > Chenopodium quinoa. Next base: position 129,441 of record NW_018743033.1, read on the forward strand.
GACCAGACCGTTTCTCAAGTGCGAAATTGATAAGGCTATCCAAGATATAGGTGCCCTTAAAGCCCTGGGTCCGGATGAGTTTCAAGCTTTGTTCTTCTAGAAGCATTGGGACCTTGTGGCAAATAATGTGTATGCTCTAGTCTTTGATGCTCTTACTGGTAAGGGCTTGCCGCATAATCTAGATAATACCTTTTTAGTCCTAATCCCAAAAGTTGATAAACCAGAGTTAGCATCCCAAATTCGTCCAATTAGCTTGTGTAATGTGGTTTACAAAATAATCACGAAATCTATTGTGAATAGAATTAAGCCTATGATGCCACATCTTACTTCTTGTACGCAAACTAGTTTTGTTCCGGGAAGGCAAATAACCGACAATATTGTTATTGTACAAGAAGTCATTCACACAATGAGAAATAAGAAAGGCAACAAGGGGTTTATGGCTATCAAAATTTATTTTAAAAAGGCGTATGATCGACTTCGATGGGACTTTATTTGAGATACTTTAATGGAGATACGATTTCCTATCTTGCTAGTTGACGTTATAGTGGAATGCATTACAACTTCTTCTATGCGTGTGTTGTGGAATGGTGAACCAACTCAAGCCTTTTCTCCCGAACGTGGAATTCGGCAAGGAGACCCCTTATCACCATACATTTTTGTATTATGTATGGAGCGACTTAATCAATTAATTGAAGAGTCAGTCATTCTTAATAGGTGGAAACCTATAAGAGCCAGTAGGGATGGTCCAAGGCTTACAAACTTAGCTTTTGCAGATGATATAATATTATTTGCTGAAGCAAACTACGAGCAAGCTAGTTGAGTGAAGCATTGTTTGGATAGATTTTGTGCAGCTTCAGGACAAAAAATCAGCTATCCTAAATCCAGGATTTATTTTTCATGGAATACGAGTGAGACACAAAGACATGAAGTCACTAATTACTTGGGGATTGAAGAGACTGCAGACTTAGGAATGTAATTGGGCATGCCTACAATGACGAGCAGGGTAACTCGGGATACGTTTGGCTATTTGTGTGAGAAGATAGATCGCAAGCTCTCGGGGTGGAAGACAAAATATTTATCACTTGCGGGAATAATTACTCTAGCAAAATCAACAATTAGCACTATGACTTCCTATGCTATGCAAACTGCTAGAATACCAAAGTATGATTTGTGATGATATTGATAAGAGAACAAGAAGATTCATTTAGGGAGGTGATGAGGAAAAACGCAAGGTCCATTTAATTTCATGGGAGAATTTGCAAAAACCAAAGGAGTTGGGAGGCCTTAGCATACAATCAGCTAGACAAACTAACTTGCTTTCTTAATAAAACTTGGGTGGAGAGTTCTCACGCAGCCAAATGCATTATGGGCAAGAGTCCTTCAAAGTCAATACTGTAAAGGGAGGTGTGACGTGGATATGTTTGAGCCAAAAACAAACATGTCAAATGTATGGAAGGGAATTACGGAAAGTGCTAAGATTATTTCACAATGGGCTAGGACTGCAATCAGTGATGGTACTACAACTTTGTTCTAGGATCATAGATGGGCCTGCGCGAATACCCTTAGGGAGATGGCTGTTGCGAGTATTCCATTGGATATTGAAGGTGCGACTGTAGCAGAAATGTGGGATAGCAGGTTGGAAATGGGTTGCGTTTGCGGATTTATTACCCCAGAACACGCTGAAAGAAATTGAGGCTCACGCCCTTATAAATAACCAAGAGAGGGGTGATCTTATTTACTGGAACAAGGGAGGCAAAGGCAAGTTCTCTATCAAGTCAGCCTTGCAAATAATTAGAAAGGATAATACAGAACTTGAGGATGGCTCATGGAAGCTAGTGTGGAAATTAAGGGTGCAGCAACGTGTTCGAATTTTCCTATGGCTAGTACTTCATGACAGGGTAATGTGCAATGCTAACAGATACAAACGTTCGTTGACTGAGGACCCATGCTGTAAATTGTGCCCAAATGTTGAAGAAAATACAATCCATATTATTAGGGATTGTAAAGCAGCGTGGGAGGTATGGCGTCAAATGGGAGGTCCTGCAAATGCACTTGACTTCCGGAATGGCTCACTCCAACAATGGGTAATTCGTAATATCAAGGTACAAAGTCACAATGATCTTTCTCCGGAAATTTGGCCAACATACTTTGCTATTGTTATTTGGTGGCTTTGGAGGTGGAGGAATGCAGTTGCTTTTGGCAAATCAAATGAAAATCCTATTGATGTTAAATCCTTTTTGTTAGAACGTTTTGAGGAAGTTTGGCGGGTCATGGGGGATGGTGTAAATAGAAATATAGAGGCCATGGCAGCTAGACGAGAAGAATTTATTTAATGGGCGACACCACCAGCTGGATGGATAGCCTTAAATTCGGATGGGGCTGCTAAAGGGGCTCCTGGTCCTGCAGGAGGAGGGGGGATCATACGGGACAACAATGGCAGACTGCATTATGCGTACTCTTTGAAGCTTGGTCACTGTATGGCCTTTAAAGCTGAAGTTCTTGCTGTGGAATATGGGCTGGAGCTAGCACGACAAATGGGGATTAAGAAGGTGCAGATCCAAGTTGATAACCAAGCGCTCTCTTATATTCTCAAAAGCTCGGAGGACTATAATGGAGAGTGTATCCATGACATTCTCCATTGCAAAAGCCTAATAGCGAAGCCGGATTGGGAAGTAAAAGTCATGCATATTTATCATGAAGCAAAATTGGCTCGCCAACCAAGGGAGTTTCACAGAACAACAAATTTGAGTTGATTTAAGTCCGGTCTTTAGCTCATGAGATCTTATTATCTCTATTTTTTTTGAAAAAAATAGTATTACAAAGTATGTTTTTTATATTATGTACCTAGAATTATTATTATTATTATCACAGAGTATTACAATATTACATTAAAATTGTACAAGATTTTAAACGAAACAATAAAAAAGTCCTAAATCCACAAAAAAAAAAAAAAAAAAAAAAAAAACCTAAGCATTGAAATGTGCAAGTTGTCAACAACTCAACATTATCAACACAACCAAGAGAGTTTCTCCACCACATACACAAAAAACAAAGAAAAAAAAAGTTTCATCAACCTACATTATCAAACTGCTTCAAGGATCATAGAGAGGAATTGGACCCCAAAAGAGGACCCAAACCAACAAGACATTAGGAACCAAAATTGGAATCAAAGGATTAACTTCACTCAATAGCTTCCTTCTTAACAATCTTTTCCTGAAATACAATCTTTTACTTTCATCATCCCATTTAGCTTCTTCAACTCCTTTGGCCAAAATCAGAGGTGGGGGTTGATTGTAAGGGCACTTTGACCTTTAAGAAATAGGGGGTGCCCTTAATCTTTTAAGGAAGAGAGAGAAACTCCACTTTAAGTTAAATGTTGGGTTGTTTTGATATTTGGGGCAGAGTAAAGGTGGGTAATCCCAATTAAGATAACAAGGAATTTGGTTAGCAATCAAGTATTGAGAGTGAAGTGATGGGTTTGTTATTGGGTTTGTTAAGATGTGTGTTAGGGCTACGAATTTTTTCTCCCATGTTGTATCCTCCATTTTTGTTGCTTTGAAAGAAAGCTAGAAATGAAAGTATTGAGTGAGAGGATTGGTTTGAATTTTTTGTTCCATACGTCTACTCTTGTAGTCATTAGTCAAGTGTAAGATGGCTTTGGGCTATGCCTTGTGCCCACCAAGTATGTCTTATGGTTGGATAAGCCAAGCCCGACCCATCCTACTTGATATGTAGGCCGTATTACACAATTACACATTGCGTCATGTCAAAGTATGTTATTTCGACTCTATTTTGTGTTCATGTTAGACACTTGACACTCATACGAGGACATGAAATCCTTCCTTTACACTTCAATGCTTACTTAGATGCTTCAATCGTCTTTAACCACAAAACCATAGAAAATACTCCATATAAAAATAAAGGTACGAAAAAAAGAATATGTGCTATAAATAGACTTCAGATAACATTTTAACAAGATTAACAATCAAGTTAGTTATAATGTGTATAAGTATTTTTACAATATACTTGCAATTCAAGTAGAGTTATTTTAAATTGGAAAAATTGATGGGAATAATCCCAATTTTCAGTACTTCGCTCAAAGCCTCAAAATAATCCCAACTATCATTATTCTCAAAATAATCCCAACTATCATTATTCTCAATATAATCCCAATTTTGACAAAATCTACTCAATTTTGGTCCAATTGACTTGTTACTTGCTAAGTAAATTGTTAAATTAACTAATTTCTTTGAAAAAGATAAATATTGGGATTATGTTACTATTTTGTTAATCCCACTCTTTCTCTCTCCTCATTCCTTCTATAAAGCTGTCCCTTTTCGTCGCTATCGCCATCGCCATCTCACTCCTCGGTTGTCTCACTTCAATTCCCCATCTTCGTTGCAACTCTTCCTCTATCTTCCTTATCTGTTGTAATGTTTTATTTTCCACCTTTTCTAAAAATGGGTTGTCACTAAACGGTTGTGTAGATAAGGGGCGGATTTGGTTGTGGTTGTGGGGGTGGTGGCCTCCATATCCTTCTTTGAGCGTCATCGTATGCTTATTCTCCGAATGATGTACATTATAAGACTACATTGAAGAAGTGCTTACTTCTCACTCAAACCGACGAATAACCAATGCAAAGGAAGCAATCATACTTCCCAATGATAATATAATATAATAATGAAGAATTACTAAAACGTTTTTAATATTAATTAAGCAATCCTTCAATCAAACAATGATAAAACAAGGATGAGTAGAATATAAGTGAAAAAATGATGATATTCATCTAATCTAAGAGCACTTACAGCAGAGAAAAAATCCTCCTCTAGAATTTTTTTTCCCCCCAAAAAAGTACCCCACCAATGAAATTTCTCAACAAAATTCTAGAAAAATTTCTCAACTTTTATCTTACAGCTATGGGCTGACTATTGGTGGGGTAGGGTGCAAGTTTTGGTTTTTTTTTTTTTTTTGATTAATTTCGTGTGGCCCACCAAAAAAATAAACATACAATAATTATTCAACGTAAAATTGCAAAAGTTGTGGTGAGATTAAATGTTAGCCAATGATCTTCTTACACGTGTCATTTTTTGGAAGAACTTTATTCTAACAGTAAAAATATTATCGTTTTAGTGTAAAACGACTATTTTGTATATAATAAATTATATTTTAAAAAAACAAAAATTACTGACGGAAAAAAAAAATCTCTATAAGTAGACATCCATTTTTTCATATTTTGATACAAATGAAAATATCGTTTTTCACTCTTTAAATTCCTTAACTGTATCATTCAAGTGTTTAATCAAATTTTATCCCCTAAATTTTTGTGTTATTTTGTTCCCTTTTTTAAAAGTAAAAATGGATCCTAATAATCCCAATCGTACACATTTTGTGAACGACTTTGATCCTTCATCACTTATGAATCATCCACAATTTTCTCATTTTTTTCAAATGTATGGAGAAAATTTTTCAAATTTTCCTAATATTCCTCCACAACAACCACCTCCAGAAGAAATGATTCCACCAACTCACCAAAATTATAACCAAATTCCACAAGTCTATCAAGGAAGTAATAGCCAATTCAATAGTGATGAAGAAGAAACCGTTCCAGAGACACCACAGTATCCCCCAGAGCGAAATAAGCCAATTCCAGTTGCAAAAAACACCCGTGATTGGTCTGTTAAAGGAGAAGAAGCTCTAATCGAGACTTACTTCAACAATTACACAAACGCAATTATTGACAAAGATAGAAAATTTGCTAACCTTTGGAGAGAGATACATCGAGAATATCATGCGGCTCATCTATCTCGACCATATGAGATTCCAGAGCGGAACAAGAACATGTTGGAGACTCATTGGAGGAGGATGACTGCCGTCCTACTCATCCGGGCAAGTGTTATGGAAGAAGCTGGTAAAATAACGGGAAGTGGGTAACATGATAGTGATGTGGTAAAAATTGCCCATGAATTGTTTCGAAGGTTTTAAATTTCAGGTGAACGAATATCCAAAGTGGAGAAAGTTCATGAGGTGGGGTCTGAATAAGGAAGAAAGGAATAAATTTGATGCTAAACACAATGCGGAAAAAGAAGTTGAAGAGAGCAGCGGTAGTGGTAAAAGAACTAGAGATGATGCTACTAGTTGCTTTGTATCTGGAGGTATAAGTCGCCCTGCTGGTGTTAAGAAATCCAAGGCCAGAAGAAAAGGCAAAGGGGTAGCATCAGAAGATTTGGCTGTTGTTGGTGAATAGATGTTTACAATGGTAAATGCGATATTGAGGTTACCCTTAAACAAAAGAAACTTGATTTTGATATGCAAAAGGAAACGAGGAAGCAAAGACAACTAGAGTTGGAGGAGAAAAATCTCCAGATGCAACAAGAGAAGATGGAGGCAGATAAACTGAATCGAAAATTCGATACATTGCAAGTGTTGTTGTCCAAGACATCGCTTAGAGAAATGGATGAGAAGTTTAAGCAAAAATTACTCGAGGAACTGTACGGGTAAAAATGAACACTTAGTATTTTGGCTTGTCATTGTATAGTGATGTTTTTTATGGTATTGTGTAATATTATCTCCTTAGTATTTTGGTTTGGCATTGTGTAGTGTTGTTTTTTTATGGTACCGTGTAATTTTATTTATGGCATTGTGTTGTCTTGTTTCTGACGTTATGTAGTCTTGTTTATGACATTATGTAGTCTTATCTATGACATTGTGTAGTCTTATTTATGTCATTGTGTAGTCTTATTTATGATATTGTGTAATCCTTATGGTACTTTGTAAATCTGTAATGCATGTTTTATGACATTGTATAGTCTTTATGAAAATGTAAAGTCATTTTTACAATGAAATGTGTGTCTCCGAATAATCACATCTATGCCATCTGTTGTCATTGTGTAGTCGTAATCACCTTAACATTGGAAATTTCTATACCAACTTTCTGAATCATATCATATGAACAAATGTGCCTCATTCATTTTATATAAAGACTAGGTGAATGGTTTGCAATACACATTCAAAACATCATCCACAGAAATTTACTAAAATTAACACAAATGTTGTTTCAAAATAGCTCTTCAAGCTCAAGTTCTTCATCTGATAGTAATGAAGAATTTCACCAAGTTATTGACGACCTTGTCAATAATCACTTACCATCTAAATTGTACCCAACTAGGGGTGGGACTTTTCAAACCGAACCGTGAAACCGCCCGTTACCGAACCGAACCATCACGGACCGATCTGTTTATAAACCGATAAATGTAAACCGAAAACCGAACTGAACCGTTCAATATCAAACCGAAACCGAATTGAACCGCTCAATGTCAACCCGTTACGGACCGTAAACCGATAACAAACCAAACTGCGCAAATCCGAACCGAAACGAAACCGAACCGAATGGTTTATAAACCCGTTAATGACCCGAACCGTTTATAAACCGAAACCGTTTAAACCGAAAAAAAAAACCGTTTAAAACGAACCATTTGTAACCCGCTAACCGTTTAAACCGACCCGTTTATGAACCAAAACCGTTTAAACCGCACGTATAAACCGAACCGTTATAATCCGCTAACCGTCTAAACTAAACTGCCATAACCCGTTAAACCGTTAAAATCGAACTGTTTTCGAATCGCAACCTGTTTAAACTTATCCGATTACAAACTGCTTAATTCAAATTGAATTATTTACAACCTAAATGGCTAAGTAGTAAATACAATAAAATAATTAATGTTAATAAGATCTAATCAAACGGCTTAGGTTTATACAAAGGTTTATATCACCTAGATCTAGGCCAACGGCATTATTAATATCATTTTAGATTACTTATTTATTTTAATTACAAGATATATCATTTGTATCTTTTCATTCCAGTAATAAAGTCCACCCAAATTATCTTCATTGTTCCTTGATATTCATGATCATCCAATAAGATAACATAAGATTGGAGATAAATAACATTAAAATTAGAGTAATATCAACAAGCAATTAAAAAAAGTCACCATTTTCATTGATTAAAATTCACAATACATATACCAATACGGCAATACATAATGAAACTACTATCACTACTACCAAGATTAGATTTCAGATTTATCAACTGAAAAAATGATACATGATAAGATGAAGGGAGGAGTGAGAATGTGAGTGATTTGGGAGCAGAATCTTGAAACAGAATCTTGAAGCAGCAGCACAGCAACCAAGAGCAGAGGAAATAGCAGCAACAAGCAGGAACCCGCACAGATTTGGGAGGAACTTATTTTTGTTTTTCAAAATTGCTCTCAGATTTACGTTTATCGTATCATCACTGAGCAATGGCTGTTTTAACTTAAAACTTGAAAAATGCTGCCAGCAAGTACATATACATTGAAGTCTCAACATAAATGACAAGGGCAACGATGATTCAAGAAAAATTAAAACAGCAAGCATAAGAAACGGCAGCAACAAAACTTATCATAAATTCATAACACAAAAGGCAGCAACACAGCACCTCAAGCTGGCAGGAGGCAGGAACCAGCTCATGCAGGCAACAATATAGGCAATAACAACTCAGCAGAGACAACAACCAAAAGGCAAAAGCACTACCAGCAGGCAGCAGCTCATAACAAGTTCAAGCAACTTCAAAATTATAGCTTTTGTTTTTTAAAATTGCTCTCAGATTTACATCACCGAGCAATGGTTATTTTAACAAAAACTTAAGAAATGCTGCCAGCAAGTCTGAAAATAAATGACAAGGGCAACGATTTTAAAAGTCTAGAAAAATGCTGCCAGCAAGTCTGAAAATAAATGACAAGGGCAACGATTTTTCAAGATAAAATAAACCACAATGAGACACAAATACCAGTTATGCAGATGAAGCACTTTCGGCTTTAATCTCTTTACCAATAAGGAGGACGTCTTCCTCAACATCCGCTTGATAACAGAATTTCATTTGCACTAGTCAATGTTTCAAAATTCAGAATTATACAACAAACGTGATTACTCATTTTAGGCACAAATCTACCATTTTCCCGTAAAAAACAAAAATACAATCAACAACAGATTTTACTCATTTTAGGCATATTTCGACTATATTCAAGCAAGAACAACAACAATAATCAAATTATTCAAATACAAAAACAGAAAAACTGTATTAAAAAAAAAACGAAAAGGAAAAAGTAATTACCTTTGACGGCTTGAAGGAGATTTGAAGATGGAGAACTTACCTGAACTGGAGATCAAAAGAAAAAATCAAGAATTTATCAGAACTTGAAATTAAAAAAAAACCGAAACGAAAACGAAAAAAACGAATAAATTAACAAAAAAATTACCTTAGGGTTTGACGGCTTGAAGGAGAGGAAGATTTGAAATCAGAAATCAGAACTTAGATCCAAAACAAAAATGAAACGAAAACAAAAACCCTAAATAAACAAACCGAAACAAAAACGAAAAAAATCAAAACGAAAACAACAAAAATTAACAAAAAAACGAGAATGTAAAGCGAGAAATCAGAAATATAGATCCAAAACACAAATGAAACGAAAACAAAAACCCTATATTAACAAACCGGAACAAAAACGAAAAAAATCAAAACGAAAACAACAAAAATTAACAAAAAAACGAGAATGTAAAGCTAGAAATCAGAAATGTAGATCTAAAACACAAATGAAACGAAATTGAGCTTGAGAATTTCAGAACGAAAGAGTGAGAAACTGAGAAGTTAGAGAGAGAAACTATGACAGAGAGAGAAACGGCTGAATGAGTGAATGAGAATGGCAGAGAGAGTGAGAGTGAGAAATGGCTGAATGAGTGAATGAGGTTTAGGTTTTACTTCAGTTGATCTAACCGTCCATATTCAATCTCAACATCTAAGTTAGATCTAACCGTTCATTTTTTTTTTTTGTAGATTCTAGAATATTCATCTAGATCTAACGGTCTAGATTTTCTTTGTGTTTTTCTAGGTCTTTTTGACCGTTTTTTTTAATTATTTATTATTATTATTGTTATTATTATTATTGTTAGTATAATTATTTGTTAATATTATTATTATTACTAGTTTACTACTACTATTATATTATTATTATTATTATTATTATTATTATTATTAGTTTATTACTTATAAGTTATAAATTGTAAGAAACGCAAATGTTTCAAAATTGAAATTGATTCAATACGACATAGTTAATGACTTAATGAGTTAATGGCTTAATGCTCATCAATGTGACAATATCTGACATCTGTGAGTCTGTGATTGTATATCAGTATATATAATAAACTATAAAACTAATAATAACTTAATAAGTAATAATACTAATAACTAATAAAGTAATGAAAATCTAACCATTGTTTTTCATGGGCATTCAATCTAACCGTTGTATATTTGACTATTCGTACATTACTAACATTAGTATTGCATAATGCTTTCATCACCACTTTAATTAGTGATTTCGTGATTTCGTCCATTTAACTTATTAAGTTATTTGAGTTAGTAATCTAAATAAAGTAACAAACTAAATAACGAATCCATTTAATCTCGTGTAAGTTATAATTTATAAGAAATGCAATGTTTGGAAATGGAAATTGATTCAATAAGATATTGTTAATGTATATGTAATTATATTATTATGTATATGATGTATATCATATCGTACGAATGTACGGTTGGTATCATTATCATACTATCATAAGTATCATTGCCTCATTGAATTATTGGTATGTACTAATCGATAAACATATTTAGTTATTTACATATCTGATCATTAAAACTTAAAAGTTTAAAACACTTGTTGATCAATCTAATTGAATACTTGTACATTCTTAATTATCGATTTATCGTATTATAAGTATCAACTCATTAAATCATGGTCATGATTTCGTGATTTCGTCCATTTAACTTATTAAGTTGTTTGAGTTAGTAATCTAAATAAAGTAACAAACTAAATAACGAATCCATTTAATCTCGTGTAAGTTATAATTTATAAGAAATGCAATGTTTGGAAATGGAAATTGATTCAATAAGATATTGTTAATGTATATGTAATTATATTATTATGTATATGATGTATATCATATCGTACGAATGTACGGTTGGTATCATTATCATACTATCATAAGTATCATTGCCTCATTGAATTATTGGTATGTACTATAATCGATAAACATATTTAGTTATTTACATATCTGATCATTAAAACTTAAAAGTTTAAAACACTTGTTGATCAATCTAATTGAATACTTGTACATTCTTAATTATCGATTTATCGTATTATAAGTATCAACTCATTAAATCATGGTCATGACGCGATCTTTAAAACAATCATGAATTCAATTCATGACCCAAACCGCTTATAAACCGAACCGACATGATCCAAACCGTTCATAAACCGAACCAATTGAACTGTGTAAACCCTCTACTAAACCGGCCCATTTCAAACTGAACCGACATGATTCGCACCGTTTATAAACCGAACCGATATTGACCCGGGTAAATCCGCCCCTAAACCGACCCATTTCAAACCAAACCGGCTTGATCCAAACCGTTTGTAAACCGAACTGACATTGACCCGGGTAAACCCGCCCCTTAAACCGACCCGTATCAAACCGAACCGACATAATCCGAATCGTTTATAAACCGACCCGCTTATGACCCAAACCGAATTTAAACCGCAAAGAAATAAACCGAAACCAAACCGAGCCGTGACTAACCCAAACCGAACCAAACCGACCCGCCTGCTAAACTAAACCGTTTCAATCCGAACCGCTCCAAACCGAAACCGACTCAAACCGAGGTCAAACCGAACTGCCAGACCGAAGTCCCACCCCTATACCCAACACCTCCACCTAAAAATCAACGTAATAATACAATTGCTCATGTTCTAGTTCAAATGGATAGTAATCATGAACAAGGGCATAACTAATTGTTCAACGACTATTTTGCGGATATTCCGGTATATAATGAGAGTCAGTGTCGCCGGAGGTTTCGGATAAGACGACCTCTATTTTGTAAGATTGTGGAAAATGATGAGTTTTTCCAGCAAAGGCGAAAATGCATCTGGGAAGTTGGGGTTGTCTAGACTCCAAAAATGCACGGCAACGATGAGAATGTTAGCGTATAAGGTGGCTCCTGACGCAGTTGACAAGTATCTACGTCTGGGTCAAATGACTGCACGGAAATATCTGAATAATTTCTTTGCAGAGATAATCAAGGGATTTGAAGCTGAATATTTACGAAGCCGACGGACGAAGACCTACGAAAGATCCTTTATAGAAATGACCAACGAGGTTTTCCAGGGATGATTGGCAGTATTGATTGTATGCATTGGGAGTGGAAGAATTGCCCAAATGCATGGAAAGGTCAATATTGCGGACGAAATAAGAACGCAACCCTCATTTTACAAGCTGCTGCACGTAAAGATGTTGAACGTGCATTTGGTGTCCTACCAGCGAGGTTTGCAATTGTACGACAACCAGCTCTTGCTTACGATGAAGATGTGCTAGCTGACATTATGAAGGCTTGTATAATAATTCATAACATGAAAGTAGAATATGAACGAGATACTTATAAGAATGCTGAAGTAACAAGAAGATATTACGAAACAAATCGCCCAATGTCACGTCTAGGAGGTGAAGCTAGTACAAGTGGTACCATAGATTGATGATGAGACATTTCAGTTTCAAATAGGGCGTCCTACCGACTTTAATAAATACTTGGAGATAAGGGACGCTATGCGTAATAGACGAACTCATCAATCCTTGAAAGATGACTTGATAGAGCACATTTGGGAAAAGTTTGGTGACAATAATCCTTAAAATCCAATGACGCTTTAATCATCATGTATCGTAATCATATTTCACTTTTTATTAATGTAATGCATTTCTAGTTTTATTACTTGTGTCTTACAATAATCATTATTATTTAATTAGTTTGTAATTAATTAAAGTCACAATTTTAATTAATTACAATTTAATTATCGTGTATATGGGTAGAAAATATTATGAATAGTAATTAATATAAAAATTGAAAATAAGTAAGAGAGAGAATATAGTAGGGTATAGTAAAAACTAAAAAGTAAGAAAGAGAGTGGTGAGAGAATTTTTTGATTTGTTGTTGGTGGGATGAAAAAAATTCTTTCTTTTAAAAACTGATGTGGAGGAGAGGGAAAGGTGGAGAGAGAGTGAAGAGGGAATTTTTTTTTTTTTTTTCTCTGATGATAGTGCTCTAACAAACATATATTATAAAGATGTAGTATGATAGGGGTAGTGGCGATAGGGTCTGTGTCAGTGATGGTGGAGCCGTGATAGGGCAAAGATGGTAGTGAGTTGGTGCATCAATGGTGGTGGGTGGCTATAGTGTGGGGTGGTTACCAAAATAATAAAAAGCTAAATTATGTAAAACTTTGATTAATTAGATTAGAACCAATGAAAACAAAATTCTTGTCTAATTAACCTATTCAACAGGTTATCAACACCTCTCAACAGGTTATGGACCAAATTGAGCAGAATTTTTCAAAGTTAGGATTATATTGCGAATACTGATAGTTGAGATTATTTTGAGCGGATCATCGAAAGGTGGGATTATTCCTATCAATTTTTCCTTTAAAATTAGGAATATGTTTCACTTATGTCGTTCCCTCTCACTTGTGTCCACATTTAAATTAGGACGGTGTCCTTATGTCTGAAATTTCTTACTCTTACATGTCAGATACTTATTTTTACTTGATTGAATAGGGTCTTCTAATAAGCTTGATATTGAGCTAGGGCTTACTAAACTTGCAAGCTTATTAGTACTTCATATTTTGAACTAAAAACTTGGATAGATCACCAAAGGACTAAGTAGAATTTGTTGAAGCTTGATTTCATTAATTTGATTTCTTCAATAGCTCAGGAAGGTTGAAGAAGCCGTAAAAAGAATGATACCTGAAAAAAGAAGAAAAATGAAAAGGCAAGCCGAACAGATTGACATTACCCATATTTTTCTTTTCCGCAGCTTTCTTATCTAAGCTTGCAAAAGGCTTCCTCCTAGTTATGTTACTCGTGTTCCATGCGCTGAGACAGACTGAAGACAACCGCCACAAAATGATAATCATTAGAACATATTTTGCAAAACACTATACAATCTGTATTAGTCTGCCATTAACATTGTTACACTGAAATTTCGCGTATAGCAGTAATGATATATATAGCCTACATTCTATAATCCTGAATTACGTATTATCAACGCCAAAACTGTGTCATTTCTTCTAGGGCTCTTTTGTATGTGCATTGTTCTTAGTTATCGTCAGTGTGGCAACAATCATCTCAAAGCAAACAAGAGGTAGAAAACAGCTAGAGCAGAAACCTATATTAAATCCAACTTAAGATCAGCTTCCAGCTTAATTATGACTTTATGAGAGAGTATTCACCAGACAAGAAGATCCACATTTGACTTACCAGAAAAGGCACCAACGACAGCACGCTCAAGGCAAGTGTAAGCAGGAAAACAGCCACAGAAGATGCCTACCATAAGCAAACTTGAGATTTGCTTCAGCTCAATCACGAGAAAGAATTGTAAAATCCAGGCTCGTCATAAACTTACCAGAGAAAAAAACACTGATAACAACCATCTCAGAGCAAGAATGGTAGGAAATACAACTACAACAGAAACCTGGAAGAAGCCAACTCAAAAATATCAGTTCAATTATGAGACAACTTGTTTATTAAGGGTCCATAGTTATGTTTGTTAACTTACCAGATAGAACACCAACTCTTCACTGGAAAAAACAGCAGTAAAATCATTTATCTCCATCTTTTGTCTGACAAAACCTTGCAACTATAAGCATATCTATTAGCAACAAGCACACAACTAAATATAGTATACGATAAGCTCAATGTCAAGAAAGCAGTAGGAAAGCATGCACAGTTCAGGTACACATCAAGCTAAGGCTATAAGCGCGCCTGGCTACTGTCTAGTGTCTACCAACTGCCAAGAGCGTAAAATCCCTGAATAAGCATCCAAATAGGCAAGAGAAAAAGCATAGTAAATTTTCCTCCATTACAGAATAATAAGCTGAATCTGATTTTCTGGTCAAATCTCATCAACATTGATTACTAATTTATCACTATTATACATAATATGTGACAGAAGCACATAACTAGCCTCAAACCAGAAACCGGAATTCATTAGTATCCTAAACCCAACAAGAAAGCCTGAAATCTATCAGAGTTCAGTTATTCAATCTAATGTCAAACACAGCATGCTTTTCATGCATAATTTAAATTTTGGGCATAAATCACATTAGCTCCAGCTCATATTGCCCTTATTATGAGATGTAAGCTTCAACCAGATCAAGTTACATGCTTTGATGTATAGCTCAATTAAAACAAATCTAGTAATTCTTTGATCATGCCTTGCTAAATGATAGGCTATAAAGCTATAGTGATTTGGTAGACTATAACATCCTTCGTAAGTGATAGCCTCTAATCCGACATAGATATTTAAGAGACTATTTCACTTAAAAGTCCTAGTAAGTCCATGTGGTGAGCTCACCTATCATTGAATAGATGAGATTATTGTCTCACTTGTAATGAAAAACTGTTATAATAGCTTCTGCCAGACAATAGGTTAAATAAAATAGCAGAGCAGAGGGTTCAAATTACTGTAGTCAGAGAAAATCAAGGGAGCTATGTCACACCTTCTTCTAGGTTACTTGTTTTGCATTTCATTCTCTGTACTGTTGAAAATCGAAATAGATGACCAAAAATTAAGAGATAAAGTAGGAACTAGGACGACATCTGAGGTCATGAGGTGAGAACTAGGGAGTAAAAGATTGGGGAAATACCCCCACATCTTTCTCAAAAAAAGAATCAAATCCTCATTTCAAGATGAAAGTTGGATGTAAGATACTACTCCCAACACCAGGCCACATGGTTTAGGTCCTAAAGAAAATATAATTTAATAATTTTCACATAAATAAATTATGCTTAATTCGGGATACTATGTATTAGGTAATCCATGTCCCTTTGGCTTGATATCAATAAATTTTCTGAAAATGCTAAATATGAATCATTATCAGCAGGCAGGTACCTGCAATATAGTGAAGAAATTGCTAGCCAAAAATCTTAATCACCACTTGAGTTTTGTGACTAAGGGCTTGCCTTGCATTATCTTTTTAGGGAAAATGTACAAGAGATGTTTGTGAATGATAGCAAGGAAAAGCTTATGTAAATTGAGTCTTTACAAGTTCACAAACAAGTAGTCTAGCTTTAAGGGTTGCTGTTGTGACAGATGCAAGGAACATAAACAAAGAACAACACAAACATGCTTCACTAACAATGTGTTAGCTATGTCCACCGGCAAGCAAGAAGATGTTTAATTGATCTAAAGGAAATAAAATCATGGAAAAGGCTAGGTTAAAACCTCAGGAAATAAGCCCAGAGATCCCATGATGTAACTAGTTCCCATGTAAGATCTGCTATTCTCATATGAATTTTGTTTGATTGAACTAAGTAATTTTTTATTGATCAAATTTATTGATGATTAAATTTATTTATATGAGCAAAAATCAAGGCATATTTTAACAAAAAAACACTCAAGCCAAAGCATCAACAAGCAATTCCGAAAGATCTCCTCCCCACACTTCCCAACCCCCACCCCCAAAAGAAAAAGGGGGAAAAAAAGAGGGAGGGGGGGGGGGCACAGAGTGAATGGTAAAGAGAAGGGGACTCAATTCAGAGATGACAAACCTGATGGTGATACTTTTTGATAGCTGTATATGATCTTCTTAGTAGGTTTATAGCTTCCGAAGAGTAGGCAACTAGCATGTCATGATATCTTCTACCAGGTAATTTGTTAATAAACTACAAGAGACGCAGAAAGGTTAACTAAGGAAATGTAAAACATACAGAAGTAGTCAAAGGGAAGGTGCCATATAAATCACTAAGCAATACACATTTAACATATAAAACTTTCACAGAAAAGGAGGGGGTGGGGGGGAGGAGGAGAAAGAATCAAACAAAAAGTTCAAACACGTGCATAGCTACAACCTTAAAGAATAAACATCTTTCATTGCGTAAGTGCTGTCGTAGCTCCCCTGTTCTTCTCTGCCAAAAAGTTCTAAACTCAGTAGGCAGCATAAAAGATATAGTGAACAGAAAGCATTTCAGCAGCTAGGTGAGAGATACTTCTATGACTTCGCGAGCCTGCTCAAGCTTTTGAACATGAAACCAAAGTTCTGGGACGATTTTTGCCATCTGTGAAACAATAGCTCATTAGATGAGGCTAGGAATGACATAGCTAATACGGCATACTGTTTACTAAAAAAAGAAACAAAAAAACCTGTTGGCACCCAGGAAATGCACGATAATAGCGTAACAATTTCAATGGTTAATCAGTAACAACAAAGGCATATAACAGCTTGAATGTCTCTTATAAGAAAGGAGTAATACCTAGTATATATACTCCATACATGATTTACAAAAGGAGGACATCTAAGTGGCATTGTAACTTTAGGATACACAACAAAAACATATAACAGCTTGAATGTCTCTTATAAGAAAGGAGTAATACCTAGTATATATACTTACATGATTTACAAAAGGAGGACATCTAAGTGGCATTGTAACTTTAGGATACTGACAAGTATTTTGGAATATACCATCAATAAGAACCTAAGAGGTCACAAACAAACTGTATAATATCTTTCATGGAAAGCATGCTAGAAAAACAATTAAAATTAAATCAGATCCTGTTGGCACACATGGAATGTATGACAATTTGCAGGCATAAAATACTAGTGTTTTAAGCATT
The DNA here is from genome assembly GCF_001683475.1 of Chenopodium quinoa. Taxonomy (NCBI): domain Eukaryota; kingdom Viridiplantae; phylum Streptophyta; class Magnoliopsida; order Caryophyllales; family Amaranthaceae; genus Chenopodium; species Chenopodium quinoa. Next base: position 147,190 of record NW_018743033.1, read on the forward strand.
TTGTATTATTTGAAAAACAAAAAGAATTGCTTGCTAGTTTGAGCAGTATTGTTCATTAAATTTTCTTCTTAACTTTGCTTTCATTCTATAAAGGCTGCATATGACTTACTCGGGATGAACTTTTCATGTCAATGTGACAGACGGAATTTTTACTTGTCAAAAAGTGACTATACAGTCTCAGAGAACATTTCAGTTGCATGCATTGATGAAATTACTCTGTTCTAGCTTATACCTTACCAATTCAACTTTTGAAGCAAGCGATTCCACTGATCTCTTGTCAACCTTAACCCTGACTTTCAATTGACTGATGTTCAAGTCATTTCTTCTCACGACAGCCTCCAATTCTCGTACCTAAGGATGCCCAAGTGAATAAATGTAGTGGTATTTATTCCCTTTCAATGGTTTCAATAAATCGTTAAAAGGAAAAACCAATTTAAAAGGCACTAAACCAATAAACTTAAGCATACCTGTTCTTCAAGCAACTTTATCATTTCCTCATAGTCTGGTGCATCCTACAAATTATTGTACAAGATGAGTAAAGATGATAAACTTTATACCCATTCGAACACCAATGCTTCCAGCTTATTTAATCATTTAATACAGTACGAATTAGTAAACATTGAATCACATAAGACAAGATCAAACAAATAAAGGCTTCCATAGGTCAAAATTATTCGGCAAAGTGTTATGCCAAAAAGGTAGTCAAACACTCATAAACGATCATTTATATCAACTAAACAATGAAGGATGACATGTGCAGAAAAAAACCAAGAATACACATTTGGATATGCATAAAAAGGAAAATTTAACATAATACGGTTCTCCCATAATGGACCAACCTTTAAATCTTCGCAAAATAAACACAAGTTTGTATTTTTTCTCCCGTAGCAAACCAAGCTTGTCACTTGACCCATTATACCAGGTTGCACTCCACGTGTCATGTCCTTATTGGTTAATTTTTTTAAAAAAAAATCTAGTAATTTTGTGTTTAAAAAATACTAAATTAAAACACCCTCCCTTACCCCACACCACTGCCAACCCCACTCACCCCCTCCCCTGCCGGCGGCCGGCGGCCGGCGCCCAACCCATTCCCTCGGCGCCCTCCCCTTTCCCCATTCCCGCTACCCTCGACACCACCCCTCCACCCTCGACACCACCCCTCCCCCCTTTCACACAACCGGAAACGACCCCCAAGACGGAGTTTTAAACTCAATTGAACTCAAGGTCAGAAATTGCGATAGAGTTGTAGAACAAAAATGGCGATCGAAATCTTGTAAGCCTATTCAATTGGACCTCAATCTTCAACCTCATTAGTCTGGTCAGCACCTCATTAGAAACGACCTCTGACGAAAGACATGAATGGCGACAATGGGGGAAGGTTCCGGTGAGAATTTGCGGAGGAGATGGAATAATGCGCCACCGAAGATTCCGCTTCCATTGATGCATACGGTGGACGGAGGTGGCGGAGAGGAAAGACATTGAGAGGGAAGAAGGAGGAGGAGAAAGAGGAGATATATGGGAGAAGTTGTGGTGGTTTCATGGTGGGGGGACTGGGAGAGGAGGGGATAGCAGCGGGTGGGGGGTCTGATTTTTATTTATTTATTTTATTTTATTTTGTTAATTTTAGAAAGATAATTAAATGAAAATTAAAAAGTGACCAGTGTTCGGGTCACAGGTCATTTTGGTTTACTAAGAGAAAAAAAATACAAACTTGTGTTTAATTTGGGAAGATTTAAAGGTTGCACCATTATGGGAGAACCACACAAAGGTTAGTTTGTTTATGTTAAATTTTCCGCATAAAAATGAAGTTAATGAACCCACTTTATGTACTGTAGAGTTTATTATCATGACTAAAATACATTCTCTAGTAGGTTTCATGCTCTCAGCAATTTGCCTTTCTCTCGCTATCAGGGCTCTATAGTCTATTACATCCAAACAGCTTTCACACTCAAATTGTGGAGGGTACAAAAATCCTGGCTTGCATATAGAGGTGTCAAAAGCACACCCAACCCGATCCGAAACCGACCCGAAAATATCCGATTTAGATTTCGACTCGTGTGAACATAATAATTTAACATAACTAAACTTTAAAAATTGACCTGACTCGACCCGACATCATCAGACCCGATTCGAAGACCCGAATTGACACCTCTACTCGCATGAAGATTTTGCCGCCTCTATCAATCATACAAGATAACTGAGACCCTTGAACCACTGCCCAGCCTCATTAGCAGATAACCCACATCCAAAAACACTTACATAATGAACTAGTGGTAAAAATACATCAATTTGTTACAAGAGAAAATCACTTTATCTACAGAGCAACAGGATCTTGATTTTTGTTGGAACATTTTTGTTGTTCTTGTTTTGGTCTTTGGATGACATGTGCAGAAAACAACCAAGAAAACACACTGGGATGTGCATAAAAATATACTCATTTATGTACTGCAGATTTTATTAACATAACTAATATACATTCTCTAGTCCATAGTTGACATAGCTAAATTGACAATCCACTGCTGAAATAAAGAAGGCTGGTTGAGATGGTATTAGATAATTTGATTGCATTAAAGACAGTGTAAATGAAAAAAAAACACAATAGGATTTTTGTTTTCCTTGTCGTCTTCTTGGAGATGTACGTAGGTTTACTCATTTAAATTATTTGAATTTTCCAAATCTACTTGCGATATACTAAAATATAATGCTCAATCCTAAAGCGATAATGTCAATATTACCTTTCAAAATATGCACACAATTACGTACACAATGATGAGATTTGATTTATATGAATTAACTTGAAGGAAAAAAATATCAAATGTATTCATTCTCTCTAGAAGGAGAACTCTAGAAGTAGAAGAATGACACCAGTCACTCCAAAAATGTAGGACAGCATCTTCCATACAAAAGTCACTTTTTTGCCATCCATAGCTAAGGTTTAACACAGATGGAAGCAATCCATTTCCTGGAAGTATTTCTTTCACAGCTAAGGTGTCAACCATGAGAATCAACAAGCACTTAAAACATAGAAAGCTAAGACTATAGCCGAAAAGCTCTGTAAAAAAAGAGCATTCTAGAAGATATGGCTAGCTAATCAATGCAAATGACCGAGCCAAGGCAGAGGAAACAAGTTACAAGTGCAAGTACTAATCCAACAAGTTACTGCTAAGCTGCATATTGATACTTCCATTTTAATTTGTTGAAGCTGTAGCTAGAACAGTTATGAAAATAAGCTTAATTTTCAATCCCCTGATAGTTCTAATTTTAAATGCACCTGAACTTGATTATTAGATGCCATCCAATCATCAAAATATCAAGAAGCTCTTTGCAATGTTGATGAGCTCATCAACATAGTTGAAAGTCTCTAGAACAATTATCACTTCAGGCACTTTAATTTGGTTAGGCATGGGTAAGGTCATAAATCATGATGTAGCATATTACAAAATCATACAAACTTATACAAGTGTTATCACATTATAAGCATTTGTATTGGCATATCATGGCTTTCTCACCTCTTTTCCCCTTTCCTCCTAACTTCGCAAAGACAACATGGGTATATTTGTATAGTCAAGCAAATTCAACAATGCAGATGTGTAAAATGATATACTCCTCTAATCTCATACACTTGTAAGGAATACAGTTCAATCTAGTTAAAAATGCATTAGCATGATAAAGTGGTGTCTAATATTACATCGATATCATGAAATGACCTACAATCTTCTATTGATGTTGAGAAAAAAAAATCACATGAAACTATGCGTTAATATTGTAGAGTAACAAACATTTTGGATCAAAAGACGTTGGCTAATTGGCTAACAATCTAACACAACATATATTTTGGAATGAAGGGAATGACAACTGACAACTTTCAGATCATGGAAAAAGGTACGAAGCTGCTGACCTTTAAGTTGGACAAATCAGACTCCAGGTGTTGTATAGTACGACTAAGCTCTTCAATTTTCATCTCACAATTTCCAATAAGAAGGCTTTTACTGTCAAGTTCTTGGCCAGTCATCTCACTTAAATGTTCTGTAGCAATATTGATCCACAACATAGATGAGTAGATATCATTCAGGACAAATATCTAAAGGAATTAAAACGACTGCAAGGAATAATAACCAAATTGTCAAGCAAATCAGAACGAAAATTCCAAGTTTAATGGAACAAAGTGACCACAAACAAAAGAAAAACATAATTAGTCAGCACACAAAAAGGCACAACAGATTTAATCTATTCAAACTTTAAGCTGAGGAAAAGATAAGCCTTATCAAGGCAATTTGCCAAAAGATTGCGGCCTTTAATCCGTTTCACACTGTTTTTGGTTACAGCCTCGAACCAAGACACTCAGCAGGTTTATCTATTTTATCAGTCAAGCAAAATATTAGCAATTGTTTCTAAAGTAACAGGAAAAAAGAAACACAGAGAATCTTGAATCATCATACAGTGTAAGAGTAATTAATTTTATTATTACGGAGTACTTATATTAGCACTGCTCAGTTGGATTCAAATCAGCTTTGAAATCGACAAAATTGCAGACAAATGTCAGCTGTTATTCAAGCAAACTAATCAGAAATTAGCATAAATTTCAATTTACAAGAAAATTTAGCTATTCTTATCCTCCTTTCTACTCAAAATCTTAGTCGTTTCACAAATTTCTTCTAGTGCAAGAAATTAAATCATTCTACATTATGGATGCAACTTCAAATATCACTATTTAGAATCAATTTTCAATTATAAGCCAATCTACGAAGTACTTGTATATTACAATGCGATTTACTGTGCCAATTTACAAAATCAATGCAATTAATAATGCAAATACTTTTAATAATATGCTATTATGCTCTATCAATCATCGAACTTAATTACTCACAAATCAAATCTAATTTACGGAAAATTTTCAGATTAATCTCAATCAAAAACACGTCGAAATAATTATTAAACAAGGAAGAATTCAAGAAGAGATACCTAATCGAGCAATTTTAAGCTTCATATCCTGGATTTCGCATTCCAAATTAGTGTCAGAATTTGAGCAAATTTGGTGACTTTGAAATTGAGGATGGTTGGTCTCAGTGAAATCAACAATGACAGCATTGGAAGTGGAGAAGAGAAGTGAGGAGAGAGAGAGGAAGAATGCGATTGCGAGGTACGCCGTCGGTGAGGCCATCGTCATTGCCACTTTGCTGCTACTCTTCAAGTCTTGACTTCCCACTTCCCTCTTCCCTCTTCCCTCTTAGTTCTGTGCTTCTCGTTATGAAATCGGAGTAAAGAAAATACGGAGTAACGGTGTATGTACAAGTGAAGGCCCTATTCTTTTGAGTTTATGAACAGAGCAAAATAGATTTTATTGTTGTTATTATTATAATACTATTATTATTAGTTTTAATATTATTATTATTATCATTATTATTATTATTATTAATATTATTATTAGTATATTATTATTATTGCATTATTATTATTATTATTAGTTTTATTATTATTATTATTAGCATTATTAATATTATTAATAGTATTATTATTATTATCGCATAAATATCATTAAATATTATTATTATTATTATTATAAAAGCCTACAAAATCATTCAATTTACAAGAAATTAGGGGGGTCGAAATACAACATGGGCCCCACCCCTCTAGATATAGCGAATCCGATCTTATTGAAGATGTGAGCAGATGCACGAGCACCAATATCCTGAGTCTTTGCAAACGCCTGAACTCTCTTCAGCAACGCAACAACATCCTTCTCTAATTTCCCCAATGAAGAAAAAGAGAAAGGAAAAACTCATAGTCAATAGCCCTGCAACTAGGGGTGTTAAAAAACCCAACCCGGTTGTCTCGTCTCGATTACCCGATGACCCGCAAAAAACCCGATGGGAAATTGACAATTTTTTCTGTTTTTCTCGGGTCGGATACCCGTCCCGCTAAAATAGCAGTTTCGTGGGCCGGGACATGGGACAGGCTTTGCTAATCTCGGGTACCCAGATACCCATTATAAGAAAAATAAAAAATTCGTTTTCTTACAACTTAGATCATCTCTATATGGTATTCTATCAAGTTATTGAAGGAGTTGTGTCCTTAGTCGTTTGTGCAATTACTAAATATATAAATTAGGATTAATTATGGAGATAAATAATTTAGTCATTTTAGGTGGTCATAGCGTTTTGCTAGAAACCAAGTATGATCTGTGGGTTTATTATGAAGCTCATTGCTAATTTGACTGAATCCTAGGATGTCACACAATAAAGTATTGGTTTGGATCAAAATCTATTAAGGCTCAATAGTGGGCCTTGATGGCAGATTATTTGTGATTAGGGTTTTACTTTTATATGTGATTGACCTATAAAAGTAAGTTAGACAACCCTAATTAAATACACTGTTATTTTCTGCCTCCTCCCATCAAAAGTAAGAAGAGTGTTACATTCATTCCTCTTCCATACTAGCATACGTGGGGATCCAATTCGTACTTGTGGACTGATTAGAGGAGCAAGACTTGGGGCTCAAGATCTCCGCGGTACAAAGTAAACGAGGAATTCACGCATCAAAGGTTGTAATTCCTAACCTTATTATTGATACTTACTAGATAAAAGCCCGTGCGATGCACGATTTTTTTCATACATAAATCTCAAGAAAAGATATTTTCCTATAGACTCTAAGTTTATATATATATAATTATTTGATTTATTTTACTATTTAATAATTTTAGACGAAAAAAACACATAATAATTTAATTAAAGTGTTATTGCCTATTACAAAAGTATAATTTTTTTTTTAATGTAATTTATTATGCGACTTTATTTATTGTTGTTTAGTATTTTATTCGTTGTTGTTAGTTATATGACAACTTAATTTAATAATATGAATAAATTGTAAATATGATATCTTTCAAAAAAAAAATTGTAAATATGATATTTTATTGATTACATATTAAGTTAAAAGTGAAAAAATATTTTTTTATTTATTTTTGAAATAATTTAAATCCTAAATCATTATTAGTTGTTTTTAAAAAAAATAGAAATATTAAAAAATAATAAAAACGTGTATACTATTTATGTTCTATTTCAATAGAATCACCTACTTTGTTCAGACCCATATCTCTTCCATCTAATAAAAGTGGATAAATAAAACATGTTAGCAAAAAATAAATTATATAAAATTAATTGTTATAGTCTTATAAAATAAATAAATATATTTACCAGGAAGTTAAAATTGTGGTGAAATTGATCTAAAAATTGTAATTGTAAAAAATCAAATCTATGCATTAGAATATTTTCATTGTCCCTAATCGCTCAAACAATAGTATTTTGGAAAATTGAATCATTATTTTGTTGTCACTGACAATGCGTGCAATATTGCTTCTTATTTGTAACGAATGAAAAGTATTTAATTGGGTATATTTTTCTTTCAACTAATTTTGGACGAATTGTACAAAGTTAGCTTTAATTGAGGTATGAACGTAATCAAAATTAAGTTAATTTGATGACTTGATTAAGCTACCTAAATCACAAAAAAATTGTTCTAATTATAAAATTAATTAATATAAACTACAAAGGTTTATAGAAAAATTTAATAAATGTATACAATTTATAAAGATATAATACCTTCTCATCCAATAGGACCATCAGGCGAGAAACTCGTACTTTGATTTTCCAATCATTTTTGCTCGAATCTAATTCTCTGATTAAATCAGATTTGCGTGTAAAAAAAAATCAGTAAACAAAACATAAACATATAATCGTTAAGTATTCCAATTAAACACAATGTAAGCAATAATCACAAATATACATTTAAACATGATTTTTAAAAATTAAGCTAAGAATTACTCAACCATTGATGACTAAAACTGACACAAAATTCGCTTGATTTGGTTTTATATTGATACGAAATTTTGTTGGTGTTGTAGGATGCGTCAATTTATAATGGTATGCATCACAAATTTTAATTTTATTATTATTAAGGAATAATTTTTATTTCTTATCATAAACACTGTCAAGATTTATCTTAGATATATAAATCCTATATGTGCGATGCACGATTTTTCATACATATAGAAAAGATATTTAATAATTTCAGACAAAAATAATAATAATAATAATATTAATATTAATAATAATAATAATAATAATAATAATAATAATAAATATAATATTAATAATAATAACAATAATGATTTAATTAAAATAATATTGCCAATTACAAAAGTATAATTTTTTGTAATGTAATTTATAATGCGACTTAATTTATTGTGGTTTTGTATTTTATACGTTTTTGTTAATTATATGACAATAATATGATATATTTCAAAAAAAAAAGTTTGTTAATATGATATTTCATTGATTACATATTAGAGTAAAATCTTTAATGTGAAAAGATAGTATTTTTTTATTTTTAAAATAATTTAAATCCTAAATAATTATTCGTTGCTTTTTACACTTGAAATTAAACTCTCAAATCTATATATCATTTTGTATATTTCTTGTGATCTCTTGATATCTATATATCATTTTGTATATTTCTTGTGATCTCTTGATATCTAACAAATTATCTGTCTTTCAAATTTTTAGACATAAAATGTTTAAAGAAGGTAAAGTTTTTTATTACATTATAAGTATTAATTTTTTTTATGAAAAAGTCATCTTATTAATCGGGTATTTAGATAAAACCATTAATTTCATAAGATAATTTTTATTCTTTTTAATAATTTAAATCCTAATATCCTACGATTTTTTATAAATAAAATCTCATAAAAATAATTTTTGTAATTAGATCATACTCATAATATTTTTGAACATTAAAAATAATAGTTATTAGATGTAATATTTCGATGTAAGAAATTTTATTTAAAAAAATTTCGATAGGATCGCCAACTTTGTTCACACCAATAACTCTTCCATCTAATAAAAATGGATAAATAGAACATGTTAGCAAAAATAAAATTTTTATAAAATTAATCTTTATAGTCTTATAAAATAAATTAAAATATTTACCAGAAAGTGAATAATTGTTGTGAAATTAATCTAAAAATTGTAATTATACAAAATTAAATCTATGCATTGGAATTTTTCATCGTCCCCAATTGCCCAAACAATAGTATTTTGGAAAATTGAATCGTAATTTTATTGTCGTTGACAATGCGTGCGATATTACTTCTTATTTGTATCTAATGGAGTAAATTTTTCGTTCAATCAATTTTGAACAAAATTGTAGAACAAAGTTGACTTTAATTTAGGCATGAACGTAATCACCCTGTAATTAAAAATAAAAAATTAAGTTAATTTTATGACTTAATTAAGCTACCTAAATCACAAAAAATTGTTTAAATCATAAAATTAATTGATAAAAACTAAAAGGTTCATTAAAAGATTAAATAAATGTAAACGATTTATAAAGATAAAATACCTCCTCATCCAATAGGATCATCAGGTGAGAAACTCGTACTATGATACTCCAAAGATTTTTGCTCGAATATAATTCTCTGATTAAATTAGATCTGCATGTAAAAACAACATTCAGTAAACAAAACATAAACATATAATCATTAAGTATCCCAAATAAACACAATTTAAGCAATAATGACAAATATAAATTTAAACATGGGCTTTAAAAATTAGGCTAAGAATTACCCAGCCATTGATGACCTAATAAAACTGACACAAAATTAATGACACAAAATTTGCTTGGTTTGGTTTTGTATTGATACGAAATTTTGTTGGTGTCATATGATATGTCAATTTATAATGGTAAATATCACAAATTTTAATTTAATTATAATTAAGGAATATTTTTATTTCTTATCATAAACACTATCAAAATTTATCTTATAATAGTAGGTATATAAATCCTATATCTAAAGATGATTATATTTTAAAAGATAAATTAAATCCTAATAAATCAATATTCGTTGTTTTTACTTACGTGACAAAATTCTTAAATCTCATTCGTCACTTTTGTTTAGGTGACAAACGAATTTTTTAATTCAAAAAAAAAAAATAGAAATCTAATTTTTAATTGGTCGAAAATATACCTTTGCTTATGTGGCACGCCGAATGCTCTCCAAAAATTCCTACTTTATTTATATATATTAGATTATTATATGCATATGATCCTGTTTAGATGTTAAGAATATGATTCTTGAAATTTCGCTAAGCACATCTAAAATTCCTATAGTGGTATCAGTTAGCCAAATGCATATGTTAATTTGTTCATATTTTTTTATGCGAATTTTGTTGTTTTAATTCAATTCGGAGAGGGATTTAATATATGGAATAATTTGCATAATTAAAAGTTGTTTTAATTGATTGGAATTAAGTATTTGATATTTAATTAAATTCGTTTAATTAATAAATAAATAAAAATAAAAAAAATAAATAAAGGGGGAAATAGCGTTTCACGAACAAGGTGCATGAAAATCGAAAATTTGACTTTCAATTCGACAAGCTGTGTCGAAATTGATTGAGGGCTTTGTTTTCTTTAGATCTCAATTGCAAAATCATGTAAATAATTGTTATTTTCGCTTTGAAATCAAATTAAAGAGTTTGATTCAAAATTTTAAAAAACCCTAACTTTTTCCCCAATTTGCTTTGAATGAATATCATCAAATTAATTCAATAAGATTGAAAATTGATACCAAAAATCTTGTTTGGGAATAAAATCAAACATCGAACCGCCTTGAAAAACCTTGTTTTGATTCGAAATTGTTCGAATTTTGGATTTTTTTTCCCTTCTTAGTCGCGGCACGTAGGAGGCTGCGTGCAAGGGTTGCGCGCCATTCAAAGGTCGTCGATGGTTGCGGTGGCTAGACGTTTTCAGGCCATCGTGGTGTTGGTGGCTGGAAGTTCATTCGTTGGCTGCTACTTCGTCTGTTCTTGGGTGCTGCCTGCTGCTGCGTTGGCTGGACTTTGCTCCAACTGACGTGGCAGCATGCATTAAAAAAAAGGAAGAATTATCTTTTAATTTTAAAAATCAGTTTTTAATTTAAAAGATATTATTAAATTTTATTTTGTCTTTAATTTTGAATTTGAGATAAAATAGAAAATTTGTTTAAGTTACTTAGATAATTTTGAGCAAATTTTAATTTTGAGTTATTATTCCAATTATGCAAATTATATATTAATAACGATTAATTTCATATATAAGTTCTAATTGAATTTAAAACAAGGAGTTTGATTATGTGAATCAATATTGTATGTTATTTTAGTAAAAAGTTTATATTGAATGTTGATTGATATAATCTTGTTTACTAAAATAAGTTGATTGCATGTTTAATATATATTTGATATTGTGAATTGCATGCGGTGACTAGTATGGCCCAAATTAAGATAGAAAATATGATCTGCGTATCGTTACGTATTTTTGTAATCTTAAATACGATATGCGTATCGTTATGTATTTTTGTAATTTAAATAGTTTATTTAAATTTTCGTATTAAGTAAGTTATGATTGGAGAATCGAGAATGGAGATTCGAGCTTGCTATGAAATCCAGATGAATTGAGGATGGTGATCCAAGATGAATCAAAGAAGAAGGCCCAAGAAAATTAGATTTTAAAGGGTTAGGGGCCATACTAGATCACATTTAATTTTATTGCATTTTATTTATGTTTTTAAAATGTCTTCTTTAAGTTTATGAATGTTGCTTGTTTGTTAATGAGTTCACTCTAAATAACCAACATTATATAACTTAAGTCCCTAAAAGAATATTGAGCTAATTGTCTTTCCAATTCAACACCTATGAGGCCTTGAGAATTAAGGTGTGGGTTTGCCCAAGCAAAGCATTATTTTAAGTCATAGGATAGTACCGGTAATTTTATGAAGGGAATTACATGTTGTTTTGGTTACGCTCAACTAAGTTATCAAAAAGCAAAGTTTTGGACTTAGAGGCAATGAGATAAGTTTAAAACATAAGATGACACTTATCGACCAAGAATTATAATTGTTATAATTAGTAAAGATGTTACTTACCTGGATCATTTAACTTGAGGGCAGGGCCCAAGTCCGCTTAAATTACTTGTGAAAGGATCTTGGAATCATTATTTTATATAGGGACACTTTTAAATAAAATAAGGTGTAATAGCTTATAATTTTGAATATAGCTATTTATTAAAAACATAATATTAATTCTTGCATTTTTCCTAATATGTAGATACCATGTCTCGTAGCAATGATTCGTTTAATTTGCGTTCAATCCTTGAAAAGGATAAGTTGAACAATAACAACATCCTCGATTGGGAAAGAAACTTGAGAATTGTTCTCAAAAGTGAAGGAATGGAGGATGTCCTTAATACCGAAATTCCAAATCTGACTGAAAATGCAACACAAGATCAAAAGGCTAATGAGAAACGTATTCGTGAAAGGTCTGTGCCAATTACTTGTCTCATGTTGGCTTCAATGGAACCAAGTCTTCAAAAGAGGTTTGAGACTATGGATGCTTATTCCATCATCCAAAACTTGAGATCTATGTTTCAAGAATTGGCAAGTCAAGAGAGGTATATAACAGCAAAAGAGTTGCTTGATACCAAACTCTTGCCTGGGAAAAAGCTTCATGATCACATGTTCAAAATGATCGGTCTTTTTGAAAATTTAAGACGACTTGGAGTCAATTATGGCAAAGAGTTCGCTAATGATATTGTGCTTTGCACTATTCATGATGGATACAAAGAATTCCGTCTCCACTACTACATGACTAGTGTGAAGAAGACCTTACATGAATTGCATGAGATGCTTAAAACAACTGAGCAGAACATTAGAGTTGTTGAACCAAAGAAGGATGTTCTTATGGTCAACAAAGGGAAAGGTTTTAAGAAGAAATGGGGTGGAAAGAAGAAGGAGGTAGTTGGAAAAGAAAAAGAGAAAAAGGTTTCCAAAACTAAGCTAGAACCCCCTTCTAAGAAGCAAAAGGTTTCTGCTGAACACACGTGCTTCTACTGCAATGCGATTAAACATTGGAAGCGCAACTGCCCTAAATGGTTGTGTTGCATCTTCTTTAGGTATTTATGTTATAGAAGTTAATTAAGCTAGTCTTTCATCTTGGGTATCAGACACCGGATGTGGTTCTCACATAATATCTGATGTGCAGAAACTAAAAAGAACTAGGCAATTGACAAATGGAGAGGTTGATCTGTGAGTTAGCAATGGAGCTAGGATTGCTGCTTTAGCTGTTGGATCTTATATTCTAGCTCTCCCTTCCGGTTTAATTTTTGAACTAAACAATTGTTATTATGTTCCAACAATAACCAAAAACATCATTTCAATTTCATGTTTGGATTCTGAAGGTTTTTCATTTATAATAAAGAATAATAGTTGTTCTGTTTATTTAAATGAGATTTTTTATGCCACTGCAAAACTAATTAATGGTTTATACATATTGGATTTAGACAACCATGTCTATAAAATAAACACTAAAAGGCAAAAATCAAATGATTTAAATCCCACATATCTCTGGCATTGTCGTCTAGGACATATTGGTCCAAAACGTGTTAAAAAGCTCCATACAGATGGACTTCTCACATCATTTGATTATGAATTATTTGATGTATGTGAACCATGTTTGATTGGTAAGATGACAAAATCACCTTTTACAGGAAAAGGAGAAAGAGCTGGTGAGCTATTAGGCCTAATACATACATATGTATGTGGACCAATGAATATTAATGCTAGAGGTGGCTACAATTACTTCATTACTTTTACCGACGATTTAAGTAGATATGGTTATGTTTACTTGATGAGGCAGAAGTCAGAATCGTTTGCAAAGTTCAAACAATTTTTGGTGTCTTTTTGGAAAAAGAATTTGTTTCCAAAAAGCCAAGTGGGAGAAATATAACTCTCGAAGAAATTCGAGATGAGAAACAAATGGACGTGGTTCACACCATGTTAGAGACGGCCCGACAAGACGAAATTCAAGTTCAGGAGATGATGCATTCAACGCATGAAACTCCTATCGTCCCACTTGAATCTGATTCATGCGAACATTCACAAACAGTTGTAAATGATTCTTCTGTTGTTGTAGCTCCATGTAGGTCTGATAGGCCAAGAGCTCCGTCTAGGAAATACGTTGATTTCTTAATGACGGAGAGCTCAGAGCTTTTACTCTTAGAATGCGAAGAGCCTACCACCTATAAGCAAGCTATGATGAGTCAAGATTCCGAAAAATGGCATGAATCCATGAAATCCGAGATGGAATCCATGTCTGAAAATCAAGTTTGGAACTTGGTTAATTTGCCGAATGAGGTAAAAAACTGGAGGCAAATGGGTTTTTAAGCTGAAAACAGACAAGGATGGGAACTTAATTGTTCATAAAGCAAGACTGGTTGCAAAGGATTCAAGCAGATTCATGGTATTGACTATGATGAAACTTTTTTGCCAGTAGCCATGGTTAAATCCATTCGGATACTTCTAGCGATTGCTGCATTTTATGACTATGAAATTTGGAAGATGGATGTGAAAACCGCCTTCTTGAATGGTTTCTTGGAGGAGGATGTGTACACAACCAGAAGGTTTTATAGATCCTTAAAATCCTAGTAAGGTATGCAAGCTTCAAAAATCCATTTATGGATTGAAGCAAGCATCTCAGAGTTGGAATCTTCGATTTGATGAGGCCATCAAACAGTTTGGTTTTCTCAGAAATGAAGAAGAAGCCTGTGTGTATAAGAAATTTAGTGGGAGCAGTGTAGTCTTTTTGGTCTTGTATGTGGATGACATACTTCTCATTGGAAACGATGTTCCTATGCTACAATCTGTAAAGGTTTGGCTTGGAAAGTGTTTTTCTATGAAAGACCTAGGGGATGCAGAGTACATTTTAGGGATTAAAATCCATAGGGATAGGTCCAAAAGGATGCTAGGTCTAAGCTAAGGTACTTACATTGATAAGGTCCTAAGCAGGTTTAGAATGGAAAACTCTAAGAGTGGTTTTCTACCTATGCGACATGGCATCGTACTTAGTAAGACTCAGAGTCCGTCTAACTCTAATGAACTAAAACAGATGAGTTCTGTTCCTTATGCTTCGGCCATAGGATCCATCATGTATGCTATGGTCTGTACTCGCCCAGATGTCTCGTATGCTTTGAGCATGTGTAGCAGATTCCAATCAAATCCAGGTATGACACACTAGAATGCTACTAAGAACATCCTAAAGTACTTAAGAAGGACTAGGGATGACTTTCTAGTATATAGAGGTGAAAATGAGATAGTTGTTAAAGGTTATACTGATGCGAGCTTCCAAACCGACAGAGATGAGTACCGCTCACAATCAGGGTACATCTTTTGTCTGAATGGAGGAGCAGTAAGCTGGAAGAGTTCCAAACAAAGCGCAGTAGCAGACTCTACAATGGAATTAGAATATTTAGCAACAGTTGAAGCAGCTGAAGCAGCTAAAGAAGCTGTTTGGATAAAGAAGTTCTTAACGGAATTAGGCATTGTGCCTAGTGCTCTAGAGGGAATTAAGTTGTATTGTGATAACAATGGGGCTATTGCACAAGAAAAAGAACCTAGATCAAATGACAAGTCCAAACATGTAATGAGAAAATATCACCTCATTCGCGAGATTGTAGACAAGAATGATGTCAGGATCTGCAAAGTACATACAGATACGAACATTGCTGATCCATTGACTAAACCTCTATCACAGCCTAAACATGATAGCCATACAAGGGCTATGGGAATTAGGCACATTAGAGAATGGTTGTGATTATGTAATAGTTTTAAAAAGGTTGTTTTTGACTATTATGCTTCTTGATATTATGTTTATGAAATAAGTATTTCAAGTTCTATTATTTAATTATGGTTTAGTATTAAATAAAATGTCCAAAGTAATTTACAATTTTCAATAGGTTCATCAAATGCGTGATTTAGTGAATAAAACCCTATTAAGTGAATAGAATTTGTAATTAATGCTTGTCCCTAACTTGAGTCATTAAACTGAACATAAATGACTTGTTACAAGATTAGTTTGTAAGTTGATTGATAGCGTAGTTTCATGGACTATAGAAACATTAGGATGTTTAGTCAATTACATGGATATGTATTGAGAATACATATTGGACAGACCTACATGAATTTCTTAAAGTTATTTCAAGATTTTCATTATTATATTTAGTGAATTCCTTAGACATGAGTATAACACTACTCTCATGCGATGATTAGTATATCTTTAACACTGTTAAACGCCGCGCCGTAAAAGGAAGTTATAAAGGCAGTCGTTGGGATTGCTAAAAATTAAGTGGGAGTTTTGGTTATACAAGATTGGATAAGTCCTCCTATATGATTAGGATTGGTGTTCTTAGGCCTCTTGAAGAGTGAAAAGCTGGAAATGCATGCCCGTGCTCAAATGGATTAAGTGGTTAATCATTTGTCTTGACAGTTTAAACTCGGAGTTCAAAAAACAATTTGAATATTAGTATGGATAAACATAGAGATGTTATCATACTATCAAATTAGACATTAAGCGACTTAAGGTATTTTAACATTGCACACTTTCCTTCGGACAAGTGGGAGATTGAAGGAGTTGTGTCCTCAATCGTTTGTGCAATTACTAAATATATAAATTAGGATTAATTATGGAGATAAATAATTTAGTCATTTAGGTGGTCATAGCGTTTTGCTAGAAACCAACTATGATATGTGGGTTTATTATGAAGCCCATTACTAATTTGACTGAATCCTAGGAGGTCACACAATAAAGTATTGGTTTGGATCAAAATCTATTAAGGTCCAATAGTGGGACTTAATGGCAGATTATTTGTGATTAGGGTTTTACTTTTATATGAGGTTGACTTATAAAAGTAAGTTAGACAACCCTAATTAAACACACTGCTATTTTTTGCCTCCTCCCATCAAAAGTAAGAAGATTGTTACATTCATTCCTCTTCCGTACTAGCATACGTGGGGATCCAATCCGTGCTTGTGGACTGATTAGAGGAGCAAGACTTGGGGCTCAAGATCTCCGCGGTACAAAGCAAACGAGGAATTCACGCATCAAAGGTTGTAATTCCTAACCTTATTATTGATACTTATTATTATATGCATATGATCTTATTTAGATGTTAAGAATATGATTCTTGAAATTCCGCTAAGCACATCTAAAGTTCCTACAATTATATCATGTTGGCCGAGTTTTCTTACAACTTTTTTACCTATAATTTGGAGTTCTGCCTTTTATTTTCTGTGTAAGATTAGTGCTTGTTAGTCTTGGTTACTATTTACCTTATTTTCAATCAAGCCCTTCTCATCATTGGTTAAATGTATCTGATAAAAGCACGGAGCTCTTTAACAAAGATGGTGCCTTTCTGCTTGTTGCTGGAGGATTTGTGGATGATCCTCTGAGATCTCAAAGTGATCGAATTCATATGCATGAAAAAGTGAAGTTGCTTCAACAGAGGTAGGAGCATATAATAGAATTGTGAGCTTTATATTGATCATTTTATTGTAAATTTCCATATCAATATCAAAAGTTGGAGTGAGGTGGGTGGGTGACTGGGTGGGTGTTTCTTTTTTGGGTATCCGGGTACCCGTGTCCCGTCCCGGATAATTAGGGTACCCAAATACCAAGTACCCAAATTACCCGGGACGGGACACGGGCCGACTTATCAACTACTCGAAAATTTGGGTATCTAGATTTCCGGGTACCCGAATCTGAAC
Source organism: Chenopodium quinoa (assembly GCF_001683475.1). NCBI lineage: Eukaryota > Viridiplantae > Streptophyta > Magnoliopsida > Caryophyllales > Amaranthaceae > Chenopodium > Chenopodium quinoa. The sequence goes on from NW_018743033.1 coordinate 164,813, forward strand.
ACCCCTACCTGCAACACGTCACATACTTGTCCCGCTTCCGTTGAGCTGCAACCGACACAACACAACCAGGAATGAAGTCAGAAAACCCAGATTGTGTCAAAGGAGAAGACCCATTCAATTCAACACATAAATCAAGGCCCCTGTCCCAAGAATAAAGCAACACATTTGCTGGTCGAAGATCCCCGTCATTTCCTCCAGTCAACCCAACGTTAACCTCCTTTCTTGCAAAAATCCTGGACCGAAAACAAATATCAACAAGGGTGTCGCAATCAACACTATGCCGGTGTTTAATACCCACCATCCCAAAACAAGACACTGCATGATCTCCAAATATATTCTCATCGAAAACCCTTGAGCAAGCTGAACACGGTGCCAAAACCGAGAACAATGAAACACCCAATCAGTAGCAAAGAATAGAACGGTAAGCTTTACCATTCATAGACTAACCAACCTCGATATTGGGACCGCCCGCAACTAGGAAGAAGCGTGATCCCCCTACTGGGACTTCCATAAGGAAACCTGACGTGGAGAAAGCGGATGTTGCAGAAGTGGTAACCTTCGTGAAATATCTAAATGCCACTTTCTTCATGAGTTTGGGGGCAGCGATCTCACTAGGGTTACGCATAAGGTCAGTCTCCACAGTCCTATTAAAAAGACTTAGAGCATCATCGAAGGTCCATCCCGAACCAACAATACCAGAATCGTGAAGAAGGGTAGCCTGAAGACCAGTAAACTGCAAACGCGACGCAAGGAAATCATAGTGTCGAACATCACACGCTGAATAAACACCACGTCCACCATAAGCAAAGGGCAAGGTGGCAAGTCGCTATTGTCAATCACCAAAACCAAGTCCTGAAGCAGTTATAATGCGCTTTAAATATGCTCGAAGGGCCACATCAAAAGAAATTTGGGCCGCTTCAAAAAGATGAGGGGGACAAGTGCGCATAACAAAGTAAAGTTTGGAAACCTCAGAACATGCACGAAGAATTAACAACTCACATTGGGGATCACCGAGCTTATCAACAGCATCCATTAGCACAATGGTTTTCGATACTCTTTTCGAAATAAGCTCACCACAGAAAGAGAAGTCCGCACTAACAGGACCACCAAGCAACTTAACACCGAATCTGCGGTGTTTACTATTACTATTACTATTACTATTACTATTACTATTACTATTACTATTATTACTATTACTATTACTATTACTATTTTTACTATTACTATTACTATTACTATTACTTATTTACTATTACTATTACTATTACTATTACTATTACTATTACTATTACTATTACTATTACTATTACTATTATTACTATTACTATTACTATTACTATTACTATTACTATTACTATTTACTATTACTATTACTATTACTATTACTATTACTATTACTATTACTATTACTATTTACTATTACTATTACTATTACTATTACTATTACTATTACTATTACTATTACTATTACTATTACTATTACTATTACTATTACTATTACTATTACTATTACTATTACTATTACTATTACTATTACTATTACTATTATTATTCAAGCCTCTCCTCTATCTTCTCTCTCCTACACTCTAGCCTCTATTGTTGATTTTGAAGGGGCTTTCATCAGATTTCACCGATGGAAAGCCTTAATCTTTGTTGCTTTTACGCTTTTTTTTTTGTTTCTTAAATTATAAAAATGTCTCTCTCAAAAGAAAGGGTTTATCTCCTTCGAAAGACAAGGGTTTTTCGATCTCCTTCGAAAGACAAGGTTTTTCGATCTCCTTTGAAAAACAAGGTTTTTTGGAACTCTTTCGGTTTTTCGAACTCTTTCGAAAAACAAGGTTTTATTTGCGCTTAATATGGTCTCTAGTTGTGCGGGGCTACGATTGATTATTGTTCGAATTCGGGTCACAGAATCAACACAAGAATTTTCTCTCTCACAATCAAATTATGAAGCGGCGACGGATCCACTCAAAAAGTTGTATGAGACAACGAATCGAGAATATGCCGAATTGTTATATCTATGTATTTGGATTCTTAGCCCTTCCCCCGGTTAATTCTTGTTTGATTTTGTTAAATTTGTTTTCATTATTATTAATTGTCAATTGTAGATGTCGTATGACTTTCATAAAATTAATGTCCTTTTGGACTTCTTTTAAAAAAAAAAATATAGTTATTATTATTTTAATTATTATTATTATTATTATTATTGTTATTATTATTATTATTATTATTATTGTTATTATTATTATTATTATTATTACTATTATTATTATTATTATTATTATTATTATAGAAAAATAACACAAACCTACAAAGTCAATCGATTTACAAGAAATTAGTGGAGAGCCGAGAATCCCGATCTTGTTGAAGATGTGAGCATCTGCACGAGCACCAATATCCTGAGCCCTAGCGAACGGCTGAACCCGCTTCAGCAACGCAATAATATCCTTCTCTAATTCCCCAATGAAGAAAACCATAGCCAATAGCCCTGCAACACGCCCCATACTTATCCCGCTTCCGCTGAGCAGCAGCTGACATAACATGACCATGAACGAAGTCAGACAACCCAGATTGAGTCAAAGGAGAAGACCTCGTCAATTTAACACATACATCAAGGCTTCTATCCCAGGAATAAAGCAACACATCTGCTGGTCGAAGAGCCCCGTCGTTCCCTCCAGTCAACCCAACGTTAACCTCTTTTTCTCGCAGAAATCCCAGACCGAAAACAAATATCAACAAGGGTGTCACGAACAACGTTATGTCAATGTTTAATACCCACCATCCCTGCACAAGACACTGCATGATCCCCATAAATATCCTCATCAAAAACCTTGAGCAAGCAGAACACGGTGTCGATACGGAGAACAAAGGAACACCTACACTAGAGGAAAAAAGGTAATGGGAAGCCACAAATTGGAAGCGGTTCTTGAAATCCGCTTCCAATTCCCTACAAAAACCCGGCAAAAAAAAAACAGATAGAATTGGAAGCGGTTTTGGTTGAACCGCTTCCAAAAAGTAATGGGAAGCGGTTCAAACAGCTCCCCTTTCTTAAAAAAAATACCGGGACTTAAAAAAAAAACTCCTTCCCTCGTCATTTCCCTCCTTCTGCTTCAATTCGCTCCCACTTCTAGCTTTTTCTTTGACACACCGTCACTCCACCACAACAAAATTGTCGTGAAACTTAAACCCACCACCCACAACAACCACCAACACCGTTGCATAGAGCCGCCGCATCATTGTTGTTTCACGTTTGGTGCAGTGTTGTTAGGTATTAGTTGTTGCTCCTGCTCCGACCACCATAGGGATGAGTTGTCTACCTGCCGCAGCACCGTCGCCGCCTCCACCACAGTCGGCCTCCGTCGACGCTCCTACTGCTGCGACATTGCCCCTGCTGCCCCTATTTCTTGCACTCACTTACTCCATTGCTGCGAGTTTGCCTTTGCTGCCCCTCTCACCTTCACACGACACCACCACCACACCTCAACCTCTCACCCCACATTCCTTCTGTTAGGGTGAGTTGATGCTTAATTTTACTTCCTTATCTATATTTTCTTAACAATTTCCCAAATTTTAGGGTTTTAATTGTAGTTAATCATATTTTATGTTAGTTATTTTATTAATTATTTGTATACAAAAAGTTAATTGTTACCTTAATTGTATAATGTTATATTTTGTTTGAATTTGAGTAGCTAAAAAGTGATGAATTAATGAATGGATTGTAAGTAAGCTTAGTTTGCTTGTAGGTAGTCCAATTAGCATTATATGAATGAATGAACTTGTGTTTTGTTAAATGTCAAACAAATGCAAATTATTGAATGCTTGCATCATCATTTGCCTAGATACCCCTTCGAGTCTTTCTCATTAGGAGGAAGTCTTGAATAGTCCCCGGTTGGGACTGTTCTTGGACGTTTAATCTCACTTAGGTAGTGAATGTATGTCTCTTTTTCGATTTTAAGTAATATCTCGGCTTAGCATTTTTTCACCATGTTCTCTAGGTGCATATGTAGGTAAGTAATTACCTACATTGTGTACTTGGAGAACTGGGGGGAAATGCTGCAGGATTTTCCTTAAAATTGGAAAGTTGACATACATTCACTAGTGAGATTAGACATTCAAGGATGGGTTAGGTTGGAGTGATAAGGACCTTTTGGGATCATTCATTTTTACACTATATGCATGAACGATATAAATACATACTATGTGCTTTGATTATATGTTGCATTTATACATTATTTGTAATGTGTTGGTATGTGTAAAGGCAATTTAAAACGTCGATGGATTGCGGTTGGATGTATGGTAGACATGATACATTGGAATTCTTTAATGATGTCCAAGAGTTTTGCGAGAGTGCTTCACAATGTTAGATCAGAACGGGTGTGAATGACCTTTATTGTCCTTGTGTCAATTGTAATAATGTCACAATGGTCGATAGTGTTGATACAATATGGGATCATGTGGTATGTCATGGGTTTAGGCCTCAATATCATGTGTGGGTTTGGCACGGTGAAAAGGGATCGTATTGGGAGAATGTTGTTGGGAATGATACACACGATAAAAGTGCCGAGATTCGTGCGGAAGATGAATATGGGACTGATGATGGAGATGGGGATGAGGAGGGGGATGAGATCGAGGACGGTGTTGGTGATCACTTGGATGAGATGATGCATAATGTTGAAGGTGAATTTGGTGACCGATGTGATGTATTTGAGTCATTATCAGAGGCTGCCAAAAAGCCTTTGTATCCTGGGTCCAAAAATGTATAAGAAGATACATGCATGTCCTAATGATTGTGTTCTTTATCTAAATGAATATGAAGAGTTAGAGGAGTGTCCACGTTGTGGTAAGTCGCGTTACAAGCGAAAGAGCTGCAATGCTGGTATGAAGGGACCTCCTGCCAAGGTGTTATGGTATCTTCCCATAATTCCAAGGTTCAAGTGTCTATTTTCAATACCAAAAGATGCTAAGAACTTGAGATGGCATGCAGAGGGAAGAAAGAAAAACGGTTTGCTGAAGCATCCAGCTGACTCTCCGGATTGGAAGAACATTGATATGAAGTTTAGGGCATTTGGTGATGAAGTCAGAAATTTAAGGCTTGAGTTGTGCACCGACGGTATGAATCCATTAGGCACTCTTAGTACCCAACATAGCACATGATCGGTACTTTTAGTGATCTACAACTTGCCTCCGTGGTTGTGCATGAAACGAAAATACGTAATGTTGTCACTTTTGATAACAGGTCCAAGGCAACCAGGAAACGACATAGATGTTTACCTTGAGCCCCTTGTTGATGATTTGAGAAAGATGTAGGACGAAGGAGTTTCTGTTTTTGATGCCCATAAGAACGAGATGTTCCTATTGCGTGCAGCCCTTATGTGGACCATTAATGATTTTCCCGCATATGGCAACCTGTCCGGGTACAAGAACAAAGGGCGTAAAGCATGTCATATTTGTATCGATGACACACCAAACGTGTACCTTAAACACTACGGCAAAGATGTGTACGTCGGGACCCGAAGATTTCTTAGGCGCGATCACTCATATCGTAGGCAGAAAAAGGCCTTCAATGGGAAAGTGGAAGAGGGGGCTGCACCTAGGCCATTGAGTGGACATGAGGTGTATGGTCGAGTGAAGGGTATACCAACTGTTTTTGGTAAAACATCGAAACCTTTAGACCCACATGCTCTCTTTAAAAAGGAATCGATCTTTTGGAAGCTTGAGTACTGGAAAGAACATGATGTTAGACATTGTCTCGATGTGATGCGTATAGAGAAGAATGTTTGTGATGCAGTTGTTGGGACAATAATGGGTATTCATGGCAAAACAAAGGATGGAAAGAGCGCGCGATTAGGTTTGGAAGCGTGGGGGGTTCGTCCGGAATTGTGGGTCCAGCCAAAGGTAGGGAAGGCAAAGGTAATGGAAAAGGTAAGCGAAGATGGTGGCAAAAAACGTAAGGGTGAGCGCAAAGGAAAGGGCACCGGTGTATTAAAGAAGAAAGATGATGGAAAAGGCAAGAATGAAAAGGTTTATTTACCTCCAGCTTGCTACACATTGTCAAAGGAAGAAAAACGAAAGTTCTGTGCTTGTTTGTATGACATTAAGGTTCCATCTGGTTTCTCGTCAAACATGAAAAGATTCGTTTCCTTAAATGGGGAATTGAAGTTGACTAGTATGAAATCCCATGATTGTCACATGATGATGCAAGTATTCCTACCGATTGCAATTCGCGGTATTCTACCGAAGCACGTGAGAGAAGCTATTACAAGCCTTTGTTCGTTTTTCAATACCATATGCAGCAAAGTGCTTGATCCTTTTACACTTGATGCTCTCCAGGCGAATGTAGTTATAACTTTGTGCAAATTTGAGATGTATTTCCCACCGTCATTTTTTGACATAATGGTGCATTTGGTTCTTCATTTGGTTCGTGAGATTAAGATGCGTGGTTCAGTCTTTATGAGGTGGTGCTATCCTTTTGAAAGACATAGGGCACATTGCAACATAAAGTCAGGAATCCAACCCATCCAGAAGGTAGTATGATTCAAGGGATTGTGGCGGAGGAGATTGGTAATTTCGTGGCGGAGTATCTTGCTGTTGTCGAACCAATTGGGCTTCCCACTTCCCGACATGAAGGGAAACTTGATGGTCATGGCACACTCGGTTCGAAACGGATCTCATCTACTCATGATCAGTTCTTCCAAGCTCACCTATTTGTGCTTCATCATGTTGCGGAGGTTCACCCATATTTAGAAGAGCACATGGATAGTTTGCGTGCGGAATTTCCATCAAATGGGGAAAGGGAACTAATGCAGTTGCATAATAAGATGTTTGTGACGTGGTTCCACGATCGAGTTATGCGTCAATTGGACGAGAGTGTCTTTGATACTATAAAGTGGCTAGCTTATGGTCCAAAGGAAGATGTTTATTCTTTTGAGGGATATGACATAAATGGGTATACATTCTAGACTGAGCATCGTGATCAGAAATCCTCATCGACTCAAAATAGTGGTGTTACTCTCGTGGCTTCATCAAGAGAGTTTGCAAGTGCGAAGGATACAACACCGGGTTGACGCACAATTATCCTACTACGGACGAATTTAGGAAATATGGGAACTAGATTACCGTGAGTTCAAGGTAGGTCTATTTAAGTGTAAATGGGTCGATAATAATAGGCGCAACGTCAGACATGATTACTTCACTCTTGTAGACCTTGGCCACTTGCGGGATAGTTTGGAACCATTCATCCTTGCATCTCAAGCTAAGAAAGTGTTCTATGTAACCGACCCAGCTGATCCAAAATGGTCCATCGTCCTTGCTAGCAAAAGAAGAATTTTAGGGGTTGGAGATGTTGAAGACGAGGAAGAATATGATGCGTTTGATGATTCACCCCCTTTCACTGCCCCTAGACTTGATGTAGCAAATGATGTAGACAAGGATGCAAATTGTATTCGATCAGACCACAATGAGGGAATACTCAAATGAGGTACATTTTTTTTCTATGCATCGTAATAACAATCCCATTTTTGCCATTTTGAACTTATTTCGCTCCTATAACCTTGTATTAGCATGAAATCAATGACTTTTAAGCATTTTCAACTTGTAAACATGTTTTGTATACCAAATATGAGTTGTTAGAAGGATTAGATGTGAACTAGGAATGAAAATAAAGAAGTTGGGAAAGTTAGAACCTCATTTTTTCCATTTTGAACTTATTTCGCTCCTATAACCTTGTATTAGCATGAAATCAATAACTTTTAAGCATTTTCTTGTCTTACTAATGACTGAATGAAAATAAAGAAGTTGGGAAAGTTAGAACCTCATTTTTGCCATTTTGAACTTATTTCGCTCCTATAACCTTGTATTAGCATGAAATCAATAACTTTTAAGCATTTTCTTGTCTTACTAATGACTAATTATTTGCGTTGCTTGTGGTGGTAGGTGTGTACATAAAATGGGTGGTGATGAATACCTTCACCACGAAGAGGATATGGACGATGAAGATGACCGTGGTAGTTCTCAATCTGGTGACGAGTTGTATGATATCAATAAGGAGCAAGATTTGGGTGAACCAGAAGACCAAGCTCATGATGACTTGCAGCGTAGGCTTGATGCTTATGAGATAACAGCTGAATGTGCCCCCCTATTATGGATGATATTGTCTCCGAGTTTGTACGAGATTCACAAGGACAAATGCACATGCAATGTCAAGTGAAAACCACCGGTGGTGGAAAGGCACCGGGGAAGAGAAAGGTTAGGGGTGCAACAAAAGCTTTTAAGAAACCCTAGGAACCCATGGTTCTTGAGTTTGACGAGTTGGGTCAACCTATTGGGCAATGGCGCAGCAAATATTCCACTCACATTGGTATTCTCACTCGTAAAATACCTATTACACTTGACTGGGCAGAGATACCTAAAGGGTTGCTTCAAATGTTTTGGGATGATACAATGGTAAGTGTTTTTTGTTTGAATTTTTGACATAAAACTTCGTACCAAAATCAATGCGCATTCACCAGAATTCACGAAAAACATCAAAATTCACTAAAGGGTTGCCTAGGCTGCTGTGTAGCCTGCTAGGGCGGCTGTGCAGCCTGCCTAGGCTGGCTGTGCAGCTGCCTGGGCTAGTTGTGCAGCCTGCCTGGGCTGCTGTGCAATTGCCTAGGCTAGCTGTGCAGCCTCCCTAGGCTGCTGTGCAGTTGCCTAGGCTGGCTGTGTAACATGCCAGGGCTGCTGTGCAGCCTGCCTGGGCTGGCTGTGCAGCTACCTAGGGCTGGATGTGCAGCCTGCTTGGGATGGATGTGCAACCTGCCTGGGCTGCTGTGCAGGTGCCTAGGCTAGCTGTGTAGGTGGCTGACCTGCTGTGTAACTAATTTAGCCTTTTTTTTTGCCCTTGACTAACATGGAAGTTTGCTATTCTTACAGAGTGTGTTTAATATTCCTGATGAGCCAGACAAGAGAAGATCGTTTGAAGGTTTTGTACAAGAGAGATTCAAAAACTTCAAAAGTTCGTTGAGAACAAGATGGATCCATAAGAAACAAAGGCATAAACCGAAGAAAATTATGATGGGTAATGCAGGAGAGGAGGAACCTGAGAAGAAACCGTGGGATGTATATCCACAAATAATGGTGAAGGACTGGGAGAAGTTTGTGGCGAAATCAACTACTACTACTGCACTTGTATGTAGTGTCATATAAATTAAAGTTGTTTCCTAAATTTTGCTCACTACATATAATGATGCGAACATTTGTTAATGTGTAGGAAAAAAGTCAACAAGCTACGAGCAATGCTGAGAAGAAAATGTATACCCATCATATGGGTTGTAAGACATTTCCGGAAAGTAGACCAAAGTGGATCAAAGAGGGTCTATACCCCACATCCAAAATGTCATCATCTGATAAACAACTTTCGTCCACGGTGACAACTTTGGTAAGTCGTGCAAATGATTGGTGGTGTGTTATGCATGGGATCGACAAGGAAACCGGGAAGTACGTCATCAAGCACTCGGATACAAAAACGGTAGCAGATGCACTTGTACGCACACAACTACATTTATGATAATATTGCACTGTTACTATTTAATATTTCCATAGAACGTACATCTAACTAGAAAATTTTTGTGTCGTTGCAGCTCGAGCATACGTCGGAAGTGGTTGAAGGCAAGCTCACTCCAAGCATAGACAACGATCCTTTTACCTTGGTGTTGGGAAAACCATACCACCCGGGGCGAGTAATTGGTTCGGGAGGGAAACAGCTAGGGTGGGAAAAGGTTATGGGTTCAGAATACACTAGATCAGGAAGAACTAGATCAAGTGTTAATTCGCCACACGATATGGATGCCAAAGAAAAGGAATCAATTAAGGCAGAGATACGCAAAGAGGTGCAAGAACAATTACAAAGTCAATTCAATGCCATTTTGAAGCACATGAACTTGCCAAGCTTGTCATTGCCACCGATAACCCCAGTGTACTCATGTAGTCACCAAAAAGACGTCGGGGACGATCCACTTGTTGACAGCGAGGTAATTGCATTACAGTTAAGAACATGAACTTCATATCGTCACACGAGGCCTTATGTAGCATAATTATTTTACTATTGCAGATTCCTAGTCCTACGCATGCAGACTCAAGGGGGATTGCAAACCAGACACCTGATCCTTTTCCAGATGTTAAGGTAAATATCAAGAGCTAATGAAATGTCCTTGTATATTAGGCTTACGTTGGTTAATTAGTTCATAACTTGTCCTAATCATATGTGTAGGATGAGACGCCTTGTGAGCTTCTTCACCCCGGGAAAAACGTGGATGGAGAGTTGGTGGGGTATGGTAGCGCACAACCGTTTGACAAGGTCCATTTCAAGTCTAATACTAACACTAGTAGAAAAAATGAAATAGGCACCTGACTTCGCACCGGTTTGAACCGGTGCGAATTAAAAAAGAGAAAAAAAAAGGAGAAAGGGGTTTCGCACCGGTTCAGACCAAACCGATGCGAAATGATGTTACTAGCACCGTGCGAAATTAAAAAAAAAATATGAAAAAAATTCCACTGACCCTTCTTTCTCTTTCATTCCCCTCTTCTTTCTTTTTGTTTCCTCAGCGCCATTTTATCTCTCTCTTCTCTCTTCTCTCTCCTCTCTCCTCAAACAAACCCTAATCAACGACCTCCTGCTCCTTCCTTATCTTCTTTCTCTTCTTCCTCTTCTTCCTCTTTCATGTTGTCGGCGTGTTGGTCGGTCCTAGCAACGGCGGCAATGGCACAAGGAGCTGGTACAAACCCACCTCTCGTCATTTCCCCCTCCCGAAATGATTTTCCCTGAAGGTTCGTGCTTTTTTCTTCTTTTCTCTTTGAATAATTTCATTATTTCGTGGTTTTTGAGTTTTTGTTTTGCTCAAATTTACAATTTCATGTTTTCGGAACCCAAGGGTTTTCTGATTTTCTATTTTAATTCAATATTACTCCATAGAAAATGTTCCTTTCTCAATTACATGCAGCACCGCAAATCTAGGGTTTATGTTTTATCTGATTCATTTTAATTGTCAATGCCGTAAGTTTAGGGTTCGAAATCTCAACTATTTTTGATGTTTGAATCAAATTTCCCTCTGAATTTTAGACCCTAATTTGATAATTGAATCAAACATCCCTTAAAATATGTTATTTTTCGAGCATAATTTGATAATTGAATCAAATAACCCTAAAAATATGTTCTTTTCGAGTTTTAAGTTTTAAGTTTTGAAGATTACTCTGTTTTTGGTTGAACAGTAATGAAATTTATCTGATGGTGATGTTGTGTTATTGAATTGTCGGATTTTTAGCTTTTCGTGTTCCGTTGAGATTTTGGGGTTTTTATTTTAGTATATGGGTGAGATTATTACACTACTAGATTTTTGTGTTCGGTTTAGTAAACTTTAATTGGTGATGCTTAATTTAGTAATCAATCTGCTTTTTTGCTCTTTGTTATGCTTGAAATTGTTAGGACTTCCGTCTGTTTTTGTTTCAATTTTTAAGTTGATCATTAGATAGATGATATATTGATAGTTTTTTAAATTAAATGTGCAGGATTTCTATGAGGATTTATTCGAGGAACTAAACAAGTACGGGGAGATTAAGAGTCTCAACATTTGTGACAATTTGGCTGACCACATGCATAAGCACAGAGACGCCATTCTCTTTCTAGTTGAAAATCATGCTACAACCATTGTTGTCGGCGAAACTGGCAGCGGAAAAACTACTCAAATTTTATTGTTTCGATTGTTAATTAATTTTGATGAATTTTGTTTGTTTTTGTTGGAATTTCTAGTATTTGAATGAAGGAGGATGGACTGATTCTGGTCATGTTATTGCTTGCACTCAGCCTCGCCGTCTCGCTGTTCAGGTATTGTGTTCTTAATCTTTCTAATGTTTTGTACTTTTGTTTTGTGCTTCTTTGCATATTACTGTAATAAGTTCTCCAGTTGATGGTTACGATGGAGAATGTTGATAATGTGGTGTTATTGATGTTGATAATGTGGTGTTATTGATGTTTACTTGTTGCTGTAATTGTATTTCTTATGTGCTAAAAAGCATATAATTTGGTTTGTTAGGTTTAAGAAAATGTATGTATTCAACAAGTTGGTAGCAAAGTGCTCATAGAGAAACAGTGACTGATTATGTAAGTTAAAGTCATTGTCAATTGTCATGGAAATTTTTTACATTTTTTATTCTGGCTATTTCGAATTCGGGAGAAGTAATATTAGTTTTTTTTACTGCTTAATAAACCTAATTCAGAAGTTATTTTAGGTTAATTTATCAATTTGAAGGGAGAGAAAAGAGAGCCTGGTTTCTAAGTTGAGAGTCTGGCTGCATTTTCGTGTTTTCCTTTTGTTTTTTTCCCGAATAAATAGAAGTATGGTTGTCTATGCTTACAGTAGCTATTGAGCTTCGAACTCTAATCTTCGATTTGGTTTTTGGACTATGTACTGTGATTCTAAAACATGTGCTTCAAAGGTGCCTTTTCCTTACAATTTGCACTGCAGTGTTTATGATGGTGAGCTCTAGCATATGTAAGCCATGTTTCCATACTTTGGTGCCTTATTTTCTGTTTTTTTGTTTTTCTCATAAAACCATAGTTTGGTGTCTTGATATGCTATATCTTTTTATTTTTTCAGGAATAAAATATAGATATGCATGCTTCAAAGTTGTGTTCAAAAGAATGTATCACTCTCATTTTTGCGCTACAATAAATTTGGGGGGGGGGAGGGAACTCTGGCATGCATATATTAGGAATGTTAGCTAGACCTATATTTTGTTGGTTTTGTTAGAGTGTATCACCTAAATATGTTTTGACAAACCTCATCCTCATCCCATGCAATCACCTTCCCTTTTATGGGACCATGAAGAAATCCCTCAATACAGAAAGCAGGTTAAGTATCAAGATAAGCCGCAAAATTATAGATAAAGCATTTGGTGATAGAATACACGACTGGATTTGTAAGCATTGTAAGAATATAAAGAGACTAGACCTCTGTGGACGCATTGGAGATGACGGAGCATATATGCTAGCTTCTCACTTCCCTCAACTTATGCACCTGAATATCCAGTCGTGTATCCTATCACCAAATGCTTTATCTATAATTTTGCAAGGCCGGACGAAACTCACTTATCTTGATACTCGACATGCTCTCTGCATTGAGGGTCCTATTCATGGTGTTATAAAAGGGAAGGTGATTGCATGGGATGAGGATGAGATTCGTCAAAAAGCAGTTGGTGTCAAAACATATTTGCATTGTGCTCGAAAATATTGCTCTTAATGTGCTCCACTCTATTCGCCGAACATTTCTCGCAAAGATTTATTCCGTTTTGATACAATGTAGGATGCCTTTTTGAGTTCAACTTATTGTTGTTAACTTGCATTAAAATATCGATATGATAAATTTATATACTGGTCATGTTGTGGATCGTCTTGCAGACTTATTTGCAGTATAGTTTATGTGCATTAAAAAGAAAATTAATTAATTATTGGGTCATCTCTTTGAGAGTCTTAACTGAAGTTCTACTGGACTTTAGACCTGTACCCAGACCAAAGTCATGGGCTAAGCTTGTGTGGCTCATATCTGAATTTATGCAATAAAAAGAGAAAATGGAAAAAGGAAAGGTGAACAGATTTGGAAGTTCTATTCATTGGAATTATGTATAAACTCTGACTGTTTTGTACATTACTGTTAGCTATGGATTGCACTGGTAATGACATAGAATTCAGCCTGAACTAATTAAGAGAGTAAAATCTGATGAGGCAAAACTTATAGGAGGACCATATTCTGTACTCAGTTTAACTCAACTATCTTTATAAAAAATTGGTAGCTTATTGGCAGATGTACAACAATCTTTAGTGTTTTTAGACCTTTATTTTCTTGTATGGACCTTGTAGTTACTCTCTTATCTGTTGTTTCAATTAAGCAACTAATTTGTTCAAAAGTCAGCTTTGATGTCTTCTTTGGGTTCAAATATTTTGCTTCCTGCATAAACATGAATGGCTTTCATGCTTTTTGTGAACTTTTGTTGAGAAACTTTTTTTAGTCTATCCATTTTTTGCTTCTTGGCTTCTCAGAGTTGTCATGGTAGATGAAGCACATGAAAGGTCTATTTCAACATATGTTGTACTTGGTCTCTTGAAAAAGGTATTTCTTAAATTGCAGTTTATGTTGACTTTGAAATGTTGCCATGCCGACATCATTTTCTTGTGCTTAACATGTTGCCCTTGTAACCAAATTTCAGATTCAAAGGCGTAGGCCTGAACTGCGTTTGATTATATCATATACGAGTGCAACTGTACAAGTTTTGACAGTGGTTTCCATTCCCTATTTCCTCTTCTGGTGCAGGTGGGCAATGTTTATAGTTAATTAGCTTTCTCCCCTGTTGTGATTAATGATATATTGATATATTCAATTCAAGAAGACAAAGTGTTGATATTTTTGCCACCACTTATATAAAGAAATTCTATTTTTCTTCCTTCTTTTTCAATGAAATTTTAATATTGGTGTAAATAGGTGTTGAGCAAAATGTATGAGCAAAATTATACTTAATTCCTTTAATAGGAATGAATTGCATAGTGTAAGTCTGAAATTTGTGTAAGAAACCTTCTGTTAAATCTGGCTCCTATAGGTTTGGCATTATTGCTTGTTTATTAATTTCTTGTTTTTCATTGCTTTTGCACATTTATGTTTTCAACAAGGTCAATGGGAAGTACTTTTCAGAGTCTATGAAAGTACATGGGATCACAAATGTAAATTTTATATGAAGAGGCAAACAAATGCAGTCAGGGAGAGGTTTTATTTAAAGTAAGGAGTATGATATAAATATCCCCCGCTCCCACCCACCCCCCACCTCCCCTAGGTATTGTTATCATACTCTCTTCTTCAATTCTTGGTGGTCCTCTGTGTTTTGACTTTTTTTAGTGTTACTTGCAATTTTGTTCATGTCATTCTTCTGGGGTCACTCTTGTGTAGATAACCCATGTGAAATTTCTTCTCATTAAGTGAAACTTTGTTATACTATGCTTTGATTATTAGGATGGCATCCACAATGCTTATTGAAAAGCTCTCAATGAATCTCTGCATGATTTCAAGTACTAATCTGGGGTAGTTTTCCATGAGCTAAAGGAGTTTTACCCCCTGAGCTTTGGAGCCTGAAGGATGACAGAGTAAGCTATGGCGGAAGATGTGGAGTACTTTGTACACCTTTGAGGATTACACAATAAGGTGACCTTTCGTTTCTACACTTGGGTCTATCTTTGGATAGGTTTTTTGCTCCTTCATTTGAATTTGTAGCTTTAGATTTTGTTCATATATCTAAAATACCCGGGGATATGGATTCATTATACTAATTTACTTAGTTCCTGTGTCTAATTTTAACTCTTAAGGGTATGCTTCTGTGTTTATTTCCTGATCCGATATATGCTAATATGAGCTATCTATTTCATGTAAGAAGCCTGAATTATTTTTGGCTCCTAACCCATGTAAGCAACGCTTAAAGCAAATGACCCTATAATTATCCCTCAAAGAGGTGTCTGTGTTGCAGAGGATGTCCATGCTGTTTCCAATGTCAAAATGCAAAATGACTCATGATATTCAAGTTATGAATATGACATGTCTCCCAGATCTTTTATGGTTAGAAAATTTCTCATTCAGGATATAACCTGAACTCTCTCTTCGAACAGCCATTGAATTATCTCTTTCTGTGTCTAATGTTTCTTGTTGCTTACTAGCTGAAATTGACTATAAATTAAGCTTTCACCAGAGAAAAGTGGTTAGCATTTATGAAGCTTTTTGGTTGAACATTGGTCTATTTGCTCTCTGCATTTTTTAATCTGAATTTGAATCATCAAATTTCAGGAAAATGTCAGCAGAAGAGGAAAGGCAAAGGCAGGTTGGCATAGCAGAAGTCCCTACGTCGAAGTAAGGCCCGGTTCAAAACCGGTGCTAAATATCTTTGTTTTGAACCGGTGCGAAATGTATGGGGTTTTAGCACCCCCCAAATATAAGGACCGGTTCAAAACCGGTGCTAAATGGGGGGTTTGAACCGGTGCGGATTACGTGTTTTCGCCTAGTGTAATACCCACTATATCTCGGTCGGCTTCAATTCCATAGTACCTGGGTTTGAGGACTTGCCACTACTGGTGCCTAGAGAGGAATATGACTTCATCACGCTGCTTGATGCGAAAGGTAGCTTTGTGCAATGGCCACGTGATCGGGTGAGGTTGATAGGAGGGGTAAGTGTACACTACTTAGCTTGTCTTTAAAACATGTCGTAAATAGCTTGTACTATAACCATGTGCTTTTATGTTACAAATGAAAATCAATCCTCTAAAAGGAAGAAGGTGGAGAAGCCAAAATTTAAGAATGTCCGACCTACAAAGAACATGATTAAGGATAAGGGTTGAAGAAGAGTTCGAGAGGTTCTGCCACGAGTTGTACTCCACTAGTAGAACCCGATGTCCTTCATTCGCTCTCTAAAGCTTCTACTTTTCTTCACAACCGTGTTAGTGAGTTGCCTAGGGGTAGATCTATTGAAGTGAATTTACCTAAGGCATTGTTCCACTATGATGAGGATGGGATCGCACCAATTGCAAAAGAGGATGTGAAGGAATTTCTATCCGGTGCCATGCTTAACATTTCCATCAAGATTTCATGAGGTAATTCAATGCCACTATTCCTAAACATATTGTTCTTGCATTTTCGAATGTAAACAATGCAATTAATAATTATTCCCCACATTACTGTCATGAAGGGCACTACAGGAGCACTTTGGTAGTGGATGCAATTCCGAGGCTGCAGTTGGGTGGTTTTACCCCGAGCAGACCTCCATTACCAGATGCTTATGCAACCCTCGTGAAGTGGAAGATTACCTAGAACGGAGTATTAAGGAATCAACGTGTGCGGGATATAAGTTCATATTAGCCCCATGTTTTGAGGAGTACGTCTAAAAATGTCATAATTCAGTTGTTATTTTTTTCCAAATTCTGAAAATGCAGTTAACTGTAGCGTATATATGTTGACGTTTTTTAAATATATGCAGTGCTCATTGGAGCCTTTTGGTGATTTGTGTTTCCAAAAACACAATCTACCACTTTGATTCAGTTCGTGAGACTCCACCACGGAAGTTGCTGGTGAAGAACCTATTGAATAGGTACATATTGCTTCCTTTTGTTGATTGACGTCACCTAAATCATTGAGTATTTATGTTTCTAACTTTGAACTTATTTTCCTAGAGTGTTATGAAGAAGCTAAATTGTCGTTCAGTTGTGGGTCCTACGTGGAAATATGCAAAGGTAATGCCTTGAGTTAGTGATTTGTTTAATATACTTGGCTTCGGTTATGGCTATGCATGATTAGATTACCTTTGTGGCATGTCAGTGTGCGCAACAAGACAACGAACTTGATTTTGCCCTATACGTGATGAGGTTTATGCTTGACATAGTCAATAGTTGCATGGAAGCACAACACCTATATGAGGTATGCTTTTACTATATTCAATCTATTACTTGCTTCCATTATTGCACCGAACAAAACACAAGCATAACACGCATGCTGCCCAGGCAGCTGCAGTAACCAAGACAGGCAGGCCATACCACTGCAGCAGCCCAGGCAGGCAGGCCAGGCAGCTGCAGCAGCCAAGGCAGGCTGCCCAGGCACCACTGCAACAGCCCAGCCAGGCAGCTGCACAGCAGCCTCTACATGCACGTGATTTTGGTGCATTTCGGTGATTTTGGTATTTTTGGTGAATTTCTGTGATTTTGGTGCATTTTAGTGTTGTGATACTCATGACAATGTTTGGTTTTTTTTTTCCTCTAAAGTTTTGCAAGGTTCAAAGAGAAGGCTCGTTAACAAGCAAGGAAATCAATGAAGATCGCGACATGTGGGCTTTTTTCGTCACATTTGATGGCATCTAGCTAGAATTGTCGTAATGGTTATATTGGTTTTTTAGCTTAACTTTATTAATTAGTTATTATCAACATTATATATTTTAATTAAGTACATGTTAGTACGTTGTATTTGTAATTGTAATCTTAATATTTGTTTGGTGTAATTAAATATTGTTGTTCATTAAATATATTAATGATGTTACTTTTTATATAAAAAATTATTTCGTGTTATATATATCATTGTATTATTTTGTTTGTAATAATAATATTATTATTAATTAATAATATTAATTTTATTACTAATTAATAATAATAATTTTATATCGATTAATAATATTATTTTATTATTAATTAATAATATGAAAGGTCACTAATAATATTATTATATTAATATTATTAATAATTATTAAAAAAAAGGCTAAATTGGAAGCGGTTTGGCGCCAGAACCGCTTCCAATTTCAATTGACATTGGCAAGCTCCCCAAACCGAAGCGGTTCAAAACCGCTTCCAATTAGGGGGTTTGAACCGCTTCCAATTTAGTTTATTCTACTAGTGCTACTCAATCGGTAGCAAAGAACACAACGATAAGTCTTACCATTCATAGTCTGACCCAAACCTAATATTGGGACTGCTCGCAACCAGGCCGAAGTGTGATCCCCCTGGGACTTCCATAAGGCAACCTGACGCAGAGATAAGGAGAAAGTGGATTCCGCAGATGCAGTGACCTTCGTGAAATATATATGTGCCAATTTCTTCATGAGTTTGGGGGCAGCGATCTCACTTGGGTTACTCATAAGGTCAGTCTCCACACTCCTATTAAAAAGAATAAGAGCACCATTGAAGGCCGGTCCTGGACCAACAATACCAGAATTGCGAAGAACCGTAGCCTGAAGACTAGAAGACTGCAAACGCGTTGTTATTGTTATTGTTATTATTATTATTATTATTTGATCTTTTTTAGATTTTACTCTTTTTATAACATTAGAAAATGTGTTAAATAATATCAAATATTAATTATTATCATTAAATATTAATTATTATTATAAAATATTAATTATTATTAATATCAAATATTAATTATTATTATTATCTATAAATGTTAGTTGTTATTATTAAATATTAATAATAATTATTATTATTTTTATTAAATATTAATTATTATTTTTAAGTAGAGCAGAGCTTAGTAGAGTAGAGCAGAGCAGAACAGCTCAAAAAAACAGGATCTTAATTAAATATATAGTGAAGTTCAATATTAATTAACAATTGGATACTAAAAAAACCAATTATAGTATCCTAATATACACTTATTTATGCTCATTTTTATAACAAAATTATTTAATGGAAAATATATACATATAAAATATTTCGTTTGAGTGTGTATGGAAAAAATATAATTTCCAAAGTGGAATGTGAATATTAGGCGCTATAATTACATACTTTTTATTAAAGATAGACAAAAAAAAAACAAAAGAAAAGGTAAATTGGAGGAAAAATCTTCAACCAGTGGGCGGGCAATGGATGACATGTGTCATCACTCATCACTGGTTTCGCTTTTAGTACTAAGTTATTTGGTCAAATATTATTCACTAACTCACTATATCACCTTTGGAAAAGAAAAAAAAACCTCACTATATGACCTTGTATATGGATTTTTGGGCTCAGTTACTAAAAAAGTCGAACTCGAGTAATTGGCTGTTTTAGGCTTGCTAATAGTTCATTTGTAAATTAATTCTTATTGTGTTGTAGTTTTCATGTGAAAACCTAATATACATACGTAAATCAATCATCAATCAATAATAAAATACTAAAATAGACACCAATAATGACACTCATCACTTCCTGATACTTTTTTTTCCTCCAAAGCCCTCTTTTTTTCCTGTCAAATCTTCTTATAAATTATATTTAGCATAGCATTTTAATATAACCTTCGTATTAGACCACTGTATTTTTTCCATACAATAAAAAAGATTCATGCCATTTATAATATTATAGAAAATATCTTAAATTTTCCATATTCTTATGTAAAATATTTCCACATTTTTATATAAAATAGGATTCAATAATTTTCCATACCTATTATTTCATATTTTGTATATTATGTTGTCATATCTTTAAATAAGAAAATACATCATATTTTATTCCTTCGAATCTTCAATTTGCTATCTATACTAAAAGCGAACTAAAATGACATGTGTTTCGACCCTTTTTTTTCTTTTTCATTTTTTTTTTGTCAAATTTTTGTGCCATTATAATCTATAATATTTTCTTTCTATTTTGACAATCATATCTAATCCATATAGACCCTATTAGAATATTTCACATTTTTTATATACTATAATAGGTAATTTATTTAAAAAAATACTATATATATCGCACTATATTAGAATAATATTTATCCATGATGATTATAATATTATCATTCTTTTTTTCCTAACATCTTTATTTTTGGCTTTGAGTTTTTTTCGTTTTAAAATAGAAAATAATTTTAGTAGCGTATATAAATATATATATATATATTAATTTTCTACTCTTAAAACTATTAATAATATCATGTAAGTTTCTAACTAAAAATAATAATAATACAATACATAATCTTAACTAATTAATAAAATGAATTAATCTGTCGGTAATACAATTTTTCTTCTTTGTTATTTTTTACGTAATTTTCTTTCCCTACTTTAATATAATATAAATGTTTGCAATAACCTATTAAAAACAATTGTTATTATTTTAATAAATTTCATATATAGTACATTAATTAAAAGAATGATTATAATTATTACTTAGTAAAATAAAAAAGAATAAAAAAAATTAATTAATTTGCATTAAAAGTTTTTTTCAGTCAAAGAGTGTCAATTAAAAAAGGGACAAAGACATGTGATTAATTGATTATACCGTACGGATATTAATCTCATTATCCCTAAATTTCTTTCTTTTCATTGTATGAAGTCTAATACTAATGCATTAATGTGTCTTTGGTATGAGTATAAATTAATTTAGATTGAATTTTTTCCATTTTGAAAAAAAATATTCTTTTGGTAAGTTAAAATTACGTATGATTGAACTAATATTTTTCATTACATAATTTGAAAAATCGTGCATGGCACCGGATTTAAGCTATTATAATATACTCCGTACTAAAGTTATTAAAATAATTGCATAAATTATCTGTAAATACTTGTATAGATGAATTTTGAATCAATAGTTACGGTTATCTTGGTAAAATCTATAAATTTTGGTTAATAGCTACAGTTCACATCAAAAATATGATTCTTGGTTTTGTAAACTTTGTAGTTATGAAATCTGTTCAATAACAATTTTTGGATTGATAATTATTTGGAAAATTTGTCAAATAATACCTTTTATAACCCTTTTGTTGTGAAAAACCACCTTATAAAGTTTTTTTTGGTTAAAACACACCTAAAACCATAATTTTTTTGCGAGAACACACCTTAGGGTGGTTTTAGGGTGATTGACTTGGTTTTCCGGTGTTGACCCTCACGTGAAGGTCATGTGCCGAAACCCTTCCTTTCCTTTTCCCCCTTTTTGCTCCCATTACTTTCTCTCTCCTCAAAACCACCAAACCACAACCTATCACACCCATCTGCCGACACCGACACCACCGCCTAGCCAACCCAACCGCCGACACCACCACCCACCTAACCTAGCCTCCATCACCAGCCAGGCAGCCACCCAAATCATTCCAAACCCACCATGTACACCATCCATAACCATCCATCACCCTCCAAAACCATTGGACCCACCATGAAAACTACCCAAAAAAAAAACCCTAAGCATCTCCATAAACACCCCTAACCACCTCATAATCAACCCCAAACATCTTGACAATAACCCTTCCCTTAAAACAAACCAATAGAGAGAGAAGAGGGTTTGTGGCGGTTTTTTCCCCTTTCATACTTCCAATTAAAAACCCTAAACTAAGGTAAATAAAAAACTGACGAAATTAACAACCAACTTCATTAGTTTTAACAACTTACTTGCCTTAAATTTAGGTTGATTGAGGTTCTTTGGAGCAAATTTGAGCAAAACAATGGAGTTTGCCCCTTCAATTGATAGAATTCGAGGGTTGTTAGGAAGAGCAGAGGAGAGAGAAAGTCTAATTAGAGGGGGAAAAGGGAAAAAAGAAAGGTAGGGGTTTTTTCAGGTGGGTGGTGATGGAGTTGAGGATAGGTTTTTTCAGGTGGTTGTGATGGTGGTTGGGGTTGGCTAGGCGGTGGTCTTGGTGGTTTTGAGGAGAGAGAAAGAAAAAAGAAAGGGTGGGTTTTAATTCTGAGCGAGCATGTGACCCCCACGTGTGGGACAACGTCGGAAAATCGGGTCAATTCCATGAAATCAGTCTAAGGTGTTATCTCACATAAAAATCTGATTTTAGGTGTGTTTTTACAAAAAAAATAAAATTATAAGGTGGTTTTTCACAACTAAAGTGTTTTAAAAGGTGTTTTTTTTGACAAATTTTTCTATTATTATAGGTAAATCATCAAATAGAAGTGCAATCAAGGCCATCAACTTCCAATTCTTAAGCAAACATCGTCTCCCCATTAAATGATTCATATTGTTTGGGCGAAATAAATTTGAGCTCAAGTTTAAGGAAGTCGAGCTCAATCTTTATTTAACCCTTTTAAACTTACTTTTAACATACAAGAGAATGTTAAACTATAAAATGATTCAAGTATTCAACCATCAGCATACACCATGATTCCGGGTAACCTTTAATGTGATTGACCTTTCAAAATCTCCTAAGACAACCATAACAATTTTCTTCTTCTCTAATGCCCATTCAAACACTTGCCTCGAGTTGAGGGACCAAAGACAGTACGATATATGCTTATTATTGAATACAAGAAGATTACAGATTGGCAATGGTTCATTCTCCAAATCGAATAAATTGACACGAAAAAAAAATAAAATTTACAGCATTTTTTTTGTTCTCCTTTTCAGGAAGGAAAATTATCAAATCTACAGCACCTTCCAAGAAAATGCAGTTTCGGGCCAAGTCATTCTACTCAAGTGGTCTTCATTTGCTGCAAACAACAATTTCAAATCAAGTTAATTGAATGTCTGAATGCCATTACAGGGTAGCAATTTTGACATTAAACTGTTGAGTGCTACGTGTGCCTTACTCGTTTCTCTTCTTCCAATTTGGCCTTAATGAAAGAATACATGGCTACACCGGCAATAGCAATGCTTGTTCCAATGGCGGTTTGTGTTGAAATCTTGTTGCCTGCAAGGGGAAACATGTTAGTTATAAACCCACCGAGAAGACATTTTCTCCCCAAAGAAAGATATGATACAGAGAGAATGGTTTGAAAATGATAATTACCAAAGGCGATGATGGAAAATCCAATGACAAACACTCGTTTCAAAACATTGCCAACTGCATGGGTAAGTGGTGCTACCCTCTCCAAGGTGTTGGTTGCTAGCTGCAAATAGAAAAGAGGTCAAATATCTTTGTTAGCATGACAATAATGTAAGTCACTGAAAATACAAAGAGAAGAGGACGAAAATGGACCTGGTTGTAGAGGTGGTAAAACATTCCCACCCAGAAGAGGTCTGATATAAATTTGGTCATCCCCACTTTCGCAATGGCATCACTAAAACCATGCTTGATAAGTTGAGGGCCCTCGACCTGGATATATCATACGTAGAAAACATGAACAAAAAATAACAATTAGAATGATAGAACAACTCACAATTTTATCAAAAGAAAACAAAATAGTAGATTTGCTGAACAAACAGATTTCTGTGTACTTACAATTATTGCAGGGGGAAGGCACACAAATAGAGCAATTATGGAAATGTAGGCATAGAGATTAGTACTGTCCATGTCAGTCTGAAAATGGAGAGAAAAATTGTTAGGAAGCGAAAGCCAAATACCCTAAATTGTTAGGAAGCGTAAGCCAATTGCAGATGGAAGAAGTTGCAAGAGAAGCACAACCATGGCTTTCTTTGAGTAGATACTCCTGTAGGTGAAGGAAATATTTGAAATCATAGCGCTGATAAAGCCAAGCCAGTTGAATGATAACTCAGTCAGGGAAGCCATAGAAACACCTGCACTCAAAGAATATTTCATTAGGCAAAGGGTTTTTGTCAACACACCCTTATAACGAAAATCAACTACGTAGTAGTGTAACCTTGTAGTTCTTACTTGCTTTCTTTCATGTTCTTACTTGCTTTCTTTCATATGGTATTTGGAAAAGTTTTATGCATGTGTTTGTGTTTGTCTATTACTTTATATTTATTTATCCATTACTTATAAGAAATCAGCCACCAAAATCTTTAAGTCAAGAGAGCTCACTACTATTTAGTAACTTTACCCTTCTTGTGTTTAACAGAATGAAGATGATAGTCAGGAAGAGATACATACCAATTACAACTGGAGCCAAGGAGAGCCAGAGAGTAATGGGGATAGACTGTCCGAGAACAAATTGAGAAGCAGCAGCATTGAAAAAGGGCTCCAGAGCTGCATGATAGCAAAGAGAATCATATATTAAGAATTAAAGACTAACTACAAATGTAGTCAGTTAGGTGTCCACCCTAAAGATCGGCTGATCACAACAAAAAATATAGATCCAAACCGGTTGCACAGAAGTTTTTAAGACAATTTTAAGGATGGTAGCATATTGCTTGCATAATGAAAATTAGAGTTGAAGTGTCACCTTTAATAGTGTGGGTGAAAGAAACCGCAACAGCAGCAAAAGAGACATTGCTGGTAACATGGCCTAGAGCATGACATACTGCGACTGGAATGAGCAACTTCAGAAGGTTTGAGTCGATAGGCTACAAATATATGCAAATGAAAAATTTCATGGTCAATATTAAGCAGAAATTCGCATGATTACTACATACACCTTATGATGATCTAACTCTTATGCAAAATACTTCATTTGCTAGTAACCTTAAACCAATGGAGACTAAAACACTATGAATTGTAGCTCTTATTGAAGAACAGTAAGCTAAGCCATCTCCTATACTGCACAAATCCCGTAGTAGAGATGCTAGCTAATCATCATGAATTCAGGGATAATTGAGTTGATGAGTAATGTGAGTTAAGGAGTGTTAGAGATCTTACACAACTTATACTTTAAATTCTTGTATTATGATGCCGTGATATCTTTAAAATTCTCTCCATTCCATATTACAACTTACAAGTCAATACTATTGTAAAATGTCGAAGTATAAACTTCCAAAACAACACATGTAAATGTCTCACATTAACATAATAAGGGAGAGTTAAACACTTTACAAGGCTAAGGGGCTACTCCTCCTATTGTCATATGATTTTAGGATGGAACCTCTTTTAATTTTGTGAAGTGGACTCTTTTTTTTGGTTGCAGGTGCAGCCCAGACCCGTATTTGACATAAAAATGTAATTTGTAAGCTGTTTTATAAAGTTCTACCCATTCATATTTCAGCAACTGTCTTTTGACCCCCAAACCAAACACAAACTATCCCCTCCCTGTTTGAATTTTTCATCTCTTTGTTTTATTTATTTATTAATTTTTATATTTTCATTCGAACTAAAATGTCTCAGCCAAAATCCGCCAAGTAATTACTTTTTTAAACTTAATTGCATGTTTACAGTCAGTAACAAAATCCACCCAAGTAACTAATTTCCAGCAAAATATGATTATGCAAAAGCTGTGGGACCTAGAGGAAAGAAAAGTAGTGGGAGAAATTTCACAGTGAAAAAATGTATTAATATGCACCACAAAGTTTATTGGACTTTTGGGCTACTTGGACTGAAAAAAAAAAAAAAAAAGTTAATGGGCTTTTTGTGGAGAAAAAACTTACAGCACGTTTAGGAAGGCCCACACTCCAGCTAGCCAAACAGTACACCACACCAACAAATAAATGGATCACAGACACGAAGCTGCAAAACCACAAAAATGTCTTAGTCACAACTCAGTTATGTTTCAATGGCCAAGAACATGTTTCAGATATTTACAAAAATTAACAAGAAATAAGGGCAGGTATACTTACTAAGGATATGGGAAGTAATTGTAGATCTTCTTGTTAAGTATGTTGAATATAACGTTCAAGAAGTACCTACACAAGGGAGAAAGATATAAATGTCGGCCCTAAATAATCTTACATAGAATTATGAATAGCAAGCTGTCGGACTTGTATAATTTATTGTAAGGCATTAAAAAGTTATCCTTTCAAAAAACAATTCGGATGTTACTCTGTCGCATTAAAATTATGGTTTCACAATAAAAAAAAATTGTAACTCTGTCGCATGTTACAAAACAACAATAACAAGAAATATAAAAATTAAACCATTTTACTTCCGTTTGAACATTATTTATCAAGTTTACAAATTGACCAGACTAGTGTAGAAATTGAAAAGGTGAAACATTCCATTCTAACTTTTGCAAACTAAGTAAAATTATTGAAGAATCAAAATATGCAATAGAATCATGAGTTATGCTCCCTGAAAGTTGAAATGAATTCGAATGAGCTAATTGATAGTGAGATGCCGGTACTTATACAACACACATTCAATACTAGAGAAAACTCATAGCATCTCTTCTTTACATATTTTATGTAAATTTTCATTTGATAATCAATTAATAATTATTATTAATATAACAGAAGTAGTAATTTACAATAATGAACATATTGTTCAAAGATTCTAAACTTTATGCTATGTTCTTAATCTATGATTTATAGGTTCTTTTTCATTGCTAAAATAATAAAAAGAACTATGTTCGTAATCTTTGATCGGGCCTATATGTTCTTGGATTTTTAAGTGTAATCTCTACAAAATACAAGACTCAAATGTTTGAGGACTAACTCAACCAAAAACTTAAGTTAATAATTGATAGTTAGAAAAAAAAAAAATCATACTCGCTCACCACCCTCTCACACGAAAACCCTTTGGACAAATGTTTAGGTGGACAAATTTAAGGAACTAAGGAAGCTTATTATTATGCGAACACATTGGACAATAAATTATAAGCAATGAAAAATAGCAAACCATATATTAGTCACACAAAATAAAGGAGACTAATACATCTACTCAATAGGTCTTCTACTTACATGAAGCACACAAAAAAAATATTTGTTATATTCAACCGATTTCGAATGTCTATTTTATGTGGATAGATATAGATTACCTACTAATTAGATGAAGATTCTCTAAGCTTATTGGGTATTTAGGTACTCATACTTGTAAATTTTAGTGTACATGGAATATTTTCTTTCATACATTTTTTTTTTTAGAAAACCCTATTCACGAGAGAAATTCCTAATACGATTCTCTTTTATACATATAAGCATATTATTGATCACTAAAATCTTATACGAAATACTCGTAATTCAAAATTATTGTGCACAATTGCACATGTAGCCTTGTCTTGCTTTGGATATTGACTTTCATCTACTTGTATATAAATAGATACAATAATTCTAAAAAACAACTCACTTTTACCCAATTCTCTTCAAACTGATGATAATGATTTTAGTTAAATCGATTGTGATAAGTAAAATTCACTTTTAATCAAATTCAATTTTAACAGACTAAATATACTAATAAAAAATAAATGATTTCGAACAGTATAAATCAATTTATTCCGCGAAACACAATAGTAATTTAAATTAGTAATAAGACTAATTCTGCAAACTAATTTAATTCATAGAAACTCAGTTCAAAATACGTCTTGGTTTACCAAAATGGCGTATTTCTGCAAAATGCACGATTCTTGCCGAAAACTGGTTGTCGATTAAATGAAGTAAGAAAGCTTTGAGTTGAAACCTTGGACACTACCTGTCTGCCACTTAAATTATTGTCTAAACTGTATTTTAAGTACATCAGATTATTTCTGTTTCTTAATTTAAGTTAAGTACATAAATTTAATTAATGTTTCAAATTTGATTGGTTAGAAACTCAGAATAATCAAGTTGCATACTTAGAAAATCCTTAATTAATTTTCATTAGATAGAGATATACAAGTGCTTAGTATTTCTTTTGAGTTTTGAGTTTTTGACCAAAATATATATATATTCTTTAATTCTAGCCAAAAATAGATAAAATACTGTATAAAATGCTTTTGATATTGTAATAAAAAATAAATAAAAAATTAAATAGACTTGACTAATTATATGAGGTTGTATTTTGTTTAAGATTATTTAAGGATAGCTTATACAATTTTTAAAAAAAGGGAATCACTTCCAAGCAGGGACGGACCATATAAGAGACTCAACGGGGCTTGGCCACTAATAGATTTATAAAAAAAAAACTAACATGTAAAGGGCTGATATATTATACTTTTCCAATAAGATAATATTGGGTAAAAATGTGAAAGGCCCAATATAATACAACTACGAATAACTGACTGCCTTTTTATTTACTAGAAAGAGTAGAAACTAGAAAAGCTTGACTACACTCATGACTCATCCCTCTAACTGTTTTCAATGATACTTTTTCCAATTCCAATGTATTTCATATTTTCATGATTTTCGTCTACAATCATCACTTCATCAGATAATTTACGAGTTACGGAATATATTATTGTTTCAATACATTTTTTTTACGTAGTAATTAAGGAGTAATTATTTTATGAATTCAATTTTCAATAATTTTTTTGTGTAGTCAAATTAGAACTCTGACTAATTTTAACACTTAAAAACAAATTGATGGTAGTATAGCAGGTGATAAGATGATATTGAGGTAATAGATTGCTGACTTAGGATTATAGAGTTTTTTCCTTCAATATATCAATTTTTTTTAAAAAAATTATCTATCGATTGTCAACTTGTTATTTAACTTTTACTATACTTGTGATTTGTGAATTGTGATGCATTGATAATAACTAAATTAAGTCATTGCTAAACATATGAAAGTAAGGCATGTTCATTCAATAATTACTTTAAGGGTTTAACTATTTAGAGTTAGTTTCTTGAGTTTGTTCATATTATAATCCTAACATACCAATACTTTCTTTATTGTTTTTTGTTTTAGACATATATTTATGTTAAAAAAATAATTGGCCCCAATAAAAAATTGTTCAAGATCCGACACTGCTTCCAAGCTCCAAAGTACCAAGGTTTGGTCATAAGTTCCATCCTACGTCCCTATTGAATATTATAATCCTAAAATAAACATAATCTCTATTATAAGCAAAAACACGATTGATCCATCTCACATACATAAATAGTAATATTGCTTAAAACACGTAACATGTGACTGTGTGAGATTGATTAATTTGGGATAATAACATCGACTTTATTTCTACTACCTAACATTAGCAACATTGATTAAAATGAACCGCTTACACAGTAACACTCAACACAAAGATAATGCAATGCATACCACATGAAGAAGAAAAAACCGGTGACAAGAGCCGGATACTTCTCCAAAAATCCAACCTTAGCTTCCCTGATCATACCAAAAAAAAAAAAAAAAAAAAAAAATTAGTCCAACACGACAACCCGATATGAACCGGATCACAACGAAGTTAAACGAACCTCACCCGGAAGAACCACTAGCGGCACGACACGGCTGAACCGCTGTCTTCTCCCTCCTAGTAGCACTACAAATCGAACCGATCTGAGCCGGTTCAAGCAACAAAACCGGCCTAAGCTGCCTTCCCCATGTCAGACTCCCACCATCCTTAATCAATCCAACCGGCGTCTTCACCCCGGTGGCGACACCTAAACTCGCCGCCTCTCTCGATGGCCGGAACAGCTTCGGGAGGGCGGCGATCGCCGTAGTGCGCGACAATACTCGCGACTCCATACGAAAACAGTGAGCAATTAAGCAAAAAACAAACAGCAGAAATTGTAAGGAATATGAATATATGGCAAAGTTTGTGGAGTTGAGTTTTTTAAAGCATTGGAAACCAAACAATGCTTAAAACTAGCGGTTGATATTTTGTTTTGATTCTATGAAATCTATTATCAGGTACACCCAGTCTCATGTTAATTAAAATGGACCATGATTAAGGGACCCAGTGTTTGGGTTTGATTGAGAAATGGACGGTTGAGATTATGGGAGCAGGGAAATTGAAGGTAGGGTGGAATGTAGAGGATCTTGTGGAGAATAAGGGTGTGTTTGGATGAAGAAAATGAAAAGGATGAGGGAGTGTTGAAAGATGGCGGGATGTTCGTGATAACCTTATCCAAGCTCACTCCATAGTAAGTGAGTGGTATGCATTGTTTTGTCTTGTGATTATATGATTCTTGTCCAATCATAATTTTTGAACACTTCCTTTTTTCAATTTTCTTATCTAATATTCTTTTTATTATTTGTGATTTGATTGTAACATGGGAATATAAGATGAATTTTAGAAGAAAAAAAAAAATAAGAGAAGTAAATGGCAAAAGAAAAAAAAATTAAAATATATCGTGTGTTTTGAATACTTAGCCTTAATTAATCCACTCAAATCATGTGAACATCAACTTCGTAGTAGGATAATTTGATTTGAGCTCGTGTATAGTTTATGAATACGGGAGCCTAAGTAAATGTGATGCAATTGACATATTTTGTTACACGGCCACATTAATTTTATTGATCAAATCATTTTTTTTCCATTTTGCTGCTTGATTTGGAATCCTTATAGAAATTTCAATATAATGCAAATTAAAATTAAAATTAATATTGTTTCGATAGACATAAAAGAAGCAACATACTCATGTAATACTTTGATTGATTCCCAATTAATGTATTGTTTTACAATATTAAATGTTTATATTTATTTTACAATACGTATTTGAATATGATTATGTTAAATGTGTGCATTAAACTATGTAAACAATAAAGATTATGATATAAAAGGAAATAAAAGGAGTATAATTTAAATACTCAGTTATCATTTTCACAAAGAAAAAAAAAACATACACATTAGGTTATTTGTAATAATATTATGTAGTGGAATTACAATGATATTCATTATAATTCTTACATGACCTGAAGGGAAACAAAAACAAAATTAGGGAACAAAATGTGGTGGAGCGTGGAGGACATGGCCAATTTGCTACATTTGTACTTTCTTTGTTTTACATCAGTTTACACATTTTAACTTCAATACAATTCACATAAATTACTTTACTTTATATCGTGTTTTGTATGAGTACTTAAGAAAAACCATAATTATTTGAAATCTTATTAGATTCATTGTATTGTAGCGTGTATTTTTCCAATGGGAATATTAACTTTTATATAACTTTTGCTTATTGATAATAGAAGAAATTAATGTTTTAAATCGATATAGAGGAAGTATTAAATAGTACGGAGAAGTGTTAATATAAAAATTGAATTCTACAAGGATTTTTTTTTATCTTATTTTAACTTATACTCTGTATTATCCTATTAAAATAAAAGTTTAAAAAATAGATAATTTCAAATAAAATAAAATAATTTTCATAAATACATGTGACATTAAAAATTAAAAATATAAATAAATAAATAAATAAAATAAAATAAAAAAAAATAAACCAACATCCTTCTCTTCCCTCTAAAATCCTAGTCTCCATTGTTGAATTTTAGAGGGAGTTCAATCGGTTTTTAATAGTAAAAAGCCTCAATCTTTGTTTCTTACGTGTTTTTCTCTTTACTTTTGTTTGTTTTTAGGTTTATAATAACTCTTCCTTTTTTTTAAGATGAACTTTCTCCCTCGAAGACAAGGTTTTTCTTTTCCTCTAGGATACTTTCTCCTAAAATTTATATATCAATCTCTCAAATATATTCAAATGAATCACATGTAAATCATCCTCACGTCTACAATAAATCGTTAGATTGTATATTCAACAAGGTTGTATATATTCTAGCAATGTAAGCAGGAGATCTTCCACAATGCAAGATTCACCCAATAATCGTACTGTGCATGAAAGATTTCTTTATTTTTTTCGATATGTTAGGTATATTTATTGGATTCAAATTTTTTTTGTAGATATCATATGACTTTTTATTAATGTATTAATTTTACTAATAAAAGAATGATAAAATAATTTTCGAACAATATTAAATTAAATAATTTCAGATAAAATAAAATAAGTTTAGATAATAGTAGTATAAAAATAAGATAAAATAATTTTAGATAATATAAGTATAAAATAAGATAAAGTAATGTTAGATTATATAAAACAAAATAAAATCAAATTTATAATATTACTAGTTTTGTGCCCCGGACGATGTCCAGGTTGTTTATTGAATTTTAGGATAAACCTTTTGGCTTGAATGTTAAATACGGTTAGATAATCACTTTTGATGATGCAGGATATTTAAACATGCGATATCGTACTTAAATTATTTTTATTAAACTGAAAGTATTTTTACCGATTAAAACTTATTTTTACTAATTCTCTATTATTTTAAATGGATCTTATTTTAAATAACTTTTTTAAATGAATTTTATGATGGAAATAGAACCGAGTTATTAGATTTGTATTAAAAGTTATGATTGATTTTGTATATATGAAATATTAGAAGTATATCGACAATAAAACTCTATACAACAATTTTATCTTAAAAAATCTATCCAAAATTCCCTTACTTAGCATCATATGTGTCACAATAATACCTAGTTTTCGCCTACATGGCTCGACACTTGGCGAAAAATTGAAATGCCAAGTGTCGCTGTCTTGTGGCTTATCTGCGAGACTGACTTTATTTATTAGTGATATGGTATAAAATCTAATATATATATAAATAAAGTAGGCATTTTTCAAGAGCATTCGGCGCGCCGCCATAGAAGCAAAGCATTATTTCGACCAATTAAAAATTATATTTCTATTTTATTTTAGAATTAAAAAATTCACTCGCCACCTAAGAAAAAGTCACTAATGAGATTTAAGAATTTTGCCACGTAGGTAAAAACAGCGAATAGTGATTTATTAGGATTTAAATTATTTATAAAACTAAAAATTATCTTTAAAAAAAAACTAAGAACCATCTTTAGATTTTAGGATTTAAATTATTTAAAAAACTACTGAATAAATTTTATTTTGACTTTAGGATTTAAATTATAAAAAAAAATTAAAATTATCTTTTGATATTAACGATTTTATCTAAACATCCGATGAATGAGATAATATTTTCATAAAAAAATTTAAAACTTATAATGCAATGCATGAAAAAAAAAACTTTACCTTCTTTAAACATTTATGTGAAATTTATGTCAAAATAATTAAATAAAATTTTTTCCATTCGGCACGCCACATAAGCAAAGGATTATTTCGACTAATCAAAAATTAGATTTGTATTTTATTTTACTACCTCCGTTACATATTAGTTGCAACTTTGGAATATTTTATATCTCACAAATATAACCCCAAAGTTGCAACTAATATATAACGGAGGTAGTAGAATTAAAAAATTCACTCACCACCTAAGAAAAGGTGACAAATGAGATTTAACAATTTTGCCGCGTAGGTAAAAACAACGAATAGTAATTTATTAGTATTTAAATTATTTATAAGCTAAAAATTATCTTAAAAAAACAACAATCATCTTTAGATTTTAGAATTTAAATTATTTAAAAACCTACTGAATAAATTTTATTTTGATATTAGGATTAAATTATAAAAAAATAAATTTTATCTTTTGATATTAACGATTTTATCTAAACATCCGATGAATGAGATAATATTTTCATAAAAAATTTAAAACTTATAACGCAATGCAAGAAAAAAAACTTTACCTTCTTTAAACAGTTATGTGAAATTTATGTCAAAAAAATTGAATTGAATTTTTTTTTAATAAATAACAAGAAATATAATATATATATATATATATATATATATATATATATATATATATATATATATATATATATATATATATATATATATATATAAAAGACATTTTTCGATAGCATTCAGCGCGCCACATAAGCAAGAGCCTTATTTCAACCAATGAAAAATTAGATTTATATTTTATTTTAGAATTAAAAAATTCATTCGCCACCTAAGCAAAAGTAACGAATGAGATTTGAGAATTTAACCACGTAGATAAATAAATAAAAAATTAGTAATTTATGATTTAAATCATTTAAAACACCAAATATTATCTTTTGATATTAGTATTTAAAAAATTTATTAAAAATTATCTATCAATATTAATGAATTTATCTTCATATCCGATTAACGAGATAATATTTTCATAATTTATTTTAATTTAAAAAAAATCCAAATTCTACCTAAATAAATAATGAATGAGATAGTAAAATTAATCAAATAATTTTAAAAGTAAATAAAAAAAATAGCAAAAAATTATAAAAATAAATATTAGATATTAAGAGATTACAAAAAATATACAAAATATGATTTTTTTTGGTAGCATTCCGCACACAACATAAGCGTGAAACTTATTTCATCTAACAAAAAGAGATTAGTATTTTATTTTAGAATTAAAAAAATTCAATCGCCATGTAAGCAAAATTAACGAATGAGATTTGACAATTTAATTTCAAATGTAAAAAACAGTGAATAGTGATTTATGATTTTAATTATTTTTTTAAAAAAAATGATATTTTCACATTAAAGATTTTATCCTAATATGTGACTAATAAGTTAACATTTTTACAATTTATTATATTTAATAAATTCAATTGACACGTAACTAATTCTTTCAAAAAAAAAAAAAAAATTGTCACATACCTAACAACAACAAATAAGGTGGCATTATAAATTAAATTAAAAATAGTTTAATTAATTTATTATGTGGTGTTTTTATTTTAATAAAACTATTAGATTGAAAAATAAATCAAATAAATAAATTAGAATATAATTTGACTAAAAAATATACATAAGTTGTGCATCGCACGGGCTTTCATCTAGTTATTAATTATTACTAAGCAGAGTAAATAAAATAGAGAAGGGATCAGTAGGCAGAGCAGGTGTCAGTAGAGTATAGCAGAAAGATACAGCTCAAAAGAACAGGGTCTAAGTGTGTGTAATTTTTTTTTAAAAAAAAAATAGTTAATTGTAAGGGAGAAATAGTTATAAAATTATTGAGGAAAAGGTGAATTAGAGTTAAATAATGTTAATGGAGATGCATGTAGTTTATATTTTCTTTGTTATTTAAAGTTAAATCTTTGTAGTTTCTTATTATTTCACTTGAAATATATAAGAAATAGCCGGTCATGTCTAAATATCTGATAATTTTTTTATTCATACAACATTTTAAGGGTAATACATTTACATTAGAGATTGTTATAAATTATTGTCAAAATTTTTGTTATATAATCATGCCCTTTTTCTTGATATTTGTTTTTCATAAATAGTAATCCAAACTTTTTTAAGAATATCTTTTCCTTTTTTTCCCGTTTCAGAACATTTATTTTTTACCACTTTAGAAATTTCCATTTTTATTAAAATTGATCGATTGAATTTATGATTTTTTTCAAATTTTCCTATTGTAGCTTGTTTGATATCTTTAATTGGAATATATATTACGTTAACAATATAATATTTTAAAGGACAATTTGGAAAAGTTGGACACCAATTTTATTTTCACTCCCCTCCCCCCTTTTTTATATGCATGTGATGCATGCATCATGTATTAATTAAAGTAGTTTACAACATTAACTTAAACAATAACCTAAATGTCAAAATATAATGAGTGAATAATAAAAATGATCTGATATGATGTTACAAATTTTGTCTTATCTTCGTGGTTATGGCTTTTTTTTTATTATTTCATTAATTATATTTTTTAAACTCTCTTTATCAAATGATTATCAGAATGAACATTTTGAACACTTCAAGAAGACACTCTTTGTGAATCGAGTGAAGAAAAATAGATAGAAGTATCATGATTCTTTAAATAAGTTCACAACTTAGATTGTGCCATTAAGGATGACAGTCATATATATTAATATATAGCTTAGTTTAACATATATATATGCCCCTATTGCTATATCTCTGATGTAATTACAGTTGATCAATGCTTATCTTTCAATAATAATTATTTGCCTCGCGGCTTCTTATAAAAAAAAAATAAAAAAATGTTGGTATCTCAATTGGAGTTACTGTTAAAAAAAATGAAACCAAAAAAAAAAGAAAAATTGATATTAATAATCTCAACTTTGCACGATCACTACAAGAAAATTACCTTTTCGTAGTGATTATTCCAACCTTAGGTATCGATTGTATTTGCTACAAAAAGCTTTCCCAACGAATGGTTATTCGATACAACATCCGCCGTTACCATAGCCTTTAGTAGTGTTTTTCGATATCACTGGGGTTGTCCTCAATAATCGATACGAAAAACTACATCCAATCATGGTGATTACTGTAGCGATTATAATCGCTATAAATGTTGAACTCATTTTCTTCCAAAAAAAAAAAGTCACATATGATCTTTACGAGATTCGAACATGCAACCTTAAGCTCTAATATTAAATGTTTTAACAATTAGTTATGACATATTTTATGTATTATTTGTCAAACAATATTTATATATGTAGTCTAGACTAGGCTTTTCGTATCGATTTTTGGGTTTTAGTGGCGATTAAAAACGATACGATTTCCAATAATTTTATAAATGTGCAAAAAAAGGGTGGATATGTATTATTATGTTTTTCATATCGATTTTATATGGGATTACCATGACGATTGTAAAATGATACGATTTCCTCTACAATTTCACAAACATACATGCATATTGTAGTGAATGTACAATCACTACAATATAATCACTACGAAAAAACATTTTTCTTATAGTGGATTTATTTTTAATAATCCCAACTTTGGATTATTCTGGAATAATCCGAACTTTGAGGGCTGTTTTCTTTCTTCAATCCCAACTCGGTCAACAACCTATAATAATAGGTTATCTTACTCGTGTCAACTTGTCATTGGTGCAAGGAAAAAATAAAAAAAAAAAAAATCAGAAACCACCCACCCCCTCGCCCGCCCCTGCTCACCAAAACCTCCAACCATACCCACCGCGGTTTCCCTCCCCCACCGAAAAATCCATGCCCCCACCCCGAAACCTGACCCCCGACCTTGCCCTACCTCAAAAAACACTAGACCCCCTTCCACCATCCCTGAAACCATGAGTCTTTGCCATCAGAATTCACTCGTCATTCCCGTTATCCGTCTCTAACTTCTTTCTCTTCCATCGCCGCCTCACTTCTCCCCTCTTACCCACCACTTGTATAGGGGCAGTGCACCGTATCTGAGAAATGAAAGTTGTTGATGCCGACATCACCGAAGAAATCTCCATTGAAGAAATAAAATTAAGATTTATTTTCTTAATCTAGCTAGTATGAGGGTTGCACATTTGATGATGGTGCTGGAGTTGAGTGATGAAGGTGGAGGTAATGGTGGTAGTGCCACGGTGAGGGAAGGGGGGGTGTTTTGCGGGATGGGGGAAGAAGTTTCGGGGATGGTAGAGGGCGGGTCAGGTTTCGAAGTGAGGGCGGGTCAGGTTTCGAAGTGAGGGCGTGGTTTTTTCGGTGAAAGCAAGGGAGGACGATGGGGTGGGGTTAGGGGTTCCAGTGAGCAGGGACGGGGGATGGGCGATTTGCTGGTGTTTTGTTTTTTTTTAAAAAATTCTTTTTTACCAATTAGCTCTCAACATTTGGCACTTTATAAAAAAAAATTAACCTTTTCAATAGGTAACTTGTCATAATGATCGATGAAAAAAAAACAGTCACCAAAGTTCGGATTATTCCAGAATGATCCAAAATTGGGATTATTAAAAGAAAATCAGGCAAAGTTGGGATTATTAAAATCAATTTTTCCAACCAAAAAACGTGTTCTCTAAACGAGACACATAGTATTATAAATATATACTATGTATAAGAGTACATTACAAAATTAACATTCGACAACGTTTGTTTATATTACACACTTTTTATCAACCTCATTTTGTTCCAACGAACTCTAGCTTAAATTAAAACAATAAATATAAATGATAAATAAAAACACTATAATTTTTTTTATAAAAAAGATTAAGATACAAGATTACAAAAGTAAATTCTACAAATGAAAAAAGAAAGATGAATTAGGTAACAGGAGCAAGGTCAACACAAAGGTGTATATTATTGTTGTATGCGACGTGGTGATAATGGGTGTAGCTAGACACCTGATTGTGTCTTCCCAAAAACCAAACTCAGTGATGAGTACCTTTCGTGTCTTTGATTGACGAGTTCGGTAAAGAGTTGAAGAGTCATGAGAAGTTTCCTTAAGCCTTGACAATATTTCTAACCATGTTTTAATGTTTTAATCCAAAATCATTGATTTTGTATCCTTAAAAATCATTCATTTCGTGCCCAATTTATAAAAACGTCCAAACCTGATTATTTTGGTCCGTGTTCTCAGTCCAATTATCATTTCGTTGGATGGGCTTGAAAAGATCTTTCCAACGATATATTATAAGCCCAAATCCGACTTAAAACGAATAAGTTATGGCCAAAATACTAAATCGAGCTTAAACCGAGCCTAGGTCCACCTTAGCTACGACCCAGTGGTTATGTGGAGTCCAAATATCTTATTTAGGCCCTATATGATCATATTCCTAATCTTAAACCAATTAGGACCCTTTTAGAAGTCTCTAGAAGGTTCTAACTTATCTTTTAAAGATCGAAGAGTTCGAAATCGAATAAAACTCTCTTTTCGATAATCCTTGTTCTATTCGGATACAGAAATGTCCGGATATCTTACGGGAATACAATTCCATTAGAAATCAAACTCTGTACGGCTTTAATATCCTTTAGAACAAGCGCGCAACACCAGGACCATCGCGCAGCGATAGGCCTGACACGGCGCGTCAGCTTTCAGCGCGGTGCGGCAGCCCTGACGCGTCACGTCAAAATTTGTTCTATTTTGTTTGGAACTTTTGATATTTTCTGATCGTCTAGACTCTCTTTTTTTCCCTATAAATAGAGGTCGTTTTCCCCGTTTTCAGACCATCATCAAGAATCCTTAGCTCTAATCATCATCAATCCTTCATAATCTTTCTTAAACACCCATGTTCTTAGCCTTAGCCTAAACACATCCTTGATACTCTCCCAAATCAGTCACAATACCTCATTCACGAGATTCGAATCCTCCTAGCCATACTCGACGTTGCCTTCGACCTTGACGTGAAAGGTTGATAGTTCTGAGGGTTTGGTCCCAAATCTATATTTCAATTCATATTTAATTTATTTACTTTATTGGTTTAACTTTCTTGAAGTTTACTAACGTGTGTATTGTTTTAATAGCAAGAAAATTGAGGCATCAAAGTGAGTAATTCAATTATCCTTTTTATCGTTCTTTTGATTTTGGATTAGAAATCATGCTTACAATGTTATATTAATTCCTAGTATCATGTTTAGGATGTTACTATGATTTCTAGTATCATGTTTAGGATAGCGCTTTGATTTTGTTATTAGTGACATGCTAGGATTTTTTATTAATCTATTTAGTATCATACCTAGGATCTTACTACTAACGATGTTTTGATGATGTTTTTATGATGATGATTGTTGTATTAATCATATGTTGTTTGATTATTATGATTTATTGTTATTGCTTGATCACGCCCCTTTCTTGCAAGTTTAAAGGGAATTTGTACTTGAAATCACGCCTAATAAGATAATTAATAATTTGATTTAGACTAATATGACTTTAATTCAAGTGATCACCAAGATTAAATTTGATTGTGCATTAATAATCAACCAACGTAGATTAAATAGGTTTAGGGTTAACTTGATGTACGTATGTTGATCAAAAAGCACACATGAGTATCATAAGAATTGAGTAGACGCCTATTTAGGGTAGGTTCAATCTCTTTTAGGTTGGATTCGTACCATCATCCCCAAACATCCAATCATGGTTGCGGACCACTATGGAGTTAGCGATCTCCGTGATCGTGAATGGGGTGTAACCTTCACACCCGTGAACGGTTTACAAGTACCTAAAACTTGTTGGCGACTCTTTTTCTCTAGCTTCTAGCTTCTTTTCTTTGGAATGCCGCCATGCCTAAAAGCATGACCCACATGTAGGCGAGAGGTGAAAAATTCCCTACAATGGGTGATGGTGTTGTTTGGAATGGTGTTTCCTGATGATCATGGAAGAAAGGAGGATTGATCATGTAAATAAAAGAAGCAAAAATGAGTAAATTTTATATATTCATCAAATGTGTGAAATATATGTATTTTATAAATTGGTTAGGTCGTAATTATTGTTTTGTAGATGAAAGATTGATCAATGGGGGGATTGATCAAATTATTTAATAACTGTTAGGAATTGATTTTCCTAAGTTGTATTACTGTATGAACAAGTATATATATATATATATATATATACAACCTAAGGAGAGATTAGGGTCGATAACATTTGATTAGGGGATTTTGCTCCCACCAATCGGAATGCGCCACGTGGGCCAATCAGGTCCTGCCAAGTGTCCCCCAGTTGGAATTGTCGGGGCTTGCCACGTGGCACGCGCTTATTCGTCCACCTTGGACCTATTATGTCATGACACGTGGCATACTCCATGCCTAATGGAGAAACCGGCCACCCAGGCCCAACTTTCGAGGGAAGCCCAATCATCCCTAGGTTAACCTAAACCTAGGATTGGCACGTTTCCCAAGGTTATAAATACCTCCCTTAATCCTCATTAAGGGGGGATTACAGGGATTACAGAAGTTAACAGGCTGATCACGCTAACAAAGCAGATTACCTACATTAAACACTCTCACCTAGAGAGACCCAATCATTTTAATTTCCGCATTAATTACTCCTTAATCAAGTACTAACTTGACCGTTGGAGGCGAAGCTCCCACCACCAAGAGTCTCCGTTGTTTTGCAGGTACAGGCGTCCAGTTCCAGTCTCGGAATTGTAACTCTCCCGCAGGACATCAGAAAACCCCGATACATTTGGCGCCGTCTGTGGGGAGAGTACTTCTGAGATGGCATCCAAGTCTGTACCGACTCCTGAAGAGAGGCGTCCCCTAGACGACCCTCAAGTTCAGTCGGACCACGATACTGAGAGTGAATTTGAAGTTGAAGCTCACACAGCTTCAGACGGGACCCTAAGGGCCCGACGTACCCGTCATACCGAAAGGAGGGAACGGGAACATCTTCAAACTGGAAGTGAGCCAGCAGGCGCACCGCCTGTTCGGCAGCAGCCGACTGATGGGTCTGCTCCCATCACAAGGAACGAACTCATGACCTTCATGAGGGACTTCAAGGGAAAAATTCAAGAGTTGATCAAACAGAAGCCGTCTGCTCTGGACAAGGAGCAGTCGGCTAAGAAACCCTCCACTTCACATAAGAGGAAGCCAGTTCAAGGGCGAAAGGCGACTCCTCATCCTAAATCTAGGAAGCGGGAGCCACCTGCCCTTGATTTCACAAAATACCGTTTTCCTACTCTAGGAAATAGGAAACCTGTTCGTCATATTCAGGCGGACGGGTCGAGGAAATCATACACAGACGCTCGGCTACTGCTAGAGTAGAAGAAGAGTGACCGATTGTCAGAGTCGGCCTCTACTTCAAACTTCCAAGACAGTCTGCGAAATACCTCAATGAGGCATACGCAGTCGTATCATGAGAGTCAGTCAGGCGGCACCTCCCGTCAGTCCGACTTTCATAGCGACCAGGCGGTACCAAACTTACCGTTTGTGCCGCAACAACAGTATTTCTTACAGCCACCTCCGTTTGGTGGACCTGCAGCAAAAAATGTCCAACCTATGGACTGGCAGCTACGGTTGCTTAGACTTGGTGAACAGCCGTCGGCTTTCTCCAAGGAAATTACTGAAGCCGCTCAGCCGACCAAAGTGAAAAATGTATTAGTAGGCGCCTATGACGGCACTACTAACCCAGAAGACCATCTTATGGCCTTCACCAACCTGATGTACCTTCAAGGGTTTGATGATCCCACTTGGTGCAAGTGTTTCCCAGCGACTCTCAAAGGAATCGCACAACAATGGTTCGGCAACCTGCCGACTGGTTGTGTAAATAGCTTCAGGACGCTTGCTTACTTATTCACCTCCAACTTCGCCATGAACATCCCTGCAAAGAAGACGACCCTTGATTTAGGAACAATTCAGCAGGGCGAGAAGGAGGGGCTTCGTTCTTACATCAGGCGTTTTAACCTGATGAGAATACAGATTCAAGGGTTACCGGATGAGGTAGCCTATACTGACTTTTTCAGAGGTCTCAAAGACGGGTCGACCTTCAAATTTGATTTGGTCCGAAAGAGGGTGGCGACTCTTCAAGAGGCCTTGATTGAAGCGGAAGCCTATATACAGGCAACTGATCTTTGTAGTATGGTAAAACAGTCGGACGGGAAAAGGTCCGACAAAAGAGAAGGACGACAGAAACAGTCGTCAAACAAAGATGAGAAGAGAAAAGAGGTCTGGGCGGCTGATTCCTCTAAACAGCCGGCCCAGAAAAAGAAAAAAGAATTCAAACCATACTCCCCAAAGTATGCGTTTATCAAGGATAACCAGTTTATCCTAAAAGAAATCAAGGGACGGATCTCAATTGAGAAGCCGGTCCCCATTAAGGGTTCTGCAAACAACCGGAACCAAGATAAATTTTGTGCTTATCATGAAGATGTTGGTCATCACACCAATGATTGCATCAGTCTCATGCGGTATCTGGGCCGCCTGGCTGAACAAGGTGATCTTGACACTTATGTCAAGAAATCTACGGGGAACACTTCCTCGAAAAAGCAGTCGGCCAAAAAGAATCAACAGGCCGACAGCTCCGATACAGATGATGCAGTCGTCTACACCATTGCAGGCGGCTTCTCAGGAGGCGGCCCCACTATTAGGGGCAACAAAGACAATATCA
Organism: Chenopodium quinoa; assembly: GCF_001683475.1. Lineage (NCBI taxonomy): Eukaryota > Viridiplantae > Streptophyta > Magnoliopsida > Caryophyllales > Amaranthaceae > Chenopodium > Chenopodium quinoa. Next base: position 207,447 of record NW_018743033.1, read on the forward strand.
GACGGTTAAATGAAATTCTGTTCACCAAGAACGGCCCTCCAAATATTCATTTCCTGAGATTGTCATCACTGAAGAAGATCTAGGAGGGGTAAGGGGGCCGCATGACGATCCTATCGTTATTGAATGTAAAGTGGCCAACCAGAGAGTTGGCCGAATCCTCATAGATACCGGAAGCTCCTCAGATATCATCAGTAGCAAATGTCTGTCGAAACTAAAATATCAGACATACATCCGGCATCCCACCCTTTAGTAGGGTTTGGAGGAGGAGTCGTCCACCCAGTGGGACGAGTGGATTTACCCATCCGCCTGGGCGAAAAAGGGGAAGGACGACACATGGTAGTCCGGTTCCTGGTAGTAAAAGAACTCTCGGCCTACAACATGATTCTGGGACGACCAACCCTGAATAATTCCAAGGCTGTTATAATCCCATCTCTTATGTTGCTCAAGTTTGAGAGGGATAATGGAACAGTCGGGTCCCTAAGGGGAGATCAGAGGATGGCCCGAGAGTGCTATCTCTCGGATGTCAAGCTCACTGTTATGACCACTGGGTCGAGTGGTGGAAAAATAGACCTTGACAATGTCAAGGAGAGTGCGCCTGTTCAAGAAGCAGGCGGCAAGAAGAGAAAGGCATCCTAGACAGAAGCTCAACTTGGATGGATCCAATCAGGACTCTGACAAACAGTACCCTGTTGGATGATCATATTTCTTTTGAAAGATGTAAATAGTCAAGGGCTACTTAATAAAAGTTTGCGTACTTAATATTCAATTTTGTACAAAGAGGGGCAGGCCGCCTATACATTTACAGTCGGCTACTCTCCATGTTTAATTTTTATTTATACTAAAGAGGGGCAGGCCGCCTATACATTTACAGTCGGCTACTCTCCATTGAGTATTTTACTCTCTTCAGAGGGGCATGCCTTCTGTACCTTTACAGTCGGCTACTCTCCATTGAGTTTTTTACTCTATCTTCAGAGGGGCATGCCGTCTGTACCTTTACAGTCGGCTACTCTCCATTGAGTATTTCACTCTATCTTCAGAGGGGCATGCCGTCTGTACCTTTACAGTCGGCTACTCTCCATTGAGTATTTCACTCTATCTTCAGAGGGGCATGCCGTCTGTACCTTTACAGTCGGCTACTCTCCATTGAGTATTTAACTCTATCTTCAGAGGGGCATGCCGTCTGTACCCATACAGTCGGCTACTCTCCATTGAGTATTTCACTCTATCTTCAGAGGGGCATGCCGCCTATACCTTTACAGTCGGCTACTCTCCATTGAGTATTTCACTCTATCTTAAGAGGGGCATGCCGTCTGTACCTTTACAGTCGGCTACTCTCCATTGAGTATTTCACTCTATCTTCAGAGGGGCATGCCGTCTGTACCCATACAGTCGGCTACTCTCCATTGAGTATTTCACTCTATCTTCAGAGGGGCATGCCGCCTGAACCTTTACAGTCGGCTACTCTCCATTGAGTATTTTACTCTATCACCATAGGGGCATGCCGTCTGGACATATAGTCGGCTACTCTCCATAGAAGAGGGCCGACTGGTTCCAAACACATAGCCACCACCCTTATACTTAGCTAAAAAAGATTAGGGCCTGACCGACCCTGTGCCTAAACAGGCGGCTACCCTCCTCTTACTTAGCACCTACGTTCACCAAGAACTAACCAAGGCCTCAGGCCGAATGATCAGACCAGGCGCCAAGCCAACTGATCAAATCTTCAAAACTAATACGACCTGTCCCAACATCATAGCAGACGTCCGGCGGCATCCCTCCGGATGAAATTCGTCGCAGAGAGCAGCTCTCTTTTGGGTGGAACATTGCTCTATAAACCAATTACACGGCACCTATACGACTGTCCCCAAGGGCAACCACGTAGCCGTTTTTGAGACAAGGATAACTCTATCACTAACCAAACCAGTGGTAGCAGTTGACATCTGAGTCAGATGACCGCCTGTATTACTTGGGATAAATGCAGGGGGTACCTCTTGAGTTAATAGCCAACAAACATTGGCGAATCAAAAGGTTCAGCCGGCCTCCGCCGCCTGGTGCCTCTACTACTCAAGCAGGAGTGACGGCGACTGAGTAACACCAACGTTAACTCATAGTCACTCCCTCAAACTTGGTATGGAACCTAAAAGGTATGAGTCGTCCGCCTGTTTTTAGCAAACAGGGGCTCTCAACCACTACTCCTGCTAGGTTAACAACCTATGAGTTAATAGCCAACAAACATTGGCGAATAAAGGGGAACAACCGGTACCCACCGCTTGATACCTCCACTACTCAGTTACTTGACGACTAGGTAACAATCATGTTTACTTGGTCAAACCACTTTCCTACTTGGTTAATTTTACAAATGACAGGACCGCCTGCCTAAAGGGGATCCAGTCTTTAAAATGGTTCGAATACCGATTGGATAAATGGCCGACTGATCGTCTATCCTGGAAACAGACAATCAGTCGTTCAGGGGCATAGGCGGCGTGCGTGACTAACTATCCGTACCTGTCTGCAACTATCGGCCATGTAAAACAGTCGGTATAGTGTACAATTGGAACAGAATATTCAATACTTGAACAAATTTGAAGCAAAACAAAAAATTCATTTAAAAGAAGCCGGTCATTAAAGACCGGCAAAATATTCAGAGCCCCGGCCCCCTGGCCGGGTAAATACAAAACAAACGGCACGCAGGCCGTGGAAAGAATACATAAAGCTTAAGAAGGGGGCAGATCTTCAATATTAGTAGTTGCCGCCTGGTCAGCACTCTTCTTGCTGGACTCGGCTTCAGCTGCATCCTTCTTTGATGCATTACCCCCAAGCGGCACAAGCGCCACTACCGGCTCCTCCTCCTCCAACGCTTCCTCCAACGCCTCTTCCTCAGCAGCCGCCAGGATCTCCTGATTATATGTGTTAGAACACTGGCGGTACGTTTTTTCCCATGAGGCAAAGTCGGCATTGGGGAAGAGGCGGCCCCAAGTCATGCGCTGGATTTGAGCAGAGTCTTCCATCATCTCCCGGACCAGCTCTTTCTTCTCTTGCTCGGCCTTTTCCGAGAGCTCCTGAGTAAGACTCTTCTCCTGGGTCACCAGACGTTCCTTTACGTTGGCCAAGGATTTCTCCAAGGCTTCGTATGAGGACATCTTGTGGCGAAGAGGTCTCAGCTCGGCCTTGAGGTTGTTGATGGTCGCCTCCAACTCGCCATTCCTCTTCTGGGCCGCCTCTGACTGAGCCCGGGTAGCGGCGGTAGCCTGCGCCTGATAATAAAGAATATCAAAGGTCAGAACTTCATTTTGGGCAATTTGAAACATTGCCTTATCACAGTTAGAGGCGGCCATAGCTTTTGCAGCCTTTACCTCTTTGTTCTTCCGGTCAAGCGGCTTGCGAAGGCCGTTCACTCGGAGCAGGGCCTAAGTAAAAAGGGGAACAGGCGTCAGTTTCCAAACAAAAAGAAAACAGGCGTCCTGGAATTCAAATACTCAAAAATATGCTAAGTATACCTCAGCAAGGACCCTTGCAATCCTGTCTAGGTCAAGGGTGCCGACACCCCTGACCGCCTCCCTTTCACCTGGAGGAATGGCCTTGATCATAGACTTGGCCACCTCTACCAAGTCAGGCTCCTGAGGGCCGGCTGCATCAAGCATAAACAAACGGATTAGACCTAGTAAAAAAGGGAGCAAGTCTAAAATTTACAAGGACAACTTCATACTTCTAGGCGGCCCAGCTGGAGTTTTAGAAGAAGTGGCCGGCTGTTTCTCAGCCGCCACATGTTTCCTGGCAGAACCAGGAGAGCTCGCAACAGTCGTCCTCCGGGCCTTGGGGTCCGGCTGTTGGGAAGAAGAAGCTCTTGGAGCGCCCGTCTAAAAAAGAAGAAAAAAGTCAGTATATGCATAAACATAACTCCAAAAAGAGGGTGAAAGGTTCGAAGCCCACCAAGGGTGCCCCCTTGTTGGGGGAGTCGGTTGAAGCTTGTTGCATGATGGAGGCCCGCAACATGGCCGCCGCAGTCTTGGAGGCGGTAATTTTGCTCATAGCGTCCGCTGCAAAAACAAACAGCAAAGTTAATAAAAGTTATAACAAAAATGCACGGAACAACAGAGTATTCGACAGGCCGGCTACCTCTTGAGGACCGACTGCTGAGGCCACAGGCGGCCAAAAAGTACTCGTCGTAGAGCCATTTGAAGCTCGGGACGCAGTGCAGGGGTACTTGCTCTCGTACCCCTGAAGTAGAGTCGACCCTCGACTCTACTTTAAAGAGTCCTTTATACAGGATCTCTTTCTTAGCTTTGGGGGGAACAGGCGGCATGCTGCGGCCGCCTGCAAGAAGGGGCAGATTCCTGTTCCACCTGTTGAGGCGCTTGTTCAGCTCTGTGTCTGAACTCTCAATGATGAAGAAGGTGCACCGCCAGTCCTTCCATTTGTTTGCTTTACCTCTCGTCATGAGGTAGCCCCTGTGGCTCGTCAATTGATACCAGCCGGTACCGCCTGCCTTAGGAGTCCGGCTGAGGTAGTTCATGTGGGCGAAAGCCTCGAAGCTCGGCTCCACCCCGTGCAGTTCGCACCCGGCCACATAGCCGAGTACGTTGACCCAGGAGTTCGGGGCTAACTGCCATAACCCCAACTCATACCCATCCAAGATCCGCTGAACAGCCGGATGTAATGGGAAGTGCAGCCCAGCCTTGATGGCCGCCTCGTAGCAGCCAAAGCAGGCGCTATCATTACTGGAACCAGCCGGCCAGACGACTGTGTCTTCTGGATCCGGCACAAACACTAAAAAGCCGGGGCCCATTGTGTGGTTTGCGATAAAGCTCTCCACTTTCTCTTGCATGGCTGTGATCCGGCCCCGAGGTACCGTGCAGTAGTAGGGGGTATTTTGCTCTCGGTAAGAGGCGGATGGCTCCGCCCAATTGTCCCCCTTCTCAACTGCGTGAGAAAGCCTCGCCTCTTGCAGGCGACTGTTTTTCTCTTCTGTGTCCAGAGAAGCATGGCCAGAAGAGCTAGACTCGGAATCGTCCTCTGACGAGTCCGAAGAGGACGACTCCTTCCCTCTCCCGGAGGGGCCCGCCTCCTCTTCTTTAAAAGGAGCAGGAGAGAATGAAGAATTGTCAACTGAGAAATGGGAAGGGGTCACTTTGATTATTCCCTCAGAACAGCCGGCTTTCAAGCCGCTTTGTTTCACTTCCACATCTGGCGCCTGGTCAAATGTTTCACTAATCGGCACCCTGCGGGAGGAGCCGTCTGAATTTGAGATCCTGGCAGTCTTTTTTGTTCTGGACATCATGCTCTGCATAGACACAGATACAGTCGGACTTTGTATAAAGGGAAAAGATGGGTCCGGAAAAGGGCAGGCGACACTCCTAGTCCTAGATTCAGTCGTCCCCGGTGACCGACTGATCACTAACCTAGGTCGTGTCGTGTGCTTCCGTGGTGCCATTTCAAAAAAGAATAAAATAAAGAGAAAATTAAGAGTAAGAGAACCGACGGTAACCTGAACGAGTGACGGTTGGTGAAGTTCTGAAAATCCTTTGCAGTCGGCTTGTCAGAGCAGGCGGTAGGCAGAAAGAGTCCAAAATGTCAGAGCAAGTTCAGGGGTCCGAATGTTCTCTCACAAAGTTCTCAAGTGTGAATGACTGAAGTCAACACTCCCTTATATATAGGCGAAGTGGGAAGGCGAAGGGTCACTTCCAGAATTCAAAATTTGGGCGGGAGAATCTCTCGGCCTTTCGCCGAGTGACACCTGTAGCAGGCCGTCGCCTGTTACAGTGCGGCACCTGTCACAGGTAACACGTGACCAGTCACGTGCCACTTGTGAGGGGCAAATGATTAGGGGATTTTGCTCCCACCAATCGGAATGCGCCACGTGGGCCAATCAGGTCCTGCCAAGTGTCCCCCAGTTGGAACTGTCGGGGCTTGCCACGTGGCACGCGCTTATTCGTCCACCTTGGACCTATTATGTCATGACACGTGGCATACTCCATGCCTAATGGAGAAACCGGCCACCCAGGCCCAACTTTCGAGGGAAGCCCAATCATCCCTAGGTTAACCTAAACCTAGGATTGGCACGTTTCCCAAGGTTATAAATACCTCCCTTAATCCTCATTAAGGGGGGATTACAGGGATTACAGAAGTTAACAGGCTGATCACGCTAACAAAGCAGATTACCTACATTAAACACTCTCACCTAGAGAGACCCAATCATTTTAATTTCCGCATTAATTACTCCTTAATCAAGTACTAACTTGACTGTTGGAGGCGGAGCTCCCACCACCAGGAGTCTCCGTTGTTTTGCAGGTACAGGCGTCCGGTTCCAGTCTCGGAATTGTAACTCTCCCGCATGACATCAGAAAACCCCGAAACAACATTGGCCCATTAGCTATACAATATTAGGCTTAACACCCCTTCAAGGTCGAGCATGCAAATCATAAATGCCCAACTTGCCAAGTAAATACAAAAATTGGTGTTTGCTTAAGGTCTTAGTGAATATATCCGCGAGTTGATCAATTTTTTTCACATAAGACGGACTAATAACCCCTTCCTGAATTGCATCCCTAACATAATGACAACCAACCTCAATATGCTTGATGCGTTCATGAAAGACCGGATTTTGCGCAATTTATAACTCTGATTGACTATCACAAAACAAGATCATCGCACGTGGATGCGAGACTCCCAAACTGTCAAGTAGCGCCTTCAACCATTTCAACTCTGAAGTAATTTCCGACATTGAACGATACTCTGCCTCTGAAGAAGACTTAGAGACAGTATGTTGTTTCTTGGTCTTCCAAGAAATCGGAGAACCACCAAGAAACACCAACCAATCAGAAATCGATCGTACCGTCTCGTCAAAGGACAACTAGCCCAATCCGAGTCACACCATCCTTTCAAATGTAGATCATTATCTGAACCCAAAAGGATCCCTTGACCCGGACAACCTTTCAAGTAGCGTATCGCACGAAGTGCTGCCTCCCAATGATCGTGACAAGGTTGTTGCATAAATTGAGATAAGATATGAACTGTATAAGCCAAATCGGGTCTAGTGAAAGACAAATAGATCAAACGACCCACAAGACGACGATACATTTCAGGGTCATCAATAAGAGGTGTCTCCGATTTAGCCAGAGTATGATTTTGCTCAATCAGAGTACCGGTCAGTCATGTCCCTAGTAAATCAGATTCTGCGATAATATCAAGATTATATTTCCGTTGACGTAAAAATATGCCCTCTGGACTTTGTGCAACCTCAATACCAAGAAAGTACTTCAACACATCCAAATCTTTCATATGAAAACAATCACTCAAATATGACTTAAAAGTAGATATTGCAGAAGAATCATTCCCCAAAATGATTAAATTATCAACATACACAAGGAGATTGAGATGAATAGCCTCATGATTCAGAGTGTATAGAGAGTAATTAGAATACGATTGCAAAAAACCGTACCTTTTGAGAGAGCCAGACAATTTGGAAAACCAACAACGGGGTGCTTGTCGAAGGCCATACAAAGATTTCCGTGGGCGACATACCATGCCAAGTTAAGAACCATGAAATCTAGGAGGGGGTTTCATATAGATTCCTCATCAAGTTCACCATGAATAAAGGCATTATGAACATAAATTTGATTCAATTCCCAATTTTTAGCAACAACAACAGCTAAGAAAGCACGAACGATGACCATTTTAGCTACGGGAGCAAATGTCTCATTATAATTGATACCTTTGACTTGATGATTACTGAAAATAACAAGGCAAGCCTTCAATCTTTCAATTGTGCTATCTGAATTATGTTTCACCTTGTAAACCCATCTGCACCCGAGAGCCTTCTTCCCCAGAGGTAATTATTCCATTACCCGAGTTTCATTATCTTCCAAGGTAGAGATTTCTTTTTGCATAGCCTCTCTCCACCCCTCATGTTGCATAACCTCTTTGAAATTACGAGGCTCAACCATCGTATCTACAACAGCAATAAATATACGGTGTTGCAAAAAAAATTATCACAATTCACAAAATATGCTAAAGGATTAGGAGTACTTGAGGAGCTTGGATTGAGCGATGAACTGGGAGAGATAGATGGACTTGCTTGGAAGAGATATAGTATGTGCAACATAATCCCGATGCCAACCCGATGGACGACGCTCACGTGTACTACGATCAAGCGAAAAAGAAGTGTCGACATAAATTGTAGCATCTGTAGTAGAGGAGCTGCTAGCAACTGCTGCACTATGGCTGGCAGCAGGTGCCATGGGCTGGCCATGGTTGGCAGCGTTCTCCGCATGGGGGCTGCAGAGGGGACTGCTTGTCTCTTCTAAAGCCTCCGCATTATTATTTGTAGCATTGGCTTCCTCACTCACCTTCAAGACCAACTCCAAATCATCTACAAACTCATGATTAATCCCTACATTATTTTCATTTGCATTAGGGGCAGCCACATTATTATTATTAACAATAGCAAAAGGAAATCCATTTTCATGAAAATTGCACATCACATGACACAAAAATATCTCTCGTCTCAATATCATATAATTTCCACCCCTTTTTGCCATAAGGATAACCTATAAAAACATATTTCCTACTCCTAGGAGCAAATTTTTCATCTTTGGATCTTTGATAATGAGCAAAACAAAGACAACAAAAAACTCTCATTTTATCAAAAGTAGGTTCTTTTCCAAATAAGATCTCATACGGTGTCTTATTGTCTAGTAAACGAGAGGGAGTACGATTAATCAAATATACCGCCTCAAGAACACATTCACCCCACAAATCATCGGCAGATTGCCTTGAAACATTAATGCACGACCGACATTTAATATATGTTGGTGTTTACGCTTAACCCGACCATTTTGTTGTGGAGTACCAACACAAGAAGTTTGAAATAAAAGGCCATGTTCATTATAGTAAGGAAGCATGTGTTTAAATTCCGTATCATTGTCACTCCGGATACATTTCACATACACAACAAATTGAGTTTTAATCATAGCAAAGAATGAGAAAAAAGATGAATAGACCTCGGTTTTGTCATTCAACAAGTAAATTAAACCCAAACACCCCTTGAAAAATCATCGACAAGGTTCCGAAAATAGTGTGCACCACAAGTTGAAGGAGTTTTATACAACCCCCGCAGATCACAATGTATCATTTCAAAAATACGGCTAGCACGACTATCCCTTATAAGAAAGGTATTCTTGGTTTGCTTAGCTTGAGGACAGATTTCACATGCCTTATGTAAATATTTACTACCAGAACTACCTTTAATAGCAGGGAGTAACTTGACAATTCTTTCCAGCAGATGCCACAACTCAAATGTAGAGACCTCCGGACCTGAGACCGCACATACTTTTGGAATACGACAGAAATAGTAGAGTCCATCTATTTGTTCACCGCCTCCAATCAGGCTCCCCGAGTTTTGATCTTGTATAGCACATAAAGAATTAGTGAATCGTACATAACAATGAGAGTCATCAATCAATTTAGAGATCGATATCAAATTGCAATTTAATTTAGGAACAAATAAGACATGTTCAAGAATAATTCCACCCGCTAAGAAAACACGACCCTCCTTTGTAGCAACTGCTTGAACACCATCGGGAAGGCCAACATGGCATGGTAGAATGGATTGAACATCTAGTAGAGAGGACTCGTCACCCGTCACATGATGAGAGGCTCCTGTGTCAATAATCCATGACAAAGAAAAATAATCACCAATTCTTATGTCTGGCAAACAATTGGTGGTGAGATTAGTGTATGTTGTTGCCGTAGCGTGAGCAAGGACAGCACGCTACGACAACAGCAGGCAGTGCGTGGTCGGCGGCAGTAGAGGGAGTAGTGAACGAGGCAGCGACAACCTGACTCGTTGGAGAAGCTCTCCCTTGGTTGCCGTATTTTTCGAGCCACCAATCGGGGTAGCCATGGACCAAAAAACAAACAGCATAATCGTGACCCAATCGATGACAGTGGGTACAGTACAATTCGACTTATCATGTTGCTTCGATAGAGAATTATCGTACTTCAAAGTACTTTGTTGATTGTAAAAGTGAGAAAAAGAACCATCTTGCCTTCATCCACCATTGTTGATCAAGTAGTGAAGTGTTAGAGAAGAGATTTTTTTTTTTTTTGGGTTTTAGAGAGAAAAATTTAGGGTTTAGAAATTTAGAGGCTCCGATACCATGTCAGAAATTGATTTTCCTCAGTTGTATTGTATGAACAAGTATATATATACAATTTAATAAGAGATTAGGGCCGGTAACATTGGCCCATTAGCTATACAATATTAGGCTTAACAATAACTTAGGAAGTTTACATGATTGTAGTAAAAGTCTAAAAGATGGACTAAATAATCATTCAAATGAAAATCTGAAATCAGGAGAAAAGCTTTAACCACTTGCGTTATCCCTCACTCTCTTTTTATTTAATGATTAAATGAAAAATAATCATTCAAATGAGAACAAATATTCATGCATAAGTGCAACATCCGGATGTAGATAACAATTTCTACCGTTTTTTTGTTACCACTCCGGCACTACCACCACAATGATGGATTCTGGCAAAATCTCCGTGAATGGGCTATTGCGAGATTTGCGACGGGGTAAGTTAGAATCAGTCGCGAATCAATTGAGCATTACCTTAGATCTGACGGTGGACATTACTCCATGTATGCGTATCATTAATCTTCTTCCTCCGTTTTCAATTTTTTTTTTCTCCTTTGGAGCTTTTCTCACTTTCACGCTCACCTCTTTCTGTCTACTCCATTGAAGCGCGAACTCATTCTCCATTGAAGCGGCTTCTGAGCTTGCCCTCCTCCATTTGAAGCAGCTTCAAAGGTAAGTGTTTCATTTACTTTTTTTTCTTTTGCAAGTCATCAAATATCAATTTCACAATCTAGAATTTATCGTTAATTTAATAGCAATATTGTCAATTTAGGGTTCTTTTAATGTTGATTATTGAACTCTTGGTTATAATTGCTGAACATTAAAACTATCGATTTTGTTGCTAGAATGTTGCTGTGTGCAATTTACGTCGTTTTTGTAAGCAAGAAGATTGTTATGCTATTTTTCGATCTTAATTTGATAATTGTTTCAGATGTAATTGCTAATGTGTTGCAAGCTGTTGTTTATAATTCTTTTGTAAGGCATAACTATGAAAATTAACCCTTTTTCATTGTGCTATGGTGGCCGCCCTTCCGGCTTAGGGACCGGTCTGGTTGTTGCTATATATGCATAATGTGCTTGGAATTTGACTGGAAATTTATGTATACAGCTAAAACAAATTAACTGTTGTAATTGGTTTATCGAAAACCTAATGAATGTATGTTTCGACTTTTTGTCAAAGATATCGGAAAGGATTTCAAACAGCGTGTCATTCTCTGTTACTGCAGGTTATGTTACATGTTGTTGGACTTATTTTTATGTAGAACGTCTTGAGCCATGATATGAGTTTCGTTGATCTTGAATAATCGCAATCATGGGAACCAAGGCGGCATTGAAGTGGTCTAAGAAGATTACAACATCACAGGTGGAACAGCTAATTCGAGCTGAAAAAGACTTGTCTAAGGCTATTGCGATATTTGATTCGGCAACAGCTGAGTACAAAAATGGCTTTAAACATGACCACACTACTTTTGGGCGTATGATCTCTAGATTAGTGTCTGCAAACCAGTTTAGACGTGCAGAGGAGCTCCTTGACAAAATGAAGGAAGAGAAGTGTCAGGTTAATGAAGATATAGTCCTCTCCATTTGTCGAGGATATGGTCGAGTTCATAAGCCATTGGAGGCTGTTCGGATTTTTAAGAACGTGAAAGGATATGAATGTGAACTCACTGAGAAGTCTTACATCACTATCTTTTCCATTCTTGTTGATGAAAACCATTTAAAGTTGGCCATGAGTTTTTACCGTTACATGAAGAAAAAAGGTATTCCACCATCTGTTGTTTCTCTTAACATCTTGATTAAAGCCCTTTGTAAGAGCAGTGAGACAATTGGTGCTGCCATTAATATATTTCGTGAAATGCCACATCGTCAGTGCCCTCCAGATTCATATACTTATGGCTCATTGATTAGTGGGTTGTGTAAATGTGGAAGAATTGATGAAGCAAATGAACTTTTCAGAGAAATGGAGACAAAGGGTTGCCTACCCTCTGTTGTTACGTATACTACTTTGATGCATGGTCTGTGCAAATCTGAAAAGTTAGGTGATGCTCTGACATTGTTTGAGGAGATGAGAAGCAAAGACATTAAGCCAAATGTATTTACCTACAGTGCGTTGATGGATGGTCTTTGTAAGCATGGACGATCCTTACATGCCTTAGATCTACTGGACATGATGCTTCACCAACATCTTTCTCCCAACATGATAACTTATAGCACTCTAATTCCTGGACTTTGTAAAGATGGGAATCTTTGTGAAGCTGTAAAACTTTTTGACCGAATGAAACTTCAAGGTCTTAAACCTGATGCTGCACTGTATGCTAAGATCATTACTGGTTTCTCTGACTTGAGCAGGTTCCGGGAGGCTGCCAATTTCCTAGATGAAATGGTCCTTGCTGGAATCTCACCCAATAGGTTAACTTGGAGTACTCATGTTAGGACTCATGCTGTTGTCATACAAGGACTTTGTGTGGTTGATCTCAATCGAGCATTTCATGTGTACCTAAGTATGAGAACTAGGGGTCTGTCTGTTGAACCTGAAGTGTTTAGTTCTCTTATCAAAGGCTTCTGCAAGAAAGGGGACTTGCACAATGTTTGTCGCATTCTTGATGAGATGGTTTGTGATGGTTGTCTACCTGATGAGGAGATATGGAAGACTATTTTAAGAGGTTTTCTTAATCAAAGAAAGATGTTGGAGTCCATTAAAAGCTTTCATATGCTGTTTGTACAGAATTTTGATGAGCTTGAGAAGTTATCTTTAGATCAAAATACCTATGAAATATAATTGTTTGAGACTAAGTATATAGTAGTTCAGTGGGTTTAAGTTTTTGATGGTTCTCCTTTTTAGTAGCTTCCGGCTTTAACAATGATCTTGATTGAAGGATATCTCCTGCAAGGTGGGTTGCTGTTTACAGGTTTGTTTTCCTTTATTTTTTCTTTCAGTTCTTGTCCAGGGTACTACTGTGAATCTATGTCTTGACTGTTTTTTCTATACATCTTTTTATGGCACTCGAATTAGTTGTAAGTCAATTTTGATCTACAGCATGTGATCTGGTGCAAAATATACATTAATCAGGTATTTTTGTCAGTTCTAATGCTCAGAATATTAAGGTATGTTATCAGCAATAAATTTATAATTTATAATCATATACTTAAAAACAAGACCGTATCAAAGAAGATTTGCTTGATTTTGGAATAGTCTGAGATCTGAATGCAAATGAATGTGACTAGAGGTGTGAGGTCATTACTGTCTTATGGCTGTGCCAGTATCCTTTGTTTTCACGAAATGATGTTAATTATTTAGGGCCCTTACACAAAAAGAATTATATTGCTGTGTTGTTCGTCATCGGTTGTTCCTAATGTAGATTATGACCTTTTATTTCCACTTTATTTCCCAGTTTTTGTTCATAGCACTAGGATTCTTGTGGTACCTCTTTATTTTGAACAACATGTGAGTTTTCCTGTAGCAATTTTTTTAACAATGATGAAACAGTAGCTTAAGTTTAGGCTTTTAGCTGCTTGTTTCTTATTGCAGAATGCAGACTTTTATTCGGTAATCCTGTGTTCATCCTTCTTTCTCTTTCCATTTTTTGTGTAAGTAGTTTATTTATTTATTTTAAATTCATGCTGTAATAGGATGAACTGATCTTATGAGAGCATTTTATAGGGTTAATGGAGATAGTGAAGCAGCTAGAGCTATATACAAATATACAATGTAATGCACATCGAAGATATACAATTTGGAAGTTAGTCACAGAAGAACATGTGTAAGACAATCGTGTTACATCAAATGATCAATTAGCAGTTACGGGGAAACCTATCCCATGGCGTTGTGTAGGGAATGCTACAAACAGCATACTGCAAAGTACCCCTATTCCTACAGGTAGTACTGTAAGAATCTCCTGGGTCTCTTTTGATGGCGTTGGATAGAAGCATTGAACCGTATTCTTGTCAAATAAAGCAATTGCTGCAAAAACCAATACTGACATGAAAGCATGCAGAAAATCTATGAACCAAAGCCGGTACTTGGCAGCAAGCTGGGATGGAATAGTTGCTGGCCCATCTATCACCCACAGGCCGTTGAAAGTGGCAAACCCGTAATAGATTTTCCCATCGTTGTCCTTGAAGCAATCAGTGAAGCTGAGTAGGAATGATGACAACCCACAAAGAGCAATTAGGATGGAAGTCATCGTTCGGCTCACTGGGTCGCATTCACCCTTGTTTGTGAAAACTGGTGCAAGAAGCTGAAAGGCCATAACTGTTCCAGTTGGTAGTAAATTGGCCAAGTGAGCTGTGCTCTGAAATGTCTGGCTAATGGCTGCTTGTATTGGATTCCTGTCGTCTATAGAAGGTATATCTCGGAGAAGGGGAACCTTTTGCTCTTCATCACTCTGATGAGCTTGTTCACTGATTGCATTGACATCCATGTCTCGCTTTCTTGATCTTTTTTCTGATTGTTCTGTCCTGCTTTTTACAGGTCTTTGAGAGGCTGACTGCTTTATAAGAGGGGGAGGTTGGGTAATAATTGCATTGAGTAGAGCAAAAGGAATGGGAGGGCTGGTTTGTAATGCCTTGCAAGAAAGAAGAAACTAAGTTATATTTGAGGTAAAGCTTACTTTATTAGAATCATGGGAAAGTTGCTCCTGTAATTTAGTTCATAAAGATATTATCCATTGTTTACAGTTGTGAAACTATAAGAGCTACTACGATGCATATCTTAATTTGACATCGGTCTAAAAGATGAGAGGGCACACATTTTGGGAGATTGCTTTGACTTCGACTTATTGCAATGTTTTGTGTATAATCATTGCATCTTTTTTGCAACTGCTGGAAAATTCTACTTCGTATTATGTTGATTATAGAGCATTTGAAAGGGATATTTTTTGCCAAAGTTTATAGTAAACCACAATTAAGGGTTGCTTTTAGATATATCTCATCCTTTTTTGTCTTGTGTTTGGAGTTCAACCTAATTTTCTACTTAATTTGTTGCTGATTGACTTCTTGATAAAGTTTCTTGCATGGTTGCATATCAGTTAGCTTAAATTTTGTGATGATAATTTATCTTCTCTTGGATTTAAGAAACCCTTTAATTTGGCCTGAAAGAGTGGTTTATTAATAATGATAACTTATGGTGGTTCCTTATAGCATGTGATCACCGAATGTCGTATATCGGAGTACTAAGTATGATATTACCTGTTTGCGAATTTCATTTTTTCTTTTTGAAAATTCTGTTTTGGGTGACATATTGATGATTTAGTAATATTGATAAGAGGCTCATTAAGGAGATTTTTTGGAATTCTTATTGCTTAAGACATGAAAATTATGTAATACACATGGTAGATACTAGATACTGAATTTTTAGTTTCGGGATGGTAGTAGGATCCTGCTTCTCTACTAGTCCGTACTCTTTGCAGGTCAACTCAGTCCATTTTTGTAGGCCGTTGGGTTGGGTTGGGGGGGGGGGGGGGGGGGGGCGGGGTGGTGGGTAAGAATCGTACTACTAGACCAAGCTCTCTTAGCTATTTTAATTGTATAATGCTTTGTCCATTACTTTCATCCCTTGTACGGTATGGTTTCCAGAAAATTAGTTGTGCTGTTTTGTTTGCATTTACTAATAATATTTTTTTTGTTTGCGTGGGTGTTGCTTTTATTCTAAAACGTCTCGAGTAACTTGTTTAATACAGTAGACAATTTAGAGTATAATTTTTTATAAAGATTGTATCCCTTTTGTGTTGTTGCTTTTGTTTATAACGTAACGGCTCCTTTTTTGTGTGCCTACATTGTACTTTTGTAGGACGTCGTTTATATTGGTGTATATTTGTAATTTGTATTTATTTGGATGCTTGTATTATTTTAGCCATCCCATCCCAAATTACAGAGAAATGTGTTAAATCATCTTTTCTTTTATGAATTCGATTATTTCGTTTTACTATTCGAGTCTGCCATTGACTTTCGCTATTAGTGAGACGATTTTATTGATTTGTATTTTACTTTCTTGGAAAAATATGTTGCCTATAAGAAATCTGAATGTTTTACCGAATTTGATTTCATGTTGAACAAAATGTCCTCGGCCTTAGAACAACTCCAATGGCAAATGACAATTAGCTTGGTATGTCACATAAGCTTTTAAGCTAATTGTCATTTTAGCTATTTAGAGTTTCAATGGCTAGTTATAAGCTTACAATTTAAAAGAATCCCACTTCCTTAATTAATTTTTTATATTTTTTTTTATTTATCTATTTTTTTTTTTTTTTTTAACTTTGGTAAGTTTTTTTCCTAGCAAATTAGCTAGGCAAAGTTAATTTGGTTAGCCAAGCTAATTGTATTTTCTAGCTCCAATGGTCAAGCTAGTAGCTAGAGACTATTTAATATTGCAAGCAAGTCTCTAACTACAACCATTGAAATTGCTCTTAGAGATTATACCATTAGAGAGACCTACATAAATGCGTTGTATATACTCATTTAACATGAGATTATGATTACATAATAGTATGAGCTGGAAAACAAATGAAATACTCACTCTGTTTTTTTTTAAGTGCCTTATAGTGACATATTACGCATGCCGATGCAAAACTTTGAGCAATAACATCTTTAATTATCATTAACTATAAATTATAACAATTGAATATTATTAATCTATTCATTGAGATGATTCTAACAAATACCCACAAGACTATATTTTTTCTTATGTATAATTCACAAACATTGGTCAAAGTATGTTTAATGAATAGTGCCAAAAATTCCAAATGAGGCACTTTAAAAAAACGGAGGGAGTAGTGGATAAAAATCTACGAAGTAATTTTATTGTAAAATGATTCCTAATTATGAGTTGATACAATCAATAAAGAGCAGAGGAAGTAAATGATTATCCTCTAATCATCATCATCATCTTTGCCCAACAGTAATCAAGATTTCTTTAGTCAAACCATCTTACATGAGTTTTGGAAGCTCTGAGCTTAGCAGCAGAAAGAGCATTCAAGAAACCAGATTAATGTCAAGCAAGCGAGATCATTTGGCATGGAAGGAGTAACCAATTCCATGGCGTTGTGTAGGAAACAAAACAAACAAGAAACTCGAGGCGAATCCAATTCCAACAGGAAGTGCGGTGATTATCTGCTGTAAATCTCTCGATGGTGCGGGAAAAAGCATCTTACTGTATTGTTTTCAGACAGTGCAATTGCTGTGAAAACAAATACTGATGTGAAACCGTGCACAAAATCCAGGACTCTCAGACGGTACCTGGAAGCCAGCCGTGGTGATAGAGCTACCTCAGAATCTACCAGCCACAGACCATTAAAGGTTGCGAAGCCATAAGAGATATTTCCACGTTTGTCTCTAAAGCTGTCGGTGAAGCAGAGAATAAACACCGATAATGCACAGAGCGCGAGAAAGGTGGAAGCCATCACAACATTTACATGGTCGCAATCACCTCGATTGGTGAAAACAGGAGAAAGAAGGTGGAAGGTTAAGATGGTTCCTGTTGGTAGTATATTGGCTAAGTTTGTTGTGCCTTGTAATGTCTGACTAAGAATTTCATGTCTTCCATTCCTCCTTATCATTGTATCTGATAAAACTTCATTATCATCGAGGAAAGGCTCGGAGTTTGACATCTTCACTCTTTTCTTAATCTTGGTTTGCTTGCTCTTAATTTTCATGACTATTTAACAGAATTTTGGCACATTTGGGGTCATTTAATGGCAATATATTTAGGCGATGGCAAGAAATATAAAAATTGAGTTTGGTAATGCTGACCTTTTCATTTCAATGTTACATAACGGATGACATGCTCTTAGCTTGTGTTCTTGACCCCCAATAGTAATTTTTGAAACTTAGACAATTATTATGGTAGCATTAGAAGAATTTTTGCAAATTGTGGTGAATATTTGAAATTCAAAGAATACTTGCTAACATAAGGATCAATTGGCGTTTATAAATCCTTTTGTTTTTTTTTTTTTTTTTGTGAGACGGGTGGCGTTTATCTATCTTTATTTTCATTCACTGCTTGCAACTGCAAGAACTTGACTTTAGACATCAATTGACTTTAAACATTGAACATATAAATGTAAGCTAATTCCCCATTTATGAATAACTTGCGTTATTTTCCATGTCTTGGATCTGGATGGTAAGACCATAAAAAATGGACTGATAAAAAGAAACGCTTGCTTAAGAGTATTATGGGCTTTATTACCCAATATTATGTTTTTTGGGCTGCAACTGCTGTACTATAAATTGTGTTTTACTGCAACGTATTATGGGCTTTTGATTTTTTAAACTCCCAATGTCTCTATCATTATACATTCAAATAACTCTCCACATCCAAAATTAATTAAAATTAATGTATCCAACTTTTTTTTTTTGAGTGTGAGGGATAAGTGATATAGAGATCGATTCTTATCATTTTATGGCTTTCTAAACTTAAAAAAAAAAAAAAATGTATTCCATATTTTTAAAGGTAAATATCACTAACGAATCCGCCATATAGGCATATATCAGGAGAGGGAATGTGCTCAAAATTTTAGAAAAACAATCACTTTAGATAGTTAAATACTCCCTTTATCTGTAAGAGATTGCTTCAAATTTCGATTATAAAGAGAGCTAGTAGGGTTGCAAAGTTGCAAGTGCACAAATTAACAGATATGGAGCAATTTTTTAAGGATATATATTTTTAAGATATGAGACAATCTTTAACGGAGCTAGGGAATATCACATTGATCGTGAGTAACCACTTGAGTAAAACATGATCTGTACCTGTTCAAGTCGCACATTCACGTTCATAGCTAAAAGAATAGGGTGAAAATTTGATTACAGGTAATTTTACCATAGTCTTACAAAAGACTTGATTGATTAAACCCAAATTGATGTGATGCTCCTCCCGACAATAGGTTTTAACAATTTCCTGATTGAAGAATTTTTAAATGCTGCTAATAAATTCCCTTTATTTCAATTCATACAGTAATTCCTATTCTCTTTTTGAATTTTAAAAATGAAGAAGCTTCCATCAACTTCAAAATCTGCCCAATTCTCCCTAATAGCAGCCTTCATAGGACATACTTCGACATGAGATGAGCTATGACTTTATGAGTGAGATAACTAAAAGGTTTACTATAATACGGAGTAATAATAATTATAATTATTATATGCGCTGAGAGTACTTGTCGTGTCTTTTTCATTGATTAAACATCAATATATATATACAAGAGTATACTAGGGTTAGGCTAAAGATACATTAGTAAAATACAAACTAATAATATACTGTTAGATTTCGAGAAAACTTCTCAATGTAGAGTGTGTACTGATCAATATATATAAAGTTTTACAAGACTCGTAATTCTACTACGATAAGGATACAAGATATATACAAATATTATCCTAATAATCTGCGACAAATATTATCATAACTATAATATCTATCACACCCCCGCAATCATAGCGGGAGGAGGTCGTACGCTAAGATTGGACCTAATATCCAAAAATAAGTCTCGTGGTAGGCCTTTTGTGAAAATGTACGCAAACTGATATCTAGAAGGAACATGTAGAACCCGAACTTGTCCCAAAGCAACATTTTCTCGAACAAAGTGAATATCCATCTCCACATATGTTTGGTGCGTTGTGTTGTACCGGATTCCCAGAGAGGTAGATAGCACCGACATTATCACAATAAACAATAGTAGCCTGTCAAAGAGGACAATGTAACTCTAGTAAAAGCTTACGAAGCCAACATGCCCCAGCGACAACATTTGCGACGCCTCAATATTCTGCTTCTGCTCTCGATTTAGATAAAGTATGTTAACGCTTAGATGACCAAGAAACGAGGTTGTCCCCAAGAAAGCAACAATAACCCGATGTGGAGCGCCAGGTATCGGGACAACCTCCCCATTTAGCGTCAATGTAAGTAATCAAACGATTAGAAACATACGGATATAAGTGTAAGTCATGAGATTCTCAGGGATCATGCATAAAAAGACACACCTGTTGTACTGCATAGACAATATCTAGCCTGGTAAAAGTAAGATAATGAAGAGCATCTGCTAAACTGCGATACAAAGTAGGATCCTGAAAAGGTGGTCCTGCATACACTAGATTATTTACATAATCTAGCATGCGTCGTAGTAGTGTATAGTTACTAGTATTCAACTTCAGATAAAAAACAAAAGGGTTTTTCTAAGCTATACCCCTAAGGTAGTCGAGTTTCTAAAGTGTACCCATGCTTTTTCAAGTTTCTAAGTCGTGCCCTTCAACTGCTTATCAATACTAAATTGTACCCTTATTAGTTGTTTAAAAGTTAATTGAGAGTGTGATTTCGTGGCTTCAGTTTTCGTTATTAGGGTTGCGGTGGCTAAGATTTTTTTTCTCCTATCATTTCCTTACCTTTTATCATCTTTTTATTAAATTTATAGTTAACTTTAGGTGACGTGAAAATCCCAAGGAGGGTACCATTCATTAATGGTAGTGAGTTGAGGGGCACAACTTAGAAATTTGAAAAAGCATGGGTACACCTTAATTCGATTATCTTAGGGGCATAGCTTAGAAAAACCCAAAACAAAAAGTCCAGTTTCTCTTTTGGTATATTCTCATCCTAGATAAATTTTATCATTGCCTCTCAATCTTTCTTCCTCATTGTTTAAGTGTAAGTCCGACCTAGCAAGGAATAGGTGAATAGCAACCTTTTTGAATTATAGACGGCCAAATTTATTAGCCATTGCTTATTATGATACTCTATATCAATGTTTCGACATAATCATTCTTTATAACAATGTATCAAAGCCCTTTTAATATATTCCAAACTTGACAATTCAACCAACTAATTTAATTTATAGGATACTATAATCAAAGAAAACTTTGAATATGTCCGGCCAATTATCCAAAATTTCAAATCAAGACTAGCCATTTTATCCCACTATTGGATCGTCAATAGGAGAATTAATCAATTCAAAAAGTTTTATTAGATGTTAGGAAATGAATCTTGACTTTATTATAAACTAAGTAGAAATTTTGTACAATATATACGCTACTCATGTCTCATCTTTAAATATACATATATGGAACTTGGTACGGTAGTCCTTTAAGTCATATATTTTCAAATATAATTAAAAAATATACTAAATCGCTAAACAACTCCTAACGTACATTTGATTGTAATCTCACAAGTTAGGTTTTTTGCTGCCTACTCCTCGCTGCTTCTATCTATGTTTGTTAGCATGTATTAGATTTATATATATAAAGTAATTGTATGTTCTTAAATTCATTTACAAAGATCATTTTACACGAGTACAACGTATATACCATCAATCTCTTACAATTTTGTCAAAAACTCTTCAAGTGTTAAGTAATTCAATCAGACTAAATTGTAATTGTATTTGGTAGTTGTCGGTCGGTAAATATCTCTTATTTATGAAGGAAATCCATAAATATCAACTCATCAAACTTAAAATTGGATGGGTTGCCCAAAACATGTTATTTTACTCAAAGATAAACAGTCAACCACTCAACCTGATATATTTGGACTTAGCTAACACGGAGTACTTTTAATTTACTCGTATTAACAACATGCTCAAACAATCAATACAACCAACTTAATGTCAATTGATCAAACAATCCAAATAAACTAATTTTTAGGCAATTAATATAAGTGGCCTAATTAATCGACAACCAACTAACTAATTAAAATCTCATTGCTACAGTAATTTGCCAAAAAAATTGTCTTATCTAATGTTATTGTCATCTTATTCATATCACAGTGTTGTTTTCATACGAAATGAGATTAGTTGACATGTGTTTAGACTGCTAATCAGTTAAGCCGCCCAATCAATTTCGTTGACATGAAAGTAATTACCCTTTAATCTTTTATGAATGGTTTGATCAATGATAGAGTATAAAACATATTCTTAAGTTTCAACCCTTTACCATTAACTTAAAATTTTGATTAAGATGGTCCTTTAACATAGTATCAGAGCCTTTGGTTGAAATGATCTTGGGGCTCTATCAATCAACATTATATGCCTTGCACAAAATTAATCAAGGTTAAATTTTACCCAAAAAAAAAAAGAAAACGAGTTGAGCCCATGATTAATATTTTTAAGTTATTATTATGATCTAAATCCTAAATTAATGACAGTACAAATTGAGAATGCTTGAACACAAAGCAAGAAGCCAAGAATATTACACGCTCAACTCACCGAAAGTGAAAATTTCCAAAAATTTTCACTTGGGAAGGTAAAAGGTTTTTGATTTCTTGAACTTTATTATTAACCACATATATTATGCTACGTACTTAGCTTAGGTTTTACTCTTTTTAATTAGAAGGTTAAATCAAATAATTGGTGTAACTGTTTTGCTCCTTCGGTATCTCTTGAAATTTAAAAAACCGAGTTAGGTTTTTTTTTTATTTTTTTTTTCTTTTTTTTTCCGAACATTATTATGTTAACAACATGTGTAATTAAAGGCTGTAATAACCTTATTAGATAGCTTGATAAGGGAGTTTTTTTCTAATTAGACAACGTATGGACAACTTTTGTAGTTTTAGAAAATACGAAGTATTATATACGTAGCAAACTTACAGTTCCGTGTCTATTTAGATTTTTACTAAACAAAATTGCAAATTCTTCTTAAAGGTGGTCTGGGCCTCTATATCATGCTACCTAAAATTCAGAAATGTAAAATCATTTTGTCTTGACAATATATTCACCAACAATAATTTGAGCTAATAAAAGAAAAGGTGCCATAAGTATGTAGGTCCTAACCCTTAAAGAGTATTGCTTTTTCTCCAAAATATAAATCATTAATTTTCATCATATCATATAATTCCATAAAAGTGTTACAGTATGATCAATGGGCCAATTGCTATTCATTTTTGGTAGTACTCTAGTGAGTAGCAAGGCCCTTTTTGCACAAATTCGTATGCTTATAGGTTTTGTTCCTTATAGAATTTTAAGGATTGAATTTTTATGCTTGTTCTCTTTTTTCTTTATCTTTTTCTTTGTCATCATAATTATGAATTGTCCCAAACATTGTATGTGATGGTTGTTCCCTTTCATTTTCATGCTTGATGCTTCCTACCAGTATCTATTATATGATTGATTGCCTAACTTTCCGCTAATTAGGACTCTTTGCTTAGGGAAGACCGTAAAAGATGATCAACATGATACTTAATCGGTAATCTCGTCGTGTCAAAATAGTTGCTACACTTTTATATGACATGCTTATAATTTGTGTGATCGAAGAATCAAACAATTAATTGCCATAATATACCATCCACTGGCCTCGTATATTACATTTTTGCCCCTCCATTCTACTCCTCTAACAAACCTCACCATTATCCCCGGCTTCCCGCCCATGCCAACCACGCACCAACTATTGGAGTAAAGAGATGAAAGGTAACTGACTGTTGCACTCTAGACCGGTCGAGCACGAGTATAAGTGTTTTTTGATACGTTTTTTTGTTCGGTCGGACGGAGCCTGCTTGATTAGGCGTCAGTGCAAGTTGAGATTACGTATACTCTCGCCCGGTCAGGCAAACCTCACTCAATCGGGCGCGGATCGGATGCATCAACAAACCAACGACTCTTTCTCTTACTCTTCCTTTGTAACCCCCTCTTAACACCCATAATTAATGAGATGTTTAAGGGGTGTTATCTCTTCTTCTTATTTGATTAAAACTTTGTCTTCTTGGATTCTTCAACTTTTGAGATCCCCATGTTTTTTGTTGGAAAAATCAGATTGACATATGTTTCGGGGTTTTCTGATGTCCTGCGGGAGAGTTACAATTCCGAGACTGGAACCGGACGCCTGTACCTGCAAAATAACGGAGACTCCTGTGAGCTCCGCCTCCAACGGTCAAGTTAGTACTTGATTAAGGAGTAATAAGTGCGGAAATTAAAGGGGGAAGATCTGGTTCCTCTAGGGGAGGAGTGATCAATGTGTTTAGACTTCTCTAGGTGAGAGTCATTAATTGCTTCATCCCCTTTAATGAGGATTAATTAAGTATTTATAGTCTTGAGAAGCGTGCCACTCTCTAGGTTTAGGGTAAACCTAGGGCTGACCGGGCCTCTAAACAGGATTGGGCCTTGTTGGCCGGTTTTCCCATTTGGCATGGGTGGACACGTGGCGCGTCTCAATTGGTCCGTAGAGGACGTATCTGTGATTGACACGTGGCAGGCTCCTATTGGCCTACGTGAAGGACACGTGGCGGAACCTGGTTAGTCCACTTGTCAGACGGTGATTTGTGGATAAAAATCCCCTAATCATTTGCCCCTCACAGGTGGCACGTGACTGGTCACGTGTCACCTGTGACAGGTGCCGGACGGTGACAGGCGACGGCCTGCTACAGGTGTCACCTTGCAAATGGCCGAGAGATTTTCCCGCCCAAATTTTGAATTTTGGAAGCGACCCTTCGCCTTCTCACTTCGCCTATATAAGGGAGAGTTGCCTTGAGTCATTTTCACACTTTGAGAACTATTTGAGAACATTCGGACCCCTGAACTTGCTCTGACATTTTGGACTTTTTCTGCCTACCGCCTGTTCTGACAAGCCGACTGCACCGGATTTCCAGAAATTCATCAACCGTCACTCGTTCAGGTAACTCAGTTCTCTTACTCTTAATTTTCTTTTTATTTTTTGAAATGGCACCACGGAAGCACACGACACGACCTAAGTTAGTGATCAGCCGGTCACCGGGGACGGCTGAATCTAGGACTAGGAGTGCCGCCTGCCCTTTTCTGGACCCATCTTTGCCCTTTATACAAAGTCCGACTGTATCTGTGTCTATGCAGAACGTGATGGCCAGAACAAAAAAGACTGCTATGATCTCAAACTCGGACGGCTCCTCCCAAAGGGTGCTCATTAGTGAAACATCTGACCAGGCGCCAGATGTAGAAGTGAAACGAGGCGGCTGCCAAGCCGACAATTCTGAGGGAGGGGTCAAGGTGGTCCCTTCCCATTTCACCGTTGATATGTCTAATTTTCCTCCTGCTCCTTCTAAGGGAGAGGAGGCGGGCCCCTCTGGGAGAGGGGAGGAGTCGTCCTCTTTGGACTCGTCAGAGGACGAGTCCGAGTCCATCTCTTCTGGCCACGCTTCTCCAGGCTCAGAAGAAAGAAACAACCGCCTACAAGAGGCGAGGCTTTCTCATGCAGTTGAGAAGAGGGGCAATTGGGCGGAGCCGTCCGCCTCTTACAGAGAGGAAAACACCCCCTACTACTGCACGGTACCCCGGGGCCGGATCGCAGCCATGCAAGACAAAGTGGAGAGCTTTATAGCTAACCACAGAATGGGCCCCGGATTTTTACTGTTCGTGCCGGATCCAGAAGACACTGTCGTCTGGCCGGCTGGTACCAGCTATGATGACGGCTGCTTTGGCTGCTATGTGGCGGCCATCAAAGCTGGACTGCGCTTCCCATTACATCCGGCTGTTCAGCGGATTTTAGATGGGTATGATTTGGGGTTATGGCAGTTAGCCCCCAACTCTTGGGTAAACGTACTCGGCTATGTGGCCGGGTGCGAAATGTACGGGGTGGAGCCAAGCTTTGAGGCTTTCGCCCACATGAACTATCTCAGCCGGACCCCTAAGTTGGGAGGTACCGGCTGGTATCAATTAACAAGCCATAGGGGCTACCTCATGACGAGAGGTAAGGCGAACAAATGGAAGGATTGGCGGAACACCTTCCTTATCATCGAGGGTTCAGACACGGAGCTGAACAAACGCTTTAACAAGTGGAATAGGGATCCGCCTCTTCTCGCAGGCGGCCGCAGCATGCCGCCTGTTCCCCCAAAGGCTAAAAAAGAGATCCTAGACAAAGGACTCTTCAAAGTAGAGACTAGGGTGAACTCTACTTCAGGGGTACGAGAGCAAGTACCCCTAAACTGCGTCCCGAGCTTCAAGTGGCTTTATGACGAGTACTTTTTGGCCGCCTGTGGCCTCAGCAGTCGGTGCTCTAGAGGTAGCCGGCCTGACGAATACTCTGTTTTTTCACGCCTTGTTTACTTGGAATTTTTACTAACTTTGCTGTTTATTTTTTGCAGCTGACGCCGTGAGTAAAATAACAGCATCCAAGACTGCGGCGGCCATGTTGCGGGCCTCTCTCATGCAACAGTCTTGTACCGACTCCCCCAACAAGGGGGCACCCTTGGTAGGCTTCGAAACTCTTCCTCTTTTAGGAGTTGTCTTATGCATATACTAACTCTTTTTTTTTTTTTTTTTTTTTTTTTTTTTTTTTTTTTTCAGTCGGGCACTCCAAGAGCTTCTTCCTCGCAACAGCCGGACCCCAAGGCCCGGAGGACGACTGTTGCAAACTCTCCTGGGTCTTCCAGGAAAACAGTGGCGGCTGAGAAGCAGCCGGCCACTTCTTCTAAAACTCCGGCGGGGCCGCCTAGAAGTATGGACAATTACTTGTAAAAACTTTTACACTTGCTTCCTTCTTGACTAGGTCTAACTTGCTTTTTTACGCTTGATGCAGCCGGCCCTCAGGGGCCTGACTTGGTAGAGGTAGCCAAGTCCATGATCAAAGTAGTTCCTCCATCTGAAAGGGAGGCGGTCAGGGGTGTCGGCACCCTTGACCTTGATGGGATTGCAGGGGTCCTTGCTGAGGTATACTTTTTGAGTATTTGAATTCCAGGACGCCTGTTATCTTTTTTGTTTGGAAACTGACGCCTGTTTTTTTTTTGTACTTAGGCCCTGCTCCGAGTTAACGGCCTTCGCAAGCCGCTTGATCGGAAGAACAAAGAGGTAAAGGCTGCAAAAGCTATGGCCGCCTCTGACTGTGATAAGGCAATGTTTCAAATTGCCCAAAATGAAGTACTGACCATTGATATTCTTTATTATCAGGCGCAGGCTACCGCCGCTGTTCGGGCTCAGTTAGAGGCGGCCCAGAAGAAGAATGACGAGCTGGAGGCGACCATCACAAATCTTAAGGCCGAGCTGAAACCTCTTCGCCTAAAAATGTACTCTTACGAAGCCATGGAGAAATCCTTGGCCAGCGTAAAAGAACGCCTGGTGAGCCAAGAGAAGAGTCTTACGCAAGAGCTCTCGGAACAGGCCGAGCAAGAGAAGAAAGAGCTCGTCCGGGAGATGATGGAAGACTCCGCTCAAATCCAGCGCATGACCTGGGGCCACCTCTTCCCCAATGCCGACTTTGCCTCTTGGGAAAGAACGTACCGCCAGTGTTCGGAAACATATAATCAAGAGATCCTGGCGGCTACTGAAGAAGAGGCGTTGGGAGAAGCGTTGGAGGAGGAGGAGCCGGTTGTGGCGCTTGTGCCACTTGGGGGTAAGGCATCAAAAAAGGATGCAGCTGAAGCCGAGTCCAGCAAGAAGAGTGCTGACCAGGCGGCAGCTGCTAATACTGAACTGCCCCCTTCTTAAGCTTAATGTATTCTTTCCACGGCCTGCGTGCCGTTTGCTTTGTATTTACCCGGCCAGGGGGCCGGGGCTTTGAATATTTTGCTGGTCTTTAATGACCGGCTTATTTTTAATGAATTTTTGTTTGCAATGAATTTTTGTTTGCTTCAAATTTGTCCAAGTATTCCATATCTAATATCCCATTGTTTACTAGACCGACTGTTGTACATGGCCGAACGTTGCAGACAGGTACGGATAGTTAGTACGCCGCCTATGCCCCTGGACGACTGGTTGTCTGTTTCCAGGATAGACGATCAGTCGACCATTTATTCAATCGGTATTCGAACTATTTTGTCTGGATCCTTTTTAGGCAGGCGTGCCTGTCTTTTTGTAATTTTAACCAAGTAGGAAAGTGGTCTGACCAAGTAAATAGAGTATTACCTAGTCGCCAAGGAATTGAGTAGTAAAGATAACAAGCGGCGGGTACCGGTTGTTTCCCTTTATTGCCAATGTTGTTGGCTTTTAACTCATAATTTGTTAACTTAGCAAGAGTAGTGGTTGAGAGCCCCTGTTTGTTAAAAACAGGCAGACGACTCATACCTTTTAGGCTCCATACTAAGTTTGAGTGACTATTAAGTTAACATAGGAGTTACTTAGTCTTCGTCACCATCTAGATTGAGTAGTAGAGGTACCAGGCGGCGGAGGCCGGCTGATCCCCTTGATTTGCCAATGTTTGTTGGCTATTAACTCAATAGGTTACCTAGTAGGAATAGGGGTTTGAGTGCCTCTGTTTGTTAAAAACAGGCGGACGACTCAAACCTTTTAGGTTCCATACCAAATTTGAGGGAGTGACTATGAGTTAATGTTGGAGTTACTCAGTCGCCGTCACTTTTGTTTGAGAAGTAGAGGTACCAGGCGGCGTAGGCCGGCTAGACCCCTTGATTCGCCAATGTTTGTTGGCTATTAACTCAATAGGTACCCCCTGCATTTATCCCAAGTAATACAGGCGGTCATCTGACTTAGATGTCAACTGCTACCACTGGTTTGGTTAGTGATAGAGTTATCCTTGTCTCAAAAACGGCTACGTGGTTGCCCTTGGGGACAGTCGTATAGGTGCCGTGTAGTTAGTTTATAGAACAATGTTCCACCCAAAAGGGAGATGCTCTCTGCGACGAATTTCATCCGGAGGGATGACGTCGGACGCCTGCTATGATGTTGGGACAGGTCGTATTAGTTTTGTAGATTTGATCAGTTGGCTTGGCGCCTGGTCTGATCATTCGGCCTGTGGCCTTGGTAAGTTCTTGGTGAACGTTGGTGCTAAATAAAAGGAGGGTAGCCGCCTGTTAGGCACAGGGTCGGCCAGGCCCTAATATTTTTAGCTAAGTATTAGGGGGGTGGCTATGTGTTTGGAACCAGTCGGCCATCTTCTTATGGAGAGTAGCCGACTATATTCCCAGGCGACATGCCCCTATTGTGAGTGAAATACTCAATGGAGAGTAGCCGACTGTAAAGGTACAGACGGCATGCCCCTCTGAAGATAGAGTGTAAAACTCAATGGAGAGTAGCCGACTGTAAAGGTACAGACGACATGCCCCTCGTAATACAAAATTGAATAGTAAGTGCAAACTTTTATTAAGTAGCTCTTTACTTTACATCATTCAAAAGAAATATTTTTTAAGATTATCTACATTCCAAGTTCGAGGCAACGGTTGTCCGTCTGGTGTTTCCAGACGGTAGGTACCGTCCCTGACTTCCTCATAGATTCGGTAGGGTCCTTCCCAGTTGGGAGTTAGTTTGCCAGACTCATTAGCCCTACCAACTGCTTCCATTTTTCTAAGTACAAAGTCCCCTACTTTGAGTGGACGCCTGTGTACTTTTTTGTTGTATGATCTAGTCATTCTCAGGCGATAGATCTCATGGCGCAAGACAGCATTGCCCCTCTTTTCAGGAAGTGAGTCTAATGCCAGGCGCATGGCTTCCCAGTTTGCCTCTTCGTCATATAGCATTACTCGAAGAGTCGGCTCGTAGTGTTCTATTGGAAGAACAGCTTCCGCACCGTAAGTTAGGAGGAATGGAGTTTCTCCAGTCGCCCCTTTTTCAGTCGTCCTAATGGCCCAGAGAACATGTGGTAGTTCATCCGCCCATAGGCCGCCTGCTCGTTCAATCTTTTTCTTGAGACCGTCTGAGATGATTTTATTAAAGGCTTCCACCTGGCCGTTTGCTTGTGGACGGCCGACAGATGCAAAGTAGTTTGCAATTCCTTGGTCACCCAACCAGCTTTTGAGAACAGGCGTCTCAAATTGGGGACCATTATCAAAAACCATAGACATGGGAACCCCGAACCGAGTGATGACATTTTTCCAAATGAATGAAATTACATCTTTCGTCTTGATTCCCTTTACCGCCTCCGCCTCTACCCATTTAGTGAAGTAGTCGACGACAACAAGTATGTACCTTCTACCGCCTGTAGCAGGCGTATATGGACCCAGAATGTCCATGCCCCACTTAGCAAACGGTAGTGGGCTGTGAATGGTAGTGAGGTCAGTAGCCGGACGGTGAATTAGTTTGCCAAACCTTTGGCACTTGTCACATTTTTTCACCATCTCCATTGCATCTGCTTCCAAAGTAGGCCAAAAGTAGCCCTGCCGCCTTGCCCTTTGAGCAAGCATCCTACCACCTATATGAGAAGCACAGTAACCAGAGTGAAGATCATCTAGTATCTCTCGTCCCTTTTCTGGAGTAACACACTTTAAGAAGGGTTGAAGGTAGCCCCTCTTGTGAAGTTCTCCCTTAATCATTTCAAAACAGGAGGCTCGTTTTTTCAGTGCTGCCGCCTGTTGAGAATCATCCGGCAGTGTACCGTTTGTCAGATATGCGCTGATTGGATCCATCCAGGTTGAGCTTCTGTCTAGGATTCCAATAGGGTCTTCCTCGATGCTTCTCTTCTCCATTACTTCCCAAAAAATAGTTCGAGGAGTATCAGAGGAGGCGGATGATGCTAATTTTGAAAGTGCATCCGCCTGGTTGTTTTCTGATCTCGGCACTTGGATCAGATGGAAATCCTCAAGGGAGCCGACTGCTTGTCGGACCGCCTGTAAATACTTGATCATGGCCGGATGGGTTGCTTCGTATTCACCATTGTACTGACTCACTATCAATTGTGAATCGGAACAGGCGTCTATTTTTCTTGCCCCTGCCGCCTTGCACATGCGGATCCCGGCTAGTAAAGCTTCATATTCTGCCTCATTGTTTGAAGCCTGAAAACTGAAGCGTAGGGCATACTTGAACCTGTCGCCCTCTGGCGATTGACATATGACGCCTGCTCCACAACCATTTGAAGTAGAGCTTCCGTCCACATATACCTTCCATACTTGGTCTGGAACTTGAGAGTTAGGAGGACGAGTCATCTCTACAATAAAGTCAGCAAAGGCTTGCCCCTTCACTGCTTTTCTAGGCTAGAAAGTAACTTCGAGGCTCTGTATTTCTATGGCCCATTTGATCATTCGGCCTGACGACTCCATGATGGTCAGTGGCCGCTTGATAGGTTGGTCTGTATACACGACGACTGTATGTGCCAAAAAGTAGGGCTTCAATTTTTTAACAGCCATGAAGAGTGCAAGACCAAATTTCTCCACTAGGGGATACCTCAACTCGGCATTTTTCAGTACGTGACTGACAAAGTAGACCGGGAGCTGACAGCCGTCCCTTTCAGCAAGGAGAACAGCGCTTAACGCATGATCAGAGACGGCCAGGTACATGTAGAGAACCTCTTTGGGCAAAGGGCTGACCAGCCTCGGCAAGGAATGCAAGTGAACTTTTAATTTCTGGAAGGCGACCTCAGCATCCGGCCCCCATTCAAACCTTGCCTTTTTCTTAATTGCCTGGAAAAAGTATAGGCATTTGTCGCCTGATCGGCTTAGAAATCTTCCCAAGGCCGCCAGACAACCTGTTAACTTCTGAACCTCTCGGATGGTACGAGGCGACTGCATGTCAATGACCGCCTGCACCTTCTCAGGGTTCGCTTCTATTCCTCTCTGATTGATAAGGAATCCGAGAAATTTCCCAGACTCAACTCCAAATACACATTTCTTGGGATTGAGCATGACTTGGTGCCGCCTGAGTGTGGCGAAAGTTTCTCGGAGGTCCGACAGATGATCTTTCTGAAGTTTAGTCTTGACAATCATATCATCAATATATGCCTCGACGTTTCTCCCAATCTGATCAAAGAACACTGTGTTTATCATTCGTTGGAAGGTAGCCGGGGCATTCTTAAGACCAAACGGCATGACCGTGTAACAGTATAACCCCTGATCAGTGACGAAGGCCGTCTTCTCCTGATCTTTCTTCCATAAGGGAATTTGATGGAAACCAGAATAGGCGTCCATGAAACTCATCAAGGCATGGCCGGCTGTTGAGTCGACCAGGTTATCAATTTTAGGCAGAGGGTAACTGTCTTTGGGGCACGCCTTGTTTAAGTCTGTGTAGTCTACACACATTCGCCAGGTGCCATTCGGCTTTTTAACAAGCACCACATTTGCAACCCAGTCTGGGAAGTAACATTGCCGAATGAACCCTGCATCAAGTAATTTTTTAACTTCGACGGCTGCCGCCTGACTTCTTTCTTCGCCATGGTTCCGCTTCTTTTGCCGTACCGGCTTCTTTTTCGGATCCACGGCGAGTTTATGTACCGCCAGATCAGGACTAATGCCTGGCATTTCATGGACTTCAAATGCAAAGATGTCCTTGTATTCTTTCAATAGGTTGTGAAAGTCGTCACCAAGGTTTCTCAGAGAAGTCGTCCCAACTTTGACTGTTCGGTCAGGACGTGAGTCGTCTAAGATCAGGTCCGCATGCTCACCAGCCAGCTGAGGGCGGACCTCATCCGGCCGCTCCCCTGCCAATGATTGCTATTTTCTTGCTTTTCTTGCGGACTCTGTCTGGGACGCCTTTCTCTTTTTGCCGCCTGCTTCTTGAACAGGCGCACTCTCCTTGACATTGTCAAGGTCTGTTTTTTCACCACTTGACCCAGTGGCCATAACAGTGGGCTTGACATCCGAGAGATAGCACTCTCGGGCCATCCTCTGATCTCCCCTTAGGGAGCCGACTGTTCCATTATCCCTCTCAAACTTGAGCAACATAAGAGACGGGATTATAACAGCCTTGGAATTATTCAGGGTTGGTCGACCCATAATCATGTTGTAGGCCGAGAGTTCCTCTACTACTAGGAACCGGACTACCATGTGTCGTCCTTCCCCTTTTTCGCCCAGGCGAATAGGTAAATCTACTCGTCCCACTGGGTGGACGACTCCTCCTCCAAACCCTATTAAAGGGTGGGAGGCCGGATGTATGCAGTCAGTCTGATATTTCAGTTTCGACAGACATTTGCTGCTGATGAGATCTGAGGAGCTCCCGGTATCTATGAGGATTCGGCTAACTCTCTGGTTGGCCACTTTACATTCAATAACGAGAGGGTCGTCATGCGGCCCCCTTACCCCTCCTAGATCCTCTTTAGTGATGACAATCTCAGGAAATGTATATTTGGACGGCCGTCCTTGGTGAACGGAATTTACATCCAACCGCCTTATATTATCTTTGTTGCCCCTAATAGTGGGGCCGCCTCCTGAGAAGCCGCCTGCAATGGTGTAGACGACTGCATCATCTGTATCGGAGCTGTCGGCCTGCTGATTCTTTTTGGCCGACTGCTTTTTTGAGGAAGTGTTCCCCGTAGATTTCTTGACATAAGTGTCAAGATCACCTTGCTCAGCCAGGCGGTCTAGGTACCGCATAAGACTGATGCAGTCATTGGTGTGATGACCAACGTCATCATGATAAGCACAGATTTTATCTTGGTTCCGGTTGTTTGCAGAACCCTTCATGGGGACCGGCTTCTCAATTGAGATCCGTCCCTTGATTTCTTTTAGGATAAACTGGTTATCCTTGTTAAACGCATACTTTGGGGAGTATGGTTTGAATTCTTTTTTCTTTTTCTGGGCCGGCTGTTTAGAGGAATCAGCTGCCCAGACCTCTTTTCTTTTCTCATCTTTGTTTGACGATTGTTTCTGTCGTCCTTCTCTTTTGTCGAACCTTTTCCCGTCCGACTGTTTTATCGTACACAGATCAGTCGCCTGTATATAGGCTTCTGCTTCAATCAAGGCCTCTTGAAGAGTCGCCACCCTTTTTCGAACCAAATCAAATTTGAAGGTAGACCCGTCTTTGAGACCTCTAAAAAAGTCGGTATAAGCTACCTCATCCGGTAACCCTTGGATCTGTATTCTCATCAGGTTAAACCGCCTGATGTAAGAACGAAGCCCCTCCTTCTCGCCCTGCTGAATTGTTCCCAAATCAAGGGTTGTTTTCTTCGCAGGGATGTTCATGGCGAAGTTGGAGGCAAATAAGTAAGCAAGCGTCCTGAAGCTATTTACACAACCAGTCGGCAGGTTGCCGAACCATTGCTGTGCGATTCCTTTGAGAGTCGCTGGGAAACACTTGCACCAAGTGGGATCATCCAACCCTTGAAGGTACATCAGGTTGATGAATGCCATCAGATGGTCTTCTGGGTTAGTAGTGCCGTCATAGGCGCCTACTAGTACATTTTTCACTTTGGCCGGCTGAGCGGCTTCAGTAATTTCCTTGGAGAAGGCCGACGGCTGTTCACCAAGTCTTAGCAACAGTAGCTGCCAGTCCATAGGTTGGACGTTTTTTTGCTGTAGGTCCACCAAATGGAGGTGGCTGCATAAAATACTGTTGTTGCGGCACGAATGGTAAGTTTGGTACCGCCTGAGCACTATGAAAGCCGGACTGACGGGAGGTGCCGCCTGACTGACTCTCATGGTACGACTGAGTATGCCTCATCGAGGCATTTCGCAAACTGTCTTGAAAGTTTGAAGTAGAAGCCGACTCTGACAATCGGTCACTCTTCTTCTGCTCTAGCAGTAGCCGAGCATCTGTGAATGTTTGCTTTGACCCGTCCGCCTGAATATGACGAACTGGTTTCCTATTTCCTGTAGGATAACGGAATTTTGTGAAATCAAGGGCAGGTGGCTCCCGCTTCCTAGATTTAGGACGAGGAGTCGCCTCTCGCCCTTGAACTGGCTTCCTCTTCAGTGAGGTGGAGGGTTTCTTGGCCGACTGCTCCTTGACTGAAGCAGGCGGCTTCTTGTTGATCAACTCTTGAATCTCTCCCTTGAAGTCCCTCATGAAGGTCATGAGTTCGTTCCTTGTGATGGGAGCAGACCCATCAATCGGCTGTTGCTGAACAGGCGGTGCGCCTGCTGGCTCGCTTCCTGTTTGAAGACTCCGTTCCCCCCTTTCGGTATGACGGGTACGTCGGGCCCTTAGGGTCCCGCCTGGAGCTGTATGAGTTTCAACTTCAAATTCACTTTCGGTGTCATGGTCCGACTGAACTTGAGGGTCGTTTAGGGGACGCCTCTCTTCAGGAGTCGGTACAGACTTGGATGCCATCTCTTAAGTACTCTCCCCACAGACGGCGCCAAAATGTTTCGGGGTTTTCTGATGTCCTGCGGGAGAGTTACAATTCCGAGACTGGAACCGGACGCCTGTACCTGCAAAATAACGGAGACTCCTGTGAGCTCCGCCTCCAACGGTCAAGTTAGTACCTGATTAAGGAGTAATAAGTGCGGAAATTAAAGGGGGAAGATCTGGTTCCTCTAGGGGAGGAGTGATCAATGTGTTTAGACTTCTCTAGGTGAGAGTCATTAATTGCTTCATCCCCTTTAATGAGGATTAATTAAGTATTTATAGTCTTGAGAAGCGTGCCACTCTCTAGGTTTAGGGTAAACCTAGGGCTGACCGGGCCTCTAAACAGGATTGGGCCTTGTTGGCCGGTTTTCCCATTTGGCATGGGTGGACACGTGGCGCGTCTCAATTGGTCCGTAGAGGACGTATCTGTGATTGACACGTGGCAGGCTCCTATTGGCCTACGTGAAGGACACGTGGCGGAACCTGGTTAGTCCACTTGTCAGACGGTGATTTGTGGATAAAAATCCCCTAATCAACATATACAAAAATAGCTAAACACATTTGTTCTTTGGGCATAAGTTTACTTTGACTCCACCTCTTACTCTAAAGTGCCTTAATGTAATAAGAGTGATGTGTAACCTTAGGGAACGAGCCAACGATTACAATTGTGCACCTCGATTGCGCCAAACTTCGTTTTCAAAGGCAGTGATTTATCACACACCGAATTTCCTCTATTGATTTTGAAAAATCTCTTTGCTATTGTTCTTGTTTATTTCCGTTTATTAGACTCCATTTTTACAACACCAACAACAATCCTACCAACCACCATTAACTCATGAACTCGACATCCACACACCACCGCCATCTAGAGGAGGTTATTGGACATACAAGTTTGTCCAATTAATTAAAGGAAAATTTGCCCGAAATAACACCACCTTTGAGCGATTTGCAAAGAATTACACCGCCTTTTGATTATTCCATAATAACACCCCCTTTCATGTACTTCTTCCATAAATGGTATAGATATATGGGTAACCGGTTTTTGCAGGTAAAATAGCTGACGTGGCAAGTTTTATGGGGTAAGTCAAGTATTGACTTTCATTTCCCCTCCTCTAAGCCTACGTGGAATTAAATTACTCAACCACCTCTGTTTCCCTCTGTAATTCAATTCCCTCCCAATTTCACTCTCTCTCCCTTTCTTCTATACAGAACACAATTAAGCACCCAACTACAATTGCAGAGCAAATAAAATGCGAAAACCAACTCCATCGATTGGGTACGAGTTTGCTGCAGAGTGACGGAAGAAAAGTTGCGATCTTTGGTGTAATTGCGTAGATAAGGTACAATTTTTTTGCTTAAAATGTTTGAAATTGATTGCGATGGTTTGAATTAGGAATTTCGTGCATTTAAATTTCAATTTGAAGCGATT
This sequence comes from Chenopodium quinoa, assembly GCF_001683475.1. NCBI lineage: Eukaryota > Viridiplantae > Streptophyta > Magnoliopsida > Caryophyllales > Amaranthaceae > Chenopodium > Chenopodium quinoa. The sequence goes on from NW_018743033.1 coordinate 243,818, forward strand.
TATCATGTAATTTAGTTTGTATACTTAATTATGCTGGTAATTAGGGGAGTTAGGGGTCAGAATTTTTTGTATGGAATGTTGATTATGATGATTTTTTTTTTTTTGCTTAGTTATGTTATTAATGGTGGACCTAGGGTTATTGCGTGAAGTGTTGGTGTGATGCGCTATTGTTTGTAGCCTAATTGTGTTGTATAATTATAGGTTGCAATGAGTAATGCTTTTGATAGTTTGACTGTTTGATTCTGGCATGGGGGTGAATTTGAAATGGGTCGTAATGGTGAAATGGTGTATAAGGGTGGTGCTTGTACTAATTTTGTTATAGACCCAGATCAACTCTGTTATTGGGAGTTGCTTGAATTTGCTAGTCAATGTGGGCTTGCTTATGTGAATCAGTTGTTTTACCAAGTTCTTGGCTTAAATGTGGAGAAAGGTTTTAGAGTAATAAATGGAGATGCAAAGACCATAGTGATGAGTGAGTTAGGTGTTAAACGCAGGGATATTGTTGTGTATGCATTACAACATGATTATGACCTCCTTCATACACATAACCACCCTAGTCAGAGTACAGTTTCTAATCCTATCCAAAATGAAACTTATGTGAGCTAGCGTGTCCAAAAGGAAACTGATGTTAGCAAATCTACTCCATCCAAAACAACAGACAAAGCACTTGATAACCCCCAGCTAAAGTCAGCAAAAGGAAAAAATTGACCCCTGAGAAGGGACCTCATACAAAGTTGGTCACACCCCCTTATTGTAGTCCTGGTCAAAAGAAAGATGCTTCTACATCATCAAAAAAAGCATATTCCCTTTCTTCATCACAACTCACTGACCCAACCACCACATTTAAACCAATACAACCAAATACCAATTATAAAGAACCTGAACCCCCCATCAAACCCTCTTCTAAAAATCCTATCCTTAGCCAAAATGAGTATGAAAACCTTTCTCAATTCCCATCCTTAGAGTTTGTATCAACTGCTGAGTTTCCTACTGTTAACACAAACTTCTTGGATGAATATGATTGGGAGGATAACAGAACAGATAGCCCTTTAAAGTGGAAGGATCTAGTCGGTAGTGATGGTGAGTCCAGTGAGGAAGGAGATCCAACATATGAGCCTGAGTGTGAGGTAGAAGGTGATGAGTATGAGGTAGAAGGTGATAAAGACAAACAGGAGGAGGGTGAACTTGCAGTATCTGATAAAGATTTAGAAGCTGAGGCAGCTAAAGATCTAGAAGAAATTGCTTTCATTGAAGGTGAAACTGATGAGAGTGATGATGAGTTAAGGGAAGCCGGGAATAGAGTGAAAAGGATTGCAACTCTAGGATACTTCAAGTAGCTGAGCAGTTGGAAAAAGAAGTCTATGAGGGGAAGGTTATTGATGAAGGTCAGACTAGCACAACAAAAACATCAGAAGGTGGTTTGAGAAGTGATTGTGAAGAGGACGAAGACATTGACACACCTAATGGGAGTGATGATGAGGTAGATGTTCTTAAGAAGGAGTTAGTCAGGGCAAATAGTGATTTCACAAAGTTTAAATGGAAGGTGGGTCAAAGATTTGCAAATAAAACAGACTTTAAGGATGTTGTAACTAAGTATGCAGTTGTGCAAGGGAGGGATTTGAATTACACTGTCAGTTGGAAAGACAGGCAGAGGTTGGGAGTTAAATGTGTAGGAGATTGCCCTTTTTATGTGTACTGTTCTATGCATTATAGGGATTCAACATGGCTGGTGAAGACTGTAGTTGATTCTCATACATGCCATAGGAATATGAATAAGAATAGGCAGTTGAAATCTACTTGGGTGGCAAAGCAATTGCTTGAGGTTTTCAAAGCAAGGCCACATTGGCCAGCTAAAGAGATTGTGGAAACTGTAAGAAGAGCTTACAGAATGATTGTGTCCAGAGACTTTGCATTACAAAGTCAAGTATCATGCACACGGAATGTTGCATGACTTTATGAAAGAGCATTACATGAAGGTTGAGAGGTACTTGAAGGCATTGCAAGAGGCAAGTACAGAGATTGTTTTAGAGTTGGTAGTTGTTCCACAACCTAACACTTCTACTCCAATGTTCAATAGATTGTTCACATGTTTTGATGGAGTTAAAGAGGGTTGGTAAATAGGGTGCAGGAGAGTCATATGTGTTGATGCAACATTTTTGAAGACCTTCTTAGGAGGTCAGATATTGACTGTTGTTTCTAAGGATCCCAATGAGCAAATGTTTCCTATATGTTGGGCTGTGGTGGAGGGGGAGAACAACCTTTCCTAGGAATGGTTCTTCAACCATCTGAAGTCTTGCCTAGACCTAGGAGATGGTGAAGGATTTGTTGTGATTTCAGATGAGCATCAGGTATAAAATTTCTGTTTTAGTTAGTTTCTGCTTTCATTGAAGTTCATGTGCAAAACTGACATTTGACTGCTTTGTAGGCTATACTAATTGTTGTTGCTGGAGTGCTCCCAAAGGTAGAGCATAGGCACTATGCCAGGCATATTTATGCCCTCTAGCACAGAACCTATAAAGGAGATGAGATGAAGCTGCAGTTTTGGAAGATAGCCAAATGCTATAATCAAGCTGATTTCAATGAGGCAATGGATAAATTGAATGAAATGAATCCAGAGGCTGCTCTTTCATTTAGGAGGTATAATCCTAACTTCTTTTGTAGAGCATTCATGAGGCCATGCATAAAAACTAATGCCATAACTAACAACATGGCTGAAACTTTTAATGCTTACATCATTAATGTTAGGACTAAGCACCTAATATTTATGTTAGAGGATATTAGGGTAGCATTGATGCAGAGGTTAGTGAAAAAAAAGACAAGAAATGGAAAAATGGACATCTGTGATTTGTCCTAGGGTACAAGCTAGGTTAGAGAAAGAGAAGGAGAAGGCTGCTGACTGTGATGTTATGCCTTCCTCTGAGAGTAAGTTTAATGTGAGATATTACTTCGATCAGGTGAATGTAGATTTAGTGGGTAGGAGTTGTAGTTGCAGAAAGTGGAATATGGTAGGCATTCCATGCTGCCATACTATTGCTTGAATATATTTTCAAAATAAAGAACCTGAGGCATTTGTTAATGAATGTTACAAAGTGGAAACATATAAGAAGGTTTACAGTGGTTCTATACCTCCATGTGAAGGAAAGAGGTATTGGCCAAGGATTCCTTACAATTTAGACCCTCCACCAATCAAGATTGGTCCTGGCAGGCCAAGAAAGAACAGGATTAAGCACCCTCTTGAGAATCCTAAGAAGCCAGGTTCTTTGAGTAGGTCAGAGATAAAAATGATTTGTTCCATTTGCAAAAAGAAGGGCCACAATAAGAGGGGCTGCCAGGATAAGAACTCTTCTTTGGGTATTGAACCACCTGCCAAAAAAGCCAAGGGAAAACCAAGAGCTGCATCATCAACTTCTGAACCAACACCACCCCAATCACATATTGCTTCATCTTCAACTCTAGCAACAGGAGCTACTGCAACAACAACCTCTGCCCACCACAACACTTCTACACAACCCACTCAGTTAGGCAAGGGTGGTAGGATGATTCTTGGTGGTCAGGGTGCCAGAAGTGTGTCTCAAACCATTACTAGAGCTACAAGTAATTCAGGAAGAGGCAAGGGAGCTGTAGTGCCTCACTTTGAATCTGCAACTAGAAGTAATGCAAGACAGGGAGAGGGAGATATGGAGGAAGGGGAGTTGCAGGGAGTGGGTGTGAAATTGCTGCTGCAAATGTTGCAGGACAGGGGAGAGGGAGAGCTATTGCAAGGGGTAGAGGAAGAGCTAAGACACTAGTTGGAGTTGGTGTGTTTTTTGGTGATGATGGACACCCACTAGTAAGCTTACTTACTTTGTGATTGTGTGTTTTTGTTTTATTTAAGGCCTTCATGTCATTCTCATTACCTTTCCTTATGTGTCAGGTTCCATCTACAAGGACAAGGACAAGATCTGTTTCTCAACTATGATGCATCATTAGATCTTATTTTGAAGCCTCTCTTTTAAATTGTTGAAGTTAGTTCTGTTGTTTCTGTCTATACATCTATCATAAGACTGATGTTTATAGTGTTTAAGTAGTTAAACAATGCTGTTGTTATTTGGTGTTAGGAGTTAAATTATGCAGTAGTTACTTTGGATATTTTGATGTTTGTGTGAACTTTGAAACAATTGCAGTGATGTTTAGTTATATCATGAAGGAATTTAGATCCTTTCGTTTGTGCAAATTCAATGACTGAATTTGCTGCCTTTACTATGTGCTAATTCTTTGTTAATTTGTTGTGTCATAAGAAGTGTGCAAATGTAAACAAACTCTTCAAAATATAAGCTTCAAACTCCATATATAAATCAACATCAACAGTCCACAAAACATCCATTACAACAGGACCACCTTCATCCTAATTTCTTGACTAACTAATTAAGGAAAAAAAAAAAACAACAATAAACAACTTCTAAGAAACCACCAATGCCAAGTTTTTTCATTCCTACTACACTTCATTAACTCAATCCTCATTTCAATGACTTCATTCTTCACCTCTTTCAAATCTTCCTCCAAATTACCTTTCTTCAACTGCAATTTCTTAATTTTTTTATCTCTGAAGTTTTGTTCAACCTCTAATTCGCATATGATAGTATCCTTTTCCAACAACTTGAGCTGGTACTCTTCAACATCAGTGTGGTCATTCGCCCATTTGAAAAATTCATACTGAGTGTCCTACACAAATTGCAAAACCATAGAAAAATCAAATAATCTAAACCAATTGAAAGAAATTCAATAATAATTTGAAACTTACTAGCCACATAGGACACCCATAGAACTTCATCCCAAAATTAGGGCCCTTTCTCACTATCTTAATTAGAGCTTCCTTCCCACAATTGCAACAAATTTGCGAATTCACAACCCTTTTCGTGGTTGAGGATGTACCTGATGCGTACGAATTAGATCTCCTTGCAGCCATTTTCAGAAGATAAAGAAGAGATGGAAAAAAGAATATAGATGATGGAGAAAGAACAGATGAAGAAAGAAGAAAGAAAGAAGAGAACAGAGAAGGGGGGGTAATTATAGGGAAAGGGGAAAAAACCTAAGGTTATATTCCACGTAGGCTTAGGGGAGGGGAAATGAAAGTCAATACTTGACTTACCCTCATAAAACTTGCCACGTCATCTATTTTACCTGCAAAAACCGGTTGCCCATATTTCTGTACCATTTATGGAAGAAGTAGATGAAAGGTGGTGTTATTCTTGGCAGACCACACAAAGGTGGTGTTATTCCCGGCAAATTTTCCTTAATTAAAAGGGTCAGGTCACATATTAACAGGTCTTGACCCTTTTTTTTCTTCTTATGGATAGGGTTATATTGATTATAGGACTTTTATCGACATATCGATAATCTTTTATGGTAGTGGTTGCGGTTGTGGTTTTAGTTGACGTATCCTAACCTCTACTAATTAGGTACTTAGTTTTTTTAATTGCAATGCTTCTATTTTACGCTTGTTAATGTGACATTATACAATCAGATCACCTATTTCATATTTCCAAAACATTACAAAATTTTGATATTTTGAAAGTATAAATCGAGGTGTATATATCTGACAAGATCTTACATGACTATGTATGCATATTCTTAACAATAAATCAAGTACTAAAGCCAAAGTGTTGCAAGTAATTGAGGAAGTATTAAGTAAAAATATTGCAAGTTGATAAGGCTACTTTAGTCATTTTTCGTAATTATAAAGTACATGTAAGTGAATAAATGATGAGGACTTATATTCAAAATAGATATAGAATCTTAACGGGGGCAACTTAAAATGACAAATAGGTGAACACTGAAGACATCCTTGAGGAAATGAGAAATTAATTTGAGTTTACGGCTACGATTCTTTAGTAAATCTCTCTCATTGTTAACAATTACGCTCTAACTCAACCTTTACGATTCCTTACTAAATCTCATCCATCATTTACAACTGCCCTCTAACTTTTACGATTCTTTACTAAATTCCATCCATTATTTATAACTGCGCTCTAGTTCAACCTTTATGATTCTTTACTATTCCGTAAATCTCATCTATTATCTATAATTGCGTTATAACTAATCCCTATATATATGCCTAAGCTATAGCCCTATATGCATAGTAAAAGAAAGGAGACAATTAGAAAGGAGTATAAAATTCAGTGAATTGAAGGCATAGACCACAATAATCCACAGTCCATAGGAAAAAGGAGTGAAGTAGAAAAAGCCAAAGCAATGAAAATGACACTAGGGCACTCTCAATAAGTATCAATTTCGTTTAGACTTTGTCAACCTAAAGTCCATTGTGTATTGTCTCTTTCATATTTCCTCATCAAAATTAGCTTTTTTCAGCAAGAAAATTCCAAAAGCTTAGGCAAAACCATATATAGGGAGCCTCATCTAGTCTCTAGTTCTAGAACACGTACGTTCTAATTATTCACACCTTACTTTATTTTTATCTTTTTGCTCCCAAAATCACAAAATAATGTTTATTTTATTTGGATTTCAAATTCTATTTTACCATGTTATTCTAAATAAAGATTCTTATTCTTTTGGACAACAACATGCACATATATGATATGATAGAAAGCAACCACTAATTAGTTTAGCAATAAAAGCCAATTTTGACGTCTTTCTTGTCTCTCTTTGAGTAGTATATGGATAATTACTGGCTTAATTTTAAACCATATATGGAGTACAAATTATGTACACAAATTATCGATTGGTTAGTGTCCATTGAATTTTCTTACTGAATAAATTATACTTCGTAAAAGGTATACCTTTGATGTACGTACTCTCCCTATTAACAAATTATACATGTTGTTACTTTAAATTATACAAGTATTATTAAATATTGATGTGATAATTTATTTTAAGTGATGTATAAATTTAATTATGAAAGAGTCTCGTAAAGAAGATTTTTGTTAGTGCTATCTTACTATATAGATGTGTCTTATTATGTACCAATAGTTTCAACAATTTAAACACTTTAATTATTAAAAATTAAAGACGTTAATCATCAATTTTAACATCGACAAGCATATAACTCAAACCTTGTTTCCACACAAATATAATCAAACACCCCCTTTTTATATTGGCTTTTGCTATCATAATATACGGATTATTAGATTAAATCTTTATTTATTTGAAGTAAAATGTTTTGGTTAAAAATTTTAATACCTGTACTAGTTGGTCAGAATTATTCTTCTACGATGGTTGTGGTTAGATTTTTTTTTTTTTTTTATTTTTATCACTTGATTTAACCAAAGTCGTTCGGATTGTATTATTTGTATGTTAATATATACTTCCTCGATTATATATATATATAGCTACATATTTTCAATCGTTAATATCTAAACTTAACAATATGTAAAAATTATAAACATTTGATATAAAAATTTTATAAATCGAGACGAATCTAACAAAATTCCACAAGACTATATTTTAACTTAAGTATAAATTGTCAAAGCTAGTCAAAGTGAAACACATGAATAATGTAAAAGTTATATTGTTGCAACTATAAAAAAAAATTGAAGGAAGTATGAAGCACAATATTATCAAGTGTGAGATATTGTTAGATTCCTCTTAATGAGTTGTTTTTCAACTATCTATATATTTTTCATTATTTTATCAATATGAAATTTTAGATATTTGACGGAAAAAAAAAAAAATTCCAATTAGATGATGTGTTTTGGTTTGGATCTCAAAAAAAATAAAAATAAATTAACAACCTATTTATATAAGGTGATGAAGCTAAGAGAACAAATCTTAAAACAGGAAGAATTCCATCTAAAACCTTTGCAGTAGAGCTTTCACACAGTCACACACTTGCAATAATAAGACTGTTTCCCCAAGTAACCAAGTTACGAACATGCTTTACAACAATAAGACTATATATGTTTTACTATAGCCCTGTTCTTTTAAGTTGTTATGCTCTGCCCTGCTTTGCTCTGCTCTGCTCTGTTGAAATCTGTTCTGCTCTGCTCTACTTAAAAATAATAATTATTAATAGTAGTAATAATAATATTCATTTAACATGATAATAATTATTATTAATGTTTAATAATAATAACTAATATTTATCGATAATAATAATTAATATTTAATAATAATAAGTAATATTTAATAATAATAATAATAATAACAATTAATATATAATATTAATTGATAATAATAACTAATATTTAATGATAATAATTAATATTTTATGTTATTTAACAAATTTTCTAATGTTATAAAAAGAGTAAAAAAATATTTTAAATAACACTATCATAATAACAATAATAATGATAATAATAATAATAATAATAATAATAATAATAATAATAATAATATTACAAAAGTAGTAGTAGTAGTAGTAGTAGTAGTAGTAGTAGTAATACTAATAATAATACGATAATTATAATAATATCTTGGGGCAGAGGCCTTGATGTTGCGTTGACTTGACGGGGTCTTCTCCTTTGACACAATCTGGGTTGTCTGACTTTGTTCCTAGTCGTGTTATGTCGGTTGCGACTCAGCGGAAGCAGGACAAGTATGGGACGCGTTGCAGGGCTATTGGCTATGGGTTTCTTCCTTTCTCCTTTTCTTCATCGGGGGAATTAGAGAAGGATGTTGTTGCGTTGCTGAAGAGGGTTTAGGCGTTCTTAAGGACTCAGGATATTGGTGTTCGTGCAGCTGCTCACATGTTCAATAGGATTTCTTTTGATGTGGCCCTTCGAGCTTCTTTGGAGCGCATTGTAACTGCTTCGGGGCCAGGTTTTGGTGATTGGCAATGGCGACTTGCCACCTTACCTTTTTCTTATGGTGGATTGGGTGTCTATTCAGCGGGTGATGTTCGACACTATGCTTTCCTTGCGTCGCGTTTTGCAGTCTTCTGGTCTTCAGGCTACGCTTCTTCACAATTCTGGTATTGTTGGTCCAAGACCGGCCTTCGATGGTGCTCTTAGTCTTTTTAATAGGACTGTGGAGACTGACCTTATGCGTAACCTAGTGAGATCGCTGCCCCCAAACTCATGAAGAAATTGGCAGATATATATTTCATGAACATCACTGCATTTGTAGAATCCACTTTCTCCGCGTCAAGTTGCCTTATGGAAGTCTCAACAAGAGGATCACACTTCTGCTTGGTTGCGAGCGGTCCCAATATCAGGTTTGGGTCAGACTATGAGTGGTAAGACTTGCCGTTGTGTTCTTTGCTATCGGTTGGGTGTTCCCTTATTCTTCGTTTCGACACCGTGTTCTGCTTGCTCAAGGGTTTTTGATGGGGATATATATGGGGATCATGAAGTGTCTTGTGCTGGGATGGTGGGTATTAAACATAGGCACAACGTTGTTCGTGATACCCTTGTTGATATTTGTTTTTGCTCTGGGATTTCTGCAAGAAAGGAGGTTAATGTTGGGTTGACTAGAGGGAACGACGGGGCTCTTCGACCAACAGATGTGTTACTTTATGCCTGGGATTGAGGCTTTGATGTATGTGTTGACTTGACGGGGTCTTCTCCTTTGACACAATTTGGGTTGTCTGACTTCGTTCCTGACCGTGTTGTGTCGGCTGCGGCTCAGCGGAAGCGAGATAAGTATAGGGCGCGTTACAAGGCGATTGGCTATGGTTTTCTTCCTTTCTCCTCTTCTTCATTGGAGGAATTAGAGAAGGATGTTGTTGCGTTGCTGAAGCGGGTTCAGGCGTACGCCAGGACTCAGGATATTGGTGTTCGTGCAGCTGCTCACATCTTCAACAGGATTGGGTTCGCTATAGCTAGAGGGGTGGGGGCCCAGATTGTATCTCGATTCCCCTCTAATTTCTTGTAAATTTTAATAATAATAATAATAATAATAATAATAATAATAATAATAATAATAATATTGTGATAATAAAATAATAATAATAAGATGAAGAAGAAGAAAATAATGCGATACTACTACTACTACTACTACTACTACTGCTGCTGCTGCTGCTGCTGCTGCTACTGCTGCTACTACTACTGCTACTACTACTACTACTACTACTACTGCTACTACTACTACTGCTACTGCTACTACTACTACTACTACTACTGCTACTACTACTGCTACTACTACTGCTACTACTGCTGCTGCTACTACTACTGCTGCTACTACTGCTACTACTGCTACTGCTACTATGCTACTACTACTACTGCTACTACTACTACTACTGCTGCTGCTGCTACTGCTGCTACTGCTACTGCTGCTACTGCTACTGCTACTGCTGCTGCTGCTACTGCTACTGCTACTGCTCCTCCTGCTGCTACTGCTACTGCTACTGCTAATAATAATAATAATAATAATAATAATAATAATAATAATAATAATAATAATAATAATAATAATAATAATAATAATAATAAATAATTAATGATAATAATAATAATAAATAATTAATGATAATAATAATAATAATAATAATAATAATAATAATAATAATTTAATTATAGTAATAATAGTAATAACAATAATAATAATAATAGTAATAGTAATAGTAATAGTAATAGTAATAGTAATAGTAATAATAGTAATAGTAATAATAATAATAATAATAATAATAATAATAATAATAATAATAATAATAATAATAATAATAATAATAATAATGAAATCTGTTCTGCTCTGCCTTGCTCTGTTCTGTTCTGCCCTGTCCTGCCCTGCCCTGCTCTACTCTACTCTGTTCTGTCCAGAAGCTCAAAATAACAGCGCCTATGTCAATCTTAACCATTGACTTAAACAAGCACTTTATTGACGGTAGAAACATCGGTCATTAATTTTAGCAAATTAAAAAGCTGCTAGAATATTTTAGAAGGAAAACATGTCTATTTTTTGATTAATTGTTCCACGATTTAGAAAATGATAGAAAAGTATATACTATTATGACATATTGAGTCATAATATAAAATTATTTTCTCATGTAGGATCAAAGTGTGTGTATTTTCTCAATTTGTTACTCCTATTGTTTATAATTTATATAGTACAATTTACTAATTTCGGGATTAAATATACATATCTAATTAAGTTAACTAAATAATTGTATAATTAAACATCTATTATGTGTAGAGGTTTAAATGGTTTTTAATTTCCAACGCATAATCGGGTTAGGGTCAATCTATGTATAGGGTTTTAGGTTGAGAAAAAATATATTTGTATGTTTCACATGGCAAATTAAGTGTCACCAATAAGAGTTAAGTATAGTACATTATTTTATGAGATAATAAGTGATATTGTGAGAATTAGTCTTGAAGGAAGGTTTTGTTATATTCAAACAAAGAGCGTTTATGGAAATGTTTTACGCAATACAAAGAATTCTTTGAGTGAGGTTATTTGCACTACTCCCTCCTTTTTTTTCTTTTTTTTTTCTTTTTTTTTTAAATGAATCGGTTGGTGATGCGCGGAGTCAGTTGGTGGTGTGTTGAGTTTTAGGAGAGTAATATAATATTGTGGGTGAATGAATAATTTATTATAGTAAAAGCAAGATAGAGACTGTGAAAGAGAAAGTATGTGAGAGAGTGTAAATATTTTTATTATTTAAGTGAAGACCATGGAAGAATGAGAAATGATAATTTGAGTGGGTTTAAAGTAAGAGAAGGAAATAATAAAATATAGTATAAAGTTATCAAATATAAAGTGATGCATTTAAAAAAACACTCATAAAAAGAAAGTGATGCATTTAAAAAAAAACGAAGGGAGTATTTAATTAGGTATGGTAATTTGACTTTACAAGTTTGTTCGGGTCACTTTTATATTATATTTAAAATATATAAACAACAATATAAAACCTTTTTATGATCGCACGAAGAAAATTAAATAAATATGTAAAAGGACAATTTACATTGACAACTTCGATTTGAGTCCATTGGAGTTTCTCTTAAACTACTCCGTAGTAAAATCAACTTGGATTAGGGATGATGTATTGGGTTAGGTTAGAGATACGTCAAGCCTAATTTGTATTGTTGCATGGTTTACTACATGTTGGGGTGAACTCCTCTTTATATTATGTTATAAGAAAAAGTTCAATTATCTATTACTTGTATTTATCTTGAATTAAATTATTTCTACTTGTATATATTTTTTTCATGATTATTTTAAGTAAAACAACCTCACAATAACATATCATAATCATGACTTCATGTAACTTTCAACTTGATAATTTTGAACTAAAATTTGGTGGTCGCTATCCGTCTACTTGCTTTTTCTTTACTTTTCCATTCTTATTAATTCATTCAAAACTAACGAACAATTTATGTGAAATATGAGTAATTTATAGGTAAAAAAATATATACCTTCTAGAAGAAATGAGGCATCTGAATTATTAAATTATTTATCTTTTCCAATATAATTACTATAATACATACTGTAATAGCTTGAATGAGAAAAATCCACAATGAAACGGTTTGTTGTTTATATGCCCTCCATTTTATTAACTGCTCCACTTTCAAAAAACGGCCGTTTTTTGAAAGTGTTCCATTATCAAATTTAGAAACCCTACTCATATTATACTTCGTATATTATTTATCTCTCTTCCTTTTGACTCCACCATTATTTTATAGCATTTCTGTCTCTCACACTATACCTAGTGGGCTAGTGGTCCCTCATTTATAAATCTCTCTCTTAATTTACCAAAAAAAATTTATTCTTAATTATAACCATTTATATTATTTAATTACTTTTACCTAAAACTCCATGCACACTCTAATGGAGAACTTAAGAAAAACGAAGGGAATACTACCGAGTAATTACAATCTTTATAATTAAAGGGTGGGCCTTGGTTAGCTTAAGCCTAAGGTTTCTAACTTTCTACATCTCAGCTTCCTCTCGTTTCTTTAATTATTGAACTAGTAGTATTTAATATGAGGACAAAGTTTAGCTTTGAACACTATTTTGGATTTAATCACACGTTATTTTCATACCGTTTAACTAAGCCTATCAAATCAAGCCACTAAACTATGTCTAGTCTAGTGACTTCAAAGAAGAAAAAAACAACCCTTATAATTTAATTTTAATTACTAACTAAAAAGCACACATATTAATTATAGAACCTTCCTTAGCATTAGGTGTAACAAGGGTCCAACTTAAGCATATGGTCCAAAAGTTTGGTCTAAAAAGAGCATCTTCAATTTTAAAATTAATTTATTGGTTTTGTATACTATATAATCATCATTTGGTAAGCTGCTTCTGAATAATATACATCCATATAGTAGTAAAAATATGTACTATATTAATTTATTAAGTAAAAAATACGTTAAAAAATTAAAATAAAAAAATTATTAGGTTGCTGGCTACATACATCTTCTTGTTTGATGGTGTTACGTTGTTACCTGCCATAATTATTTATGGTAATTTCAAATATTTATGAGTAGGTTTCCTTTGATTACTAGATTATGAGTTAGTTATCAAAGTTAGTTCTTAATTAGCTCAGCAAAATGTGAAAAAGTCAATACTTAGTTAGAAAATTTACCTTTTATTGTGAATTACCTGTAAAGTTTGGGTTTACAAATGAAGATCAATCCCACAAATCACAAAAACCTCACGCTCATGTGAGTTGTAACCTTGTATGTAGTCACATACTCACATGCCTCTCTTTGTGATAAAAGCTAAACAAGCAAGCTTAGAAAAATACGTATCTTTGGGAGGTAATAATGGTAATTTTATTAACAAAATAAAATGTTTTTATTAGTTATCTTACAATCCAATTGCTAACAAGTTTTAACGAATAATAATATTTCTACGTATAAATAAATAATATCTAGCGATAAAAATTACTTTGACAACTAGCAACTATTGCTGCGGAAGAGGTATCCTCAACAAGGACCTAGTATAATCATTTCCATTGTTACTAATTCAAAGTGTAGACCAAATGACTAGAAAAGTATTCATTTAGAGGAAAAATCCTTTTTTGCGGTCTTTCCAAGTCTACTCATCAATCATATACAGAGATCTTGTCATGAACAAAGAGAAAGTAGTGTGAAAGTTGGAAAATTCCTCCTTGAAAGAGTTGTAAGAAAATATTTTAGGGATATAAATATTTGGTTGACACTTCGGGTTATCAGACTTATCACTCCGCCAATTCCTTTAAAAGGAAGGGTAAGATAAAATAATTGTCAATTTAGAATACATAAATAGAAAAAATCCGAGTTTAGATAATAATAAGAATGTAAGAAAATCTTTGTCAAACCTCGATTTATAGGTCATTTTATTTTTGTAAAAACAAGGGAAGAGAGTAAAATGTCCGATCTAAACCCTTTGCTGTATACAGTGTATTATTTACAACTAATACCATCGATCATTGATTTGACAACGGTAAATCATAATATGAGAATCGCTATTGGCTATACTTAATGTTAGTATATTGGGTTTCAAAAAAAAAATGTTAGTATATTGATGCCTGATCCACATTATTTCACTAGTAGTTGAAAAACCATGGAATCCAAGCCATAAGATAGGAATAATGATATTGAGGTGTGGAGACAAGTTCAAATGGGTTGGCATAACCCAAACAAATTTACACCTTTTTTTTTGTTGACCCAATATACAACTTTTTTTTTTTGTTTTAGAGGACTTAGATTATTATCTAGATCTTCATCTTATTGTCTCAAAGCTTGCATAAAGCATTGTTACGGACCCCAAATATCTTGGTTGTAGGTCCATTTAATTAACTCCTAATCTTGTAAAGTATACGGTCAACCGCAGCCTCATATATAAAATTATATACTATAGTTTTTATATTCATTTCTTTGCTAAATTTTGATTTTAATGCTGGAGTAGATGATCACTCTAAATCTCTAATGGGTTGGTGCTTAGTGCTTTGCTATGCTTTATTAGTTGATGCTTACATCTTTATATTATCAAATATCACCAAGATGTACGTAGGAAATCATTAGGGAATATTCTGTGTAGATGAGTTCCTTTTTTGGTTTAATTAGTGTTAAGAATTAGATAATTTATATAGCACTTGATATTAAGATCACATTGTTAAATTAAAGCTGAGAATAAAGAGCACCCATTAAGCTAAGATTTATGTGATCATGTGAGTGAGTGAGATGTTGAAAGATAAACAGAAGAGGCATCATGCCAATATAATTGATAAATCTTCATTGGGCCAATTAAGCCAACACCAAAAGAAACTTTAACCAATTATAAAGTTAGTAGGGTGTAATATGAACAACAATTTGTGATAGGAGGAGCAGCATATTAACTTATATGTTAGTCATCTATCCTCTTTAGTTTATAAGAATAAGATATATAACACACATTTTATTTAATTTTTTTTTTTTCTTTGTAACTAGGTTCTTAAAGCTCAAGCACAAATCCTAGAGATCGATTTTGAGTTTGAGACTTGTCGGAGAGGATGATACGTTTTTATAACTTTGAGAGAGTTTGCACGCATTGTAATCTGCTAGATACCTATTATTTGAGAGTCCAGCTACATGACCACTAGCAAATTTGTGGCATGAAATGCATGAATTATCTACTACAATAATGTTCATCATATTGGTACGTATTTATTCAAGTAACTTGGTAGATATGATGCCTTTTTGAAGTGAATCTCTAGTTTGGGTGCATTGTGGATGGAATGTTGGACCATGTTAAGAAAAATATCTATTATAAGAGATAAAATTAATCTTGATAGCAAAGCTAACATAAGATAGCTGTATAGGCACTAGTAGTAGTATATATTGTACTTAAATAACTAATTGTCATGTTTTGCATATTCCTGCAACGTAAAATAAGTCTTCGTTAATTTTGGATGCTTTACTTCAAAGGTTAATGGCCTATTGTCTTGTTGAAGGTAGGTATAATATTTTTGATTATCCAGAGCTTAGATTTCTTATATGATCCGATTGTTTGATTTGACCAAACTTTAAACTTATGTGTACGATAATCTATAAAGAAAAAAATATGTCAAGTGAGATCTTGTTACATTCATAATAATATATATTTTATCAATATGTAATTTTTCATAATTTTTTTCATTATAAAATTAAAGATTTTTAGCAATAATAAAACCACACATAAAACGATAAAGTGTGTAAATTTTTATTTTTTTTTTACTGATGTGATCTATTTTGAACTTTTTTTTTTTTCTAATTTGATCTAAATTTATTATATTTTTTTTAAATAAGTAAAGATAAGGTGAACTAAACATGGTCATAGTCTAATAATATGCATGTTATCCAATAAATAAGTTACACGTATGTCAATTCGGGTCAACGGGTCGGGTTATATTTCGGGTCGTACTAAAAAACTGTCTCAAATAGTGTAAATCTAATATAATGTCATTACAAAATTTGATAAATGAATCAAATCGAGTTGAGTTCGTGTTGTTTGGATCGAATTCGGGCGAGTCGGGTTAGGAATTAACAGGTAGGTGTGATTGATATGGTCTATTCATGGAGGCCTTAAAAAAGAGCATGAAAACAAACAAAAACTTGTGTAAAACCCTCAAAAGGAGAGAACACCAATTAAAAAATGAAAAAGTACCATACTCTCCTGCTTCGTAATAATTAACATGCTTTGACTTTTTTCATAAATATTTAAATAGTACTTCCCCGGTTCTATAATAATTGCCATTATTGACTTTTTTTTTTGCATAACTTTAACCATCATTTTTAATATATTTTAAAGTAAAATGTTAATAAGTAAGCTATTGTCAGATTTTGATTAAAAAAAAGTTATTGTTGTTAGATACATCTTAATGTACGACGTATGTTATTGGAATTCATTATTAAGTTTTTGTTATTATTACTTAAAAATGATTAAAGATATTGATGTAAAAAGGAAAAATTGATATTAATAATCTCAATTTTGCTCTATTTTATTTTAATAATCCCAACTCTGGGGTCTATTTTATTTCTTCAATCTCAAATCAGTCAACAAAAGTCAATGACCTATTATATCAGGTTACTTAACACGTGTCAAGTCCTGATTGGTCCAAAAAATAAAAATAAAAACAAGAAAAAATCAAAACACACCAACCAGCCTCCTCTTTCCCCATTGACCACCTTAACCTCCACCCCCACTGCCCTGGCCGTCGCCCGTCCCTCGCCGACTCGATATGCCCCACCCTTAGCGTCGCCATTTCCCCATCCCCAAAACCCCCTCCTCCCATTCCCCCACGCAACCACCAAGCAAACCTCTCCCCCAACAATCCCAAAAACCCCAAATTGCTCCTCCCCCCACCTTGAAACCCTAGCGGCTAGGGTTTTCGATGGTGGGGGAGCTGTGCTTGGGGGTTTTTGGGAGTGGGGGAGGTGATTTTAAGGGGAATTCGAGTGGAGGGAGAGGTTTCTTAGTGGTTGCGAATGTCGGGGAGAGCCAAAAAAGGAGAGTCGGACCGATGGGGGTGTGGGTTGCAGCTTCAGCGTGAGGGGAGAGGGGAAACCGGCTCCAGGGAAGAGAGAAATTTGGGCGGGCGGTTGGCGTCAATGGGGTGGCAAATCGGTTGGCCAGCGTCAAAGGTTTGGCTGGGTGGTTTTTTTAAAAAAAATTTTGGTTTTATTAAAATATTTTTTAGCCGATTAACTTGCGACGGTTGTCATTTAAAAACAAAAAAAAAAAACATTCAACCGGTCATTAAGATTGAAAAAAAAAAACAGCTCAAAAGTTGGGATTATTCAAGAGTAATCTAAAATTAAAATTATTAAAAGAAAATAGAGTAAAATTGCCGATATAAAATGTTTACTTATTTGATTGTTTGTACAAAAAGTCGAGATTTGGTAAATTTCTCGCGGGGAATCCCTGAACGACGGTGCAACACTTGATCTGTTGGTAACACTTGAAAAATTGAATGCAATATGGATTTTCCCAAGCAAGCAATGAGACATCGATTCATCACTGAAAAATCTTCATCGAATATCCGACTATGAATTGTCTTCCATCATAAATTTAAAAAATTTGAAAAAATAAATAAATAAATAAAAAAAAAAAAAGAGAAGGGTTGTCAGGTAGCTTAGAAAGCACGTGCATCTCACCTTTTGTCATCTTTCGCCGAATTTGTTTGTTTACTCTAAACTTGCATACTCTAGCTTTGGCTGGCAGTGTCACTCCACTCACTCACTCACTCGCTCGCCACTGTCAAATCTAACCCATGCTATATTGCTATTGAAGAGACCAAATGCCATTTCCTTCGTGTTTTGGGTCGCTTTGGGTTTCTACAATTAGCTACGGGAACAATACGGACTACTCCTTAATGTCTACAGATATGTTTGATTAACCCTGTATATATTTTGTTTAAGTTCAAGGGGAATAGATATTGCTAAATAAAGATAGCACTAGATAGGGTCGGACTGAGTTACAACACTTTATAGGTACGACATGACATATTATTGTGTGTGTCGGGCCTCCAGGTATGGGTTGAGCATGTGTTACATTTCTTTGGAGCATAACTAGACATAGAATGAGTTGGATTAGTATAGGCACACAAGTTCTGCACAACCTGACATTTTGGCACGTGAGCTTAGGTTGTGCATGAGTCGGGCCTATAATCCCAAAACACGTGTGCTTCTCCTAGCTAATTTTTGACATGGCTTATAGCTCATTGGGGCTGGTCACAATCAGGCCTAGCTAATCCCAATGTACGAGTGATCGCAACCTAAATTATATGGGTTAATATATTATCTTTCTCAATATCTTTTATGAGGGTTGTTAGTTCTTAGGGTTAACAAATCTTAGCAAGTTAGAATAACATACATAAGTGTAAGGTGCGAGGGTAATGGTAAAATGGTAACATATACTGTTTCGGGGTTTTTTGATGTCCTGCGGGAGAGTTACAATTCCGAGACTGGAACCGGACGCCTGTACCTGCAAAATAACGGAGACTCCTGGTGGTGGGAGCTCCGCTTCCAACGGTCAAGTTAGTACTTGATTAAGGAGTAATTAATGCGGAAATTAAAGTGATTGGGTCTCTCTAGGTGAGAGTGTTTAATGTAGGTAATCTGCTTTGTTAGCGAGATCAGCCGGTTATTACTGTGTGTAATTAATGTGTTTTTTCGTTCTTTTTCCTTAATGAGGATTAAGGGAGGTATTTATAACCTTGGGAAACGTGCCCATCCTAGGTTTAGGTTAACCTAGGGCCGATTGGGCTTCCCTCGGAAGTTGGGCCTGGGTGGCCGGTTTCTCCATTAGGCATGGAGTATGCCACATGTCATGACATAACAGGTCCAAGGTGGACGAATAAGCGCGTGCCACGTGGCAAGCCCTGACAGTTCCAACTGGGGGACACTTGGCAGGACCTGATTGGCCCACGTGGCGCATTCCGATTGGTGGGAGCAAAATCCCCTAATCATTTGCCCCTCACAGGTGGCACGTGATTGGTCACGTGTTACCTGTGACAGGTGTCGCACTGTAACAGGCGACGAAAGGCCGAGAGATTTTCCCGCCCAAATTTTGAATTCTGAAAGTGACCCTTCGCCTTCTCACTTCGCCTATATAAGGGAGAGTTGTCTTGAGTCATTTTCACACTTTGAGAACTTTTTTTGAGAACATTCGGACCCCTGAACTTGCTCTGACATTTCGGACCTTTTCTGCCTACCGCCTGTTCTGACAAGTCGCCTGCACAGGATTTTCAGAACTTCATCAACCGTCACTCGTTCAGGTAACTGTCAGTTCTCTTACTCTTAATTTTCTTTTTATTTTTTGAAATGGCACCACGGAAGCACACGACACGACCTAGGTTAGTGATCAGCCGGTCACCGGGGACGGCTGAATCTAGGACTAGGAGTGCCGCCTGCCCTTTTCCGGACCCATCTTTTCCCTTTATACAAAGTCCGACTGTATCTGTGTCTATGCAGAGCAGGATGGCCAGAACGAAAAAGACTGCTAGGATCTCAAATTCAGACGGCTCCTCCCACAGGGTGCCGCTTAGTGAAACATCTGACCAGGCGCCAGATGTGGAAGTGAAACAAGGCGGCCTGAAAGCCGGAAATTCTGAGGGAGGAGTCATAGTGACCCCTTCCCATTTAACAGTTACCAATTCTGCTCCTTTTCAAAGAGAGGAGGCGGGCCCCTCCGGGAGAGGGGAGGAGTCGTCCTCTTCGGACTCGTCAGAGGACGATTCCGAGTCAAGCTCTTCTGGCCATGCTTCTTTGGACACAGAAGAGAAAATCAGCCGCCTGCAAGAGGCGAGACTTTCTCATGCAGTTGAGAAGGGGACAATTGGGCGGAGCCATCCGCCTCTTACCGAGAGCTAAACACCCCCTACTACTGCACGGTACCTCGGGGTCGGATCACAGCCATGCAAGAGAAAGTGGAGAGCTTTATTGCAAACCACACCATGGGCCCCGACTTTCTAGTGTTTGTGCCGGATCCAGAGGACACAGTCGTCTGGCCGGCTGGTTCCAGTTATGATAGCGCCTGCTTTGGCTGCTACGAGGCGGCCATCAAGGCAGGGCTGCGCTTCCCATTACATCCGGCTGTTCAGCGGATTTTGGATGGGTATGAGTTGGGGTTATGGCAGTTAGCCCCAAACTCCTGGGTAAACGTACTCGGATATGTGGCCGGGTGCGAACTGCACGGGGTGGAGCCGAGCTTCGAGGCTTTCGCCCATATGAACTATCTCAGCCGGACCCCTAAGACAGGCGGTACCGGTTGGTATCAATTGACAAGCCACAGGGGCTACCTCATGACGAGAGGTAAAGCAAACAAGTGGAAGGACTGGCGGAGCACCTTCCTCATCATTGAGAGTTCAGACATTGAGCTGAACAAGCGCTTCAATAGGTGGAACAGGAATCCGCCCCTTCTTCCAGGCGGCCGTAGCATGCCGCCTGTTCCCCCCAAGGCTAAGAAAGAGATCCTTGATAAAGGACTCTTTAAAGTAGAGTCGAGGGTCGACTCTACTTCAGGGGTACGAGAGCAAGTACCCCTGCACTGCGTCCCGAGCTTCAAGTGGCTCTATGACGAGTACTTTTTGGCCGCCTGTGGCCTCAGCAGTCGGTGCTCAAGAGGTAGTCGGCCTGTCGAATACTCTGTTGTTCCATACATTTGTTGTTATCTTTTATTAACTTTGCTGTTTGTTTTTGCAGCTGACGCCATGAGCAAAATCACCGCCTCCAAGACTGCGGCGGCCATGTTGCGGGCCTCCATCATGCAACAAACTTCAACCGACTCCCCCAAGAAGGGGGCACCCTTGGTGAGCTCCGAAACTTTCACCCTCTTTTTGGAGGTGTTTATGCATGTACTGACTTTTTTTTTTTCTTCTTTTTTAGACGGGTGCTCCAAGAGCTTCATCTTCCCAACAGCCGGACCCCAAGGCCCGGAGGACGACTGTTGGGAGCTCTCCTGGTTCTTCCAGGAAACATGTGGCGGCTGAGAAACAGCCGGCCACTTCTTCTAAAACTCCAACTGGGCCGCCTAGAAGTAAGAAGTTGTCCTTGTAAATTTTAGACTTGCTCCCTTTTTTACTAGGTCTAATCCGTTTTTTTATGCTTGATGCAGACGGCCCTCAGGAGCCTGACTTGGTAGAGATGGCCAAGTCTATGATCAGAGCAGTTCCTCCAGCTGAAAGGGAGGCGGTCAGGGGTGTCGACACCCTTGACCTAGACGGGATTGCAGGGGTCCTCGCTGAGGTATACTTAGCATATTTTTGAGTATTTGAATTCCAGGACGCCTGTTTTCTTTTCGTTTGGAAACTGACGCCTGTTCCTTTGTACTTAGGCCCTGCTCCGAGTGAACGGCCTTCGCAAGCCGCTTGATCGGAAGAACAAAGAGGTAAAGGCTGCAAAAGCTATGGCCGCCTCTGACTGTGATAAGGCAATGTTTCAAATTGCCCAAAATGAAGTTCTGACCATTGATATTCTTTATTATCAGGCGCAGGCTACCGCCGCTGTTCGGGCTCAGTTAGAGGCGGCCCAGAAGAGGAATACGAGCTGGAGGCGACCATCACCAATCTCAAGGCCGAGCTGAAACCTCTTCGCCTAAAAATGTACTCATACGAAGCCTTGGAGAAATCCTTGGCCAACGTAAAGGAACGCCTGGTGACCCAAGAGAAGAGTCTTACCCAGGAGCTCTCGGAAAAGGCCGAGCAAGAGAAGAAAGAGCTGGTCCGGGAGATGATGGAAGACTCCGCTCAAATCCAGCGCATGACCTGGGGCCGCCTCTTCCCCAATGCCGACTTTGCCTCTTGGGAAAGAACGTATCGCCAGTGTTCTGATACATATAATCAAGAGATCCTGGCGGCTGCTGAGGAAGAGGCGTTGGAGGAAGCGTTGGAGGAGGAGGAGCCGGTAGTGGCGCTTGTGCCGCTTGGGGGTAAGGCACCAAAAAAGGATGCAGCTGAAGCCGAGTCCAGCAAGAAGAGTGCTGACCAGGCGGCAGCTGCTAATACTGAAGATCTGCCCCCTTCTTAAGCTTTATGTATTCTTTCCACGGCCTGCGTGCCGTTTGTTTTGTATTTACCCGGCCAGGGGGCCGGGGCTTTGAATATTTTGCCGGTCTTTAATGACCGGCTTCTTTTTAATGAATTTTTGTTTTGCCTCAAATTTGTCTAAGTATTCCATATTCTAATATCCAATTGTTCACTAGACCGACTGTTTTGCATGGCCGATAGTTGCAGACAGGTACGGATAGTTAGTCACGCCGCCTATGCCCCTGGACGACTGGTTGTCTGTTTCCAGGATAGACGATCAGTCGGCCATTTATCCAATCGGTATTCGAACTATTTTGTCTGGATCCTTTTTAGGCAGGCGGTCCTGTCATTTGTAAATTTAACCAAGTAGGAAAGTGGTCTGACCAAGTAAACATGAGTATTACTTAGTCGCCAAGGAACTGAGTAGTAGAGATAACAAGCGACGGGTACCGGTTGTTTCCCTTTATTCGCCAATGTTTGTTGGCTTTTAACTCATAATTTGTTAACCTAGCAGGAGTAGTGGTTGAGAGCCCCTGTTTGCTAAAAACAGGCGGACGACTCATACCTTTTAGGCTCCATACTAAGTTTGAGTGACTATAAGTTAACATAGGAGTTACTTAGTCTTCGTCACACTCTAGATTGAGTAGTAGGGGTACCAGGCGGCGGAGGCCGGCTAGACCCCTTGATTCGCCAATGTTTGTTGGCTATTAACTCAAGAGGTACCCCCTGCATTTATCCCAAGTAATACAGGCGGTCATCTGACTCAGATGTCAACTGCTACCACTGGTTTGGTTAGTGATAGAGTTATCCTTGTCTCAAAAACGGCTACGTGGTTGCCCTTGGGGACAGTCGTATAGGTGCCGTGTAATTAGTTTATAGAACAATGTTCCACCCAAAAGGGAGCTGCTCTCTGCGACGAATTTCATCCGGAGGGATGCCGCCGGACGCCTGCTATGATGTTGGGACAGGTCGTATTAGTTTTGTAGATTTGATCAGTTGGCTTGGCGCCTGGTCTGATCATTCGGCCTGTGGCCTTGGTAAGTTCTTGGTGAACGTAGGTGCTAAGTAAAAGGAGGGTAGCCGCCTGTTAGGCACAGGGTCGGCCAGGCCCTAATCTTTTTAGCTAAGTATTAGGGGGGTGGCTATGTGTTTGGAACCGGTCGGCCATCTTCTTATGGAGAATAGCCGACTATATGTCCAGACGACATGCCCCTATTGTGAGTAAAATACTCAATGGAGAGTAGCCGACTGTAAAGGTACAGACGGCATGCCCCTCTGAAGATAGAGTGAAAAACTCAATGGAGAGTAGCCGACTGTAAAGGTACAGACGGCATGCCCCTCTGAAGATAGAGTGAAAAACTCAATGGAGAGTAGCCGACTGTAAAGGTACAGACGGCATGCCCCTCTGAAAATAGAGTAAAATACTCAATGGAGAGTAGCCGACTGTAAAGGTACAGACGGCATGCCCCTCTTTAAGTAAGAATAAAAATTAAACATGGAGAGTAGCCAACTATTTGTTAGTAGGCGTGCCCCTCTTAGTACAAAATTGAATAGTAAGTGCAAACTTTTATTAAGTAGCTCTTGACTATTTACATCATTCAAAAGAAATATTTCTTAAGATTATCTACATTCCAGGTTCGAGGCAACGGTTATCCGTCTGGTGTTTCCAGACGGTAGGTACCGTCCCTGACTTCCTCACAGATTCGGTAGGGTCCTTCCCAGTTGGGAGTTAGTTTGCCAGACTCATTAGCCCTACCAACTGCTTCCATTTTTCTAAGTACAAAGTCCCCTACTTTGAGTGGACGCCTGTGTACTTTTTTGTTGTATGATCTAGTCATTCTCAGGCGATAGATTTCATGGCGCAAGACAGCATTGCCCCTCTTTTCAGGAAGTGAGTCTAATGCCAGGCGCATGGCTTCCCAGTTTGCCTCTTCGTCATATAGCATTACTCGAAGAGTCGGCTCGTAGTGTTCTATTGGAAGAACGGCTTCCGCACCGTAAGTTAGGAGGAATGGAGTTTCTCCAGTCGCCCCTTTTTCAGTCGTCCTAATGGCCCAGAGAACATGTGGTAGTTCATCCGCCCATAGGCCGCCTGCTCGTTCAATCTTTTTCTTGAGACCGTCTGAGATGATTTTATTAAAGGCTTCTACCTGACCGTTTGCTTGTGGACGGCCGACAGATGCAAAGTAGTTTGCAATTCCTTGGTCACCCAACCAGCTTTTGAGAACCAGCGTCTCAAATTGGGGACCATTATCAAAAACCATAGACATGGGAACCCTGAACCGAGTGATGACATTTTTCCAAATGAATGAAATTACATCTTTCGTCTTGATTCCCTTTACAGCCTCCGCCTCTACCCATTTAGTGAAGTAGTCAACGACAACAAGTATGTACCTCCTTCCGCCTGTAGCAGGCGTATATGGACCCAGAATGTCCATGCCCCACTTAGCAAACGGTAGTGGGCTATGAATGGTAGTGAGGTCAGTAGCCGGACGGTGAATTAGTTTGCCAAACCTTTGGCACTTGTCACATTTTTTCACCATCTCCATTGCATCTGCTTCCAAAGTAGGCCAAAAGTAGCCCTGCCGCCTTGCCCTTTGAGCAAGCGTCCTACCGCCTATATGAGAAGCACAGTAACCAGAGTGAAGATCGTCTAATATCTCTTGTCCCTTTTCTGGAGTAACACACTTTAAAAAGGGTTGAAGGTACCCCCTTTTGTGAAGTTCACCCTTTATCATTTCAAAACAGGTGGCTCGTTTTTTCAGTGCCGCCGCCTGTTGAGGATCATCCGGCAGTGTACCGTTTGTCAGATATGCCCTGATTGAATCCATCCAGGTTGAGCTTCTGTCTAGGATTCCAATAGGGTTTTCCTCGATGCTTCTCTTCTCCATTACTTCCCAAAAAACAGTTCGAGGAGTATCAGAGGAGGCGGATGATGCTAATTTTGACAGTGCATCCGCCTGGTTGTTTTCTGATCTCGGCACTTGGATCAGATGGAAATCCTCAAGGGAGCCGACTGCTTGTCGGACCGCCTGTAAATACTTGATCATGGCCGGATGGGTTGCTTCGTATTCGCCATTGTACTGACTCACTATCAATTGTGAATCGGAACAGGCGTCTTTTTTTCTTGCCCCTGCCGCCTTGCACATGCGGATCCCGGCTAGTAAAGCTTCATATTCTGCCTCATTGTTTGAAGCCTGAAAACTGAAGCGTAGAGCATACTCGTACCTGTCGCCCTCTGGCGACTGACATATGACGCCTGCTCCACAACCATTTGAAGTAGAGCTTCCGTCCACATATACCTTCCATACTTGGTCTGGAACTTGAGAGTCAGGAGGACGAGTCATCTCTACAATAAAGTCAGCAAAGGCTTGCCCCTTCACTGCTTTTCTAGGCTCGAAAGTAACTTCGAGGCTCTGTATTTCTATGGCCCATTTGATCATTCGGCCTGACGACTCCATGATGGTAAGTGGCCGCTTGATAGGTTGGTCTGTATACACGACGACTACATGTGCCAAAAAGTAGGGTTTCAATTTTTTAACAGCCATGAAGAGTGCAAGACCAAATTTCTCCACTAGGGGATACCTCAACTCGGCATTTTTCAGTACGTGACTGACAAAGTAGACCGGGAGCTGACAGCCGTCTCTTTCAGCAAGGAGAACAGCGCTTAACGCATGATCAGAGACGGCCAGGTACATGTAGAGTACTTCTTTGGGCAAAGGACTGACCAGCCTCGGCAAGGAATGCAAGTGAACTTTCAATTTCTGGAAGGCGGCCTCAGCATCCGGCCCCCATTCAAACCTTGCCTTTTTCTTAATTGCCTGGAAAAAGTATAGGCATTTGTCGCCTGATCGGCTTAGAAATCTTCCCAAGGCCGCCAGACAACCTGTTAACTTCTGAACCTCTCGGATGGTACGAGGCGGCTGCATGTGAATGACCGCCTGCACCTTCTCAGGGTTCGCCTCTATTCCTCTATGATTGATAAGGAATCCGAGAAATTTCCCAGACTCAACTCCAAATACACATTTCTTGGGATTGAGCATGACATGGTGCCGCCTGAGTGTGGCGAAAGTTTCTCGGAGGTCCGACAGATGATCTTTCTGAAGTTTAGTCTTGACAATCATATCATCAATGTATGCCTCGACGTTTCTCCCAATCTGATCAAAGAACACAGTGTTTATCATTCGCTGGAAGGTAGCCGGGGCATTCTTAAGACCAAACGGCATGACCGTGTAACAGTATAACCCATGATCAGTGACGAAGGCCGTCTTCTCCTGATCTTTCTTCCATAAAGGAATTTGATGGAAACCAGAGTAGGCGTCCATAAAGCTCATCAAAGCATGGCCGGCTGTTGAGTCGACCAGATTATCAATTTTAGGCAGAGGGTAACTGTCTTTGGGGCACGCCTTGTTTAAGTCTGTGTAGTCTACACACATTCGCCAGGCGCCATTCGGCTTTTTAACAAGCACCACATTGGCAACTTAGTCTGGGAAGTAACATTGCCGAATGAACCCTGCATCAAGTAATTTTTTCACTTCGGCGGCTGCCGCCTGACTTCTTTCTTCGCCATGGTTCCGTTTCTTCTGCCGTACCGGCTTCTTTTTTGGATCCACAGCCAGTTTATGTACCGCCAGATCAGGACTAATGCCTGGCATTTCATGGACTTTGAATGCAAAGATGTCCTTGTATTCTTTCAATAGTTTGTGAAAGTCGTCACCAAGGTCTCTCAGAGCAGTCGTCCCAACTTTGACTGTTCGATCAGGACGTGAGTCGTCTAAGATCAGGTCCGTATGCTCACCAGCCGGCTGAGGGCGGAACTCATCCGACCGCTCCTCTGCCAATGATTGCTATTTTCTTTCTTTTCTTGCGGCCCCTGTCTGGGATGCCTTTCTCTTCTTGCCGCCTGCTTCTTGAACAGGCGCACTTTCCTTGACATTGTCAAGGTCTGTTTTTTCATCGCTTGACCCAGTGGCCATAAGAGTGGGCTTGACATCCGAGAGATAGCACTCTCGGGCCATCCTCTGATCTCCCCTTAGGGAGCCGACTGTTCCATTATCCCTCTCAAACTTGAGCAACATAAGAGATGGGATTATAACAGCCTTGGAATTATTCAGGGTTGGTCGACCCAGAATCATGTTGTAGGCCGAGAGTTCTTCTACTACCAGGAACCGGACTACCATGAGTCGTCCTTCCCCCTTTTCGCCCAGGCGGATGGGTAAATCCACTCGTCCCACTGGGTGGACGACTCCTCCTCCAAACCCTACTAAAGGGTGGGATGCCGGATGTATGCAATCAGTCTGATATTTTAGTTTCGACAGACATTTGCTACTGATGAGATCTGAGGAGCTTCCGGTATCTATGAGGATTCGGCCAACTCTCTGGTTGGCCACTTTACATTCAATAACGATAGGGTCGTCATGCGGCCCTCTTACCCCTCCTAGATCTTCTTCAGTGATGACAATCTCAGGAAATGAATATTTGGACGGCTGTTCTTGGTGAACGGAATTTACATCTAACCGCCTGATATTGTCTTTGTTTCCCCTAATAGTGGGGACGCCTCCTGAGAAGCCGCCTGCAATGGTGTAGACGACTGCATCATCTGTATCGGAGCTGTCGGCCTGTTGATTCTTTTTGGCCGATTGCTTTTTTGAGGAAGTGTTCCCCGTAGATTTCTTGACATAAGTGTCAAGATCACCTTACTCAGCCAGGCGGTCCAGATACCGCATGAGACTGATGCAGTCATTGGTGTGATGACCAACATCATCATGATAAGCACAGAATTTATCTTGATTCCGGTTGTTTGCAGAACCCTTCATGGGGACCGGCTTCTCAATTGAGATCCGTCCCTTGATTTCTTTTAGGATAAACTGGTTATCCTTGTTAAACGCATACTTTGGGGAGTATGGTTTGAATTCTTTTTTCTTTTTCTAGGCCGGCTGTTTAGAGGAATCAGCCGCCCAGACCTCTTTTCTCTTCTCATCTTTGTTTGACGACTGTTTCTGTCGTCCTTCTCTTTTGTCGAACCTTTTCCCGTCCGACTGTTTTACCGTACAAAGATCAGTCGCCTGTATATAGGCTTCTGCTTCAATCAAGGCCTCTTAAAGAGTCGCCACCCTCTTTCAAACCAAATCAAATTTGAAGGTAGACCCGTCTTTGAGACCTCTGAAAAAGTCAGTATAGGCTACCTCATCCGGTAACCCTTGAATCTGTATTCTCATCAGGTTAAACCGCCTGATGTAAGAACGAAGCCCCTCCTTCTCGCCCTGCTGAATTGTTCCTAAATCAAGGGTCGTTTTCTTCGCAGGGATGTTCATGGCGAAGTTGGAGGTGAATAAGTAAGCAAGCGTCCTGAAGCTATTTACACAACCAGTCGGCAGGTTGCCGAACCATTGTTGTGCGATTCCTTTGAGAGTCGCTGGGAAACAATTGCACCAAGTGGGATCATCTAACCCTTGAAGGTACATCAGGTTGGTGAATGCCATCAGATGGTCTTCTGGGTTAGTAGTGCCGTCATAGGCGCCTACTAATACATTTTTCACTTTGGCCGGCTGAGCGGCTTCAGTAATTTCCTTGGAGAAGGCCGACGGCTGTTCACCAAGTCTAAGCAACCGTAGCTGCCAGTCCATAGGTTGGACGTTTTTTGCTGCAGGTCCACCAAACGGAGGTGGCTGCAAAAAATACTGTTGTTGCGGCACAAATGGTAAGTTTGGTACCGCCTGGTCGCTATGAAAGCCGGACTGACGGGAGGTGCCGCCTGACTGACTCTCATGATACGACTGAGTATGCCTCATTGAGGCATTTCGCAGACTGTCTTGAAAGTTTGAAGTAGAGGCCGACTCTGACAATCGGTCACTCTTCTTCTGCTCTAGCAGTAGCCGAGCGTCTGTGAATGTTTGCTTCGACCCGTCCGCCTGAATATGACGAACATGTTTCCTATTTCCTGTAGGAAAACGAAATTTTGTGAAATCAAGGGCAGGTGGCTCCCGCTTCCTAGATTTAGGATGAGGAGTCGCCTCTCGCCCTTGAACTGGCTTCCTCTTCAGTGAAGTGGAGGGTTTCTTAGCCGACTGCTCCTTGACTGGAGCAGGCGGCTTCTTGTTGATCAACTCTTGAATCTCTCCCTTGAAGTTCCTCATGAAGGTCATGAGTTCGTTTCTTGTGATGGGAGCAGACCCATCAGTCGGCTGTTGCCGAACAAGCGGTGCGCCTGCTGGCT
Source organism: Chenopodium quinoa (assembly GCF_001683475.1). Lineage (NCBI taxonomy): Eukaryota > Viridiplantae > Streptophyta > Magnoliopsida > Caryophyllales > Amaranthaceae > Chenopodium > Chenopodium quinoa. The sequence goes on from NW_018743033.1 coordinate 273,379, forward strand.
CACTTCCAGTTTGAAGAGGTTCCCGTTCCCTCCTTTCGGTATGACGGGTACGTCGGGCCCTTAGGGTCCCGTCTGAAGCTGTATGAGTTTCAACTTCAAATTCACTCTCGGTATCATGGTCCGACTGAACTTGAGGGTCGTCTAGGGGACGCCTCTCTTCAGGAGTCGGTACAGACTTGGATGCCATCTCAGAAGTACTCTCCCCACAGACGGCGCCAAATGTTTCGGGGTTTTCTGATGTCCTGCGGGAGAGTTACAATTCCGAGACTGGAACCGGACGCCTGTACCTGCAAAATAACGGAGACTCCTGGTGGTGGGAGCTCCGCCTCCAACGGTCAAGTTAGTACTTGATTAAGGAGTAATTAATGCGGAAATTAAAGTGATTGGGTCTCTCTAGGTGAGAGTGTTTAATGTAGGTAATCTGCTTTGTTAGCGAGATCAGCCGGTTATTACTGTGTGTAATTAATGTGTTTTTTCGTTCTTTTTCCTTAATGAGGATTAAGGGAGGTATTTATAACCTTGGGAAACGTGCCCATCCTAGGTTTAGGTTAACCTAGGGCCGATTGGGCTTCCCTCGGAAGTTGGGCCTGGGTGGCCGGTTTCTCCATTAGGCATGGAGTATGCCACATGTCATGACATAACAGGTCCAAGGTGGACGAATAAGCGCGTGCCACGTGGCAAGCCCTGACAGTTCCAACTGGGGGACACTTGGCAGGACCTGATTGGCCCACGTGGCGCATTCCGATTGGTGGGAGCAAAATCCCCTAATCATATACTACTACGTATTAATTCAAGATTAAAGATGTTAAGACCCTGTTCTTTTGAGCTTTTGGGCAGAGCAGAGCAGAGATCAGTAGAGCAGATCAGAGCAAACAAATTTCAGCATTATTATTATTATTATTATTATTAAATATTAATTATTATTATTATTATTATTATTAAATATTAATTATTATTATTATTATTAAATATTAATTATTATCATTATCTTTAAATACTAGTTATTATTATTAAATATTAAATATTAATTATTATTATTATTATCTTTAAATATTAGTTATTATTAAATATTAATTATTATTATTATTATTATTACCGCATTATTATTATTAAATATTAAATTTTAATAATAAATTATTAATTATTGTTATTATTAAATATTAATTATTATTATTATTTAATATTAATAATTAAATATTAAATATTATTATTATTATTATTATAGATATTAATTATTATTATTAAATCTTAAATATTGTTATTATTAATTATTATTTTTAAGAGAGTAGAGCAAAACAGATTTAAACAAAGCAGAGCAGAGCAACTCAAAAGAACAAAGCCTAAGTTGATATAATTTAAATTAATGTTGTTGGATAGCTATTTTGAGCTGCAAAAAGGTTTGTCAATTTGTGGATTTTTATTGGCTGCATTTACTACTCTTCTTTGACCTACTATGGTTGTTGCCGGTAAATCTATTCAAAACTACGTTGATCTCTAAGCACCCCCACATAATAACAGTTAGAATAATACGGTAATTAGTAATTACTGTATTGTTTCTTGGGTTCTCATTTGACAATTGCATAAGTGCTCACCTTATTCCATGTGATGATACGACTCATACGAATATTACGTAGTCCCCATTTAAACCTAGTGGGAAAAAAGTAATATGGTTCATCCCTATGCATAAGTTATAACGGAGTATCTCGATATGTGATTAATGCGAAATAAGTATAGATCCTTAAAGATGGTCTAACATAAATTACTCCGTAAAACATAGTGCTCCGTAGTTGTTTTAGAGTACATTATTAATGCTAGCTCGTAGCATAGTAATTGTGATTTTTGTATTAGTAATACAGAGTTTTATACTGCGTATTATAAAATAATTTATTTTAGAAGAATTAGTTTATTACTTATTAAAACTTCTATTAATTTGATTTAGAATAAGTAATAAACTTCTTCTTTCAAAAAAATAAATAAATAAATAAATAATAATAATTAACTTCTTCTTCAAAACATGGTCTTACTGTATGAACAAGTCACACACTCAGCCCTATAACTTGTAATATAATTCAGGTTTAGAATTGAAGAATTAAGCATAGCCTTTGTTAATTGACACCATAAAAATACAAGTCACACTCACTCTATCACTTGCAATATAATCCTAGCATGCTAGTCCTGAATCTCCTAATTTTTTTATTCACATCATTTTTTAGAAAAGAAACAAATATATAGGCCCGAAATTTTGTAACTACAATGTTAAGGTGGTGGGGTTTAAGTTAATTAAGTAGGGAGGATACATAATATTTCTTGGCATGATTTCGTAAATTTTACTCTATTGAGAAATCATACATGATGAAAAAACCATAAGTAGTGTAATTATGTAAACAAGATAAATATGTTACTCATAACAGTAGACAAAACATTTATTTTTTTTCATGTTTTTATGTATGTAATTATGTATAGAGTAAACCAAAAACAAGATCATGAAAAAAGGCCAGAGACATGACACAATGAAAACGCATTTACATGCTTTCTCTCAAAAAAGAAGCCAAACTTTGTAGCTAGGCAAAATGATATGCACGTCGTTATTGTTATGGGTCTTAAAATATTTTAATCACCCACAAAATAATCCATCTCGTCGCTTAAAGTTTGACCGATTTTTAATTTTCACTTTATTAAGAGTTGTATTGACTGGATATGTAGATTTGTTATCTAGCATTTGAGATACTAATTACAAGTGTCCAATTGCGAATCAGTTGAAAAAATCTTTAAAAAATGGATGGAATATTGTGACGATCATAAAAGAGGGCATGAAATGCATGCAATATGTATCATAACAAAACAGGAGGTAGCTGTGGAGTATAGTGGAACAGAGTCTAATCTATACATGATGCGGCATGAAGTGTGCGTTGGAGGCCATTAGATTCAAATGTTTATGCTGTAACAGCTACTATTTCACTAGTCAGTCATCTTCTTTACACAAGCAATCAGATCACGCTTATTTTGTAGATTCATCACAAGTGTTTTTTTTACAGGCATCTGCCTTGTACTACTGTCTCTACTTCTTCAACGCTTTCTCTCTTTTATGACCCCACTAGCCTTACAATCATGCTTATTCATCTACGTTTCCTTGCTCTTGTCACTGAATTTGCTAATCAACTTAAATTATAAAAGTACTCCTTATTTAATTTGTTTTAAAAAGAAGTTCAAGTTGCTTTTAATCGTGAATTCGTTTTTGTGTTTGATTTATTAATGTTTGTGAACAAATCGTATAAGTTTCTTTATTAGTTTGGTCATATTTAACTTTTTATAAACAGGTCAAGAAGTGTTTTTAAAAATGTAATTAAAATAATATGAACTACTATTATAATGCTGATGGAGTATAAAACATATATTCGAGTCTCAACCATCCACTTGAGTTTTTAGTTGAAATGGTCCAAAAAAAATACGGCTTCAATTAGAGCATGAACAATGAGAAGGATACATACATGCATTCTCATTTTCTCTCTTTACTTTTATTTGACACATCATACTCTCTTTCCTCCATATCACACTACCTATGATCTTAATCCTTTTTTTCCTAAAAAAAAAAAATCTCAATCCTTTTTCTCATCTTCTTTATTTTATTTTTTCAACATTAATGAGGATCCTTTTCCATTTCCTTTCTCCTATTTACATATATCCCACCATACATTTTCAATCCTATTAATATACTTAATTATTAGTTAAATTTCCTTTTAGAAAAAAACATAAAAATAATCAAAATTTTAGCATAGGGGCGAAGGATTAATTTCCTCTTCCAAAAGAGGAATCTTTCATTTCCTTTTTTTTTTCTTTTTTTTTTTAAGAGGATCTTTGTTATTTTTACATCAATTAGGATTTTTTTAACCATCCAAATAGTTAGCTAAAAGGAAATATACCCTTATTGACGTTCATTCTCTTACATTAGGAATTCCCCCTTGTGAGGAGAGCTTCATATTTATTTTTCTTACTTTCAAAATAAAATTACTGTTTTAATAGAATAAATATGTGTTTTTTTTTTTTTTTCTAAAAGACAAAAATATGATATGGAGTATCTTAAGTTGAATGTACGTTGTATTGGAGATTTGGAGTAGTATATTACATATACAAGTCTAATCAAAGAAGTTGAATATCTTCCTAATATAACAATAATAAAAAAAATGTACAATAAGATAAATGTATGATGTGAAAGGTAAAAACCGAGATTGACCATAAAACTTGGGGAGTACAAAAGAAAATATTACTCAAGTGAGTAAAAACTAGGCAAAGTAGAGATGCTTCTCCGTATCTAATTTATTACCCTTGTAAAAAGGAAAAAAGTAACCATGTTTCCAAGAAGAAGTTGGTAGTTACCAGCTTCCAAGAATTGGGAACATAAAACAAACATCAAACATAAACCCACCTATTTTTTAAATTTAATATTATAATCTTTACAATTTACCCATAAGATTTTTTTAAAATTCTATTGTACCTAATGACAAGCCGTTATATCTTCCTTGTATCCAAATGCAACTAATTTAATATACTCGACTATGTAAATATCAAATTTAAAAGCTTTATTTAAATGTAAACTTGAAAAATTTGAAATCATTAAATGTACATTATAAAATGTTATCCCATTTTGTATAAATTACGCACATGATATGTATGACAGTATGAGTAATAAACATAAAACATTAATATACGTACTTAATGTACAAGATACATCAACCATGTTATCTAGTCGGTTAAGAATTAGGGTTGACTTAGTATGTACAAACGCTTCTTCTATTTAGATGAGAGGGGTTTGATTCCCACCCCAAACAAGTGAAATCCCCCCCCAAAAAAAATTGTTATCTGTTATCTAGCCAGGCTCTTGTCAAAATGCCTAATTGCACAATTTTTTTGTATGAGCAATCAACACTTTATATTTTGAACTCTCATAACTCTTCATGTAAATCAGTAAAATTTTCATCTATTCCCTATAAGTTAATCTATAAACGATTCTATAACAAATACTCGTAAAATACTTATTAGTCTATGATCAAACTCACATGATAACACCACAACAACAATATTATTACCAGGGAGATACACTTAACATCCAAACATGATTCACCCTCCTCCCACTAAAAAGCGAAAAAAAAAACGCACCTCACTTTTTTTTTACTAACTCCCTTATATACACCACGTTCAAAATTCACAAAAAAAACCACCCACTCTTCTTCCCACCTCTTTCTCATTCCTATTCTCTCTCCTCCCATTCCATGCTCACTCACACTCTCTCTCCTCCATAACCAAACATGCTAACCTTCTTCATCTTCTTCCTCCTTTTCTCTCTCCCACCACCAACTCTCTCCATCAACCAAGAAGGTCTCTACTTACAACACGTTAAACAATCTCTCGAAGATCCAAACGGCTTTTTTTCCGGTTGGAATGACTCTCATCACACCCCCTGTAATTGGACCGGAATCACCTGTGATTCGGTTTCCGGTTCTGTCACCTCCATTGAAATCACCAGTGCTAACCTTGTCGGCCCTTTCCCGGTCATCGTTTGCCGACTCCATTCTCTGGCATACCTTTCTTTCTACGATAACTATCTGAACTCGTCTCTGCCGCCGGATATTTCCACGTGTCAGAGTCTCCGGCACCTCGACCTTTCCCAGAATGGGTTCACCGGAAAGTTGCCGGACTCGCTGTCTTCAATCCCGACGCTCGAGTACTTGGACTTGAGCTACAACAACTTTACCGGCGAAGTTCCGGCGACTTTTGGAAGTTTCCAGAAACTCGAGGTTGTTTCGTTGGTAGATAACTTTTTTAACGGGGAGTTTCCAATGATTTTTAGCAATGTTTCTACGCTAAACACACTCAATCTGAGTTTCAACACGTTTCAACCGAGTCGACTCGGTCCTGAACTCGGGAAACTCACGAACCTCAAGTATTTCTGGGCTACTGAAACTAACCTGGTCGGCGAGTTGCCGGACTCGCTCGGTACTCTTAAGAATGTGTTGAATTTCGACGTCGCAAAGAATCATTTGACCGGAAAACTCCCGAGTTCGCTCACCGAGCTCACCAGTGCTGTTCAGATTGAGCTTTACGAGAACAAATTCACCGGCGAGTTGCCTTCTGGGTGGAAGAAAATGAAATCTCTGTTACGATTTGATGCAGCGATGAATAATCTTACCGGGACGATTCCTGATGATTTGGCTCAGCTCCCGCTCGCTTCTCTCAACTTGTACCAGAATCAATTTCATGGGGTGGTTCCTGAGAGTATAGCGGACTCGCCGAATTTGTACGAGTTCAAGATCTATAACAACCGATTCACCGGTGAGTTGCCTCGGAAACTCGGTGAGAACTCGGCGTTGAATCTAATTGATGTATCTTTTAATAATTTCACGGGTGAACTCCCTCCGAATTTGTGCGCGAAGGGCGACTTAGCTGAGCTTCTGGTGATCGGAAACTCGTTCTCCGGTCAAATTCCGGCGAGTTTGTCAGAGTGCAAGTCATTAACTCGGATACGAATGAGCGGAAATCGATTCTCCGGGAATGTACCATCGGGTTTTTGGGGACTCCCTCGAACATCACTACTTGAACTCGAGTTCAACGAGTTTACTGGAGAGATACCGAAATCTATTGCTTCTGCTTCGAATTTATCTCTAATTTTGATTTCTAACAATAGTTTTTCAGGGAAAATTCCACAAGAAATCGGGTTGTTAACCAATTTAGTAAGTTTTATGGCGGATAATAATCGATTTTCTGGGTCATTACCAGATTCAATGTTGAAGTTGCCACAATTAGAGCGGTTACATTTGAATAATAATCAATTATCCGGTGAAATTTCACCTGGAATTAAGTCCTTGAAGAAGCTAAATGATTTTGATTTAGGAAACAATGATTTGTCCGGCTCAATTCCGGAGGAAATCGGTACATTAACATCGCTGAATTACCTTGATTTGTCGAATAACCGACTTTCGGGTTCGGTCCCGGGTGAATTACAGAATCTGAAGTTGAATGAGTTCAATTTGTCGAACAACCATCTTTCCGGGGAACTGCCGCCGTTTTATGCCAAGGAAATGTACAAGAGTTCGTTCCTCGGAAACCCGGGTTTATGCGGCGATATATCAGGCCTTTGTGATAGCAAAGTGGAAGTTAAGAGAGAAAAGTATCTTTGGGTATTAAGGACGATCTTTGTTCTTGCTGCAATTGTTTTCTTAGTGGGCGTAGTTTGGTTTTATTACAAGTACAGGAATTTCAAGCAAGTTAAGAGCACAATTGATAAGTCGAAATGGACATTGATGTCGTTTCACAAATTGGGTTTTAGTGAATACGAGATTTTGGATTGCTTAGATGAGGATAATGTGATCGGATCGGGCGCTTCGGGTAAGGTCTACAAGGCCGTGCTTAGCAATGGTGAGGCTGTTGCGGTGAAAAAGCTGTGGGGGATATCAAAATTCGCCGAAGGGGGTGACATAGAGAACGGTGGGGTGGTTCAGGACAACGGATTCGAGGCCGAGGTTGAGACACTAGGGAAGATAAGGCATAAGAATATAGTGAGGTTATGGTGTTGTTGCAAGACTAAGGATTGTAAATTGCTTGTTTATGAGTACATGCCAAATGGTAGTTTGGGTGATTTGTTACATGGTCCGAAATCAGGGTTATTAGATTGGCCTACTAGGTACAAAATCGCCCTCGATGCTGCTGAAGGCCTTTCTTACTTGCACCATGATTGTGTCCCAGCTATTGTTCATAGGGATGTGAAATCCAATAACATTTTGTTAGATGGCGAGTTTGGTGCTAAGGTGGCCGATTTCGGGGTTGCGAAAGTGGTGGATGCTATCGGAAAAGGAACGAAATCGATGTCGGTAATTGCCGGTTCCTGTGGCTACATTGCTCCTGGTGAGTCCTATTAAATTGTTTAATTAATCACACTACTCATACTTTATTGAAATTCTTTGCCTCTCATACGAGTAATAATTTTTGTTACATATTTGGTACTTGATATAGTAGCATGTTCTGTCATTAACATAAATGTTGTGGATAATTATAGAAAGTGAAAAAGGATATGGAATAAATAGTTTTATGCAATTATTATTAGTTGGGTATATAGTATAATTTCTTTGGTACTACCGGAATGGATTCAGAATTTTAGTTGTTGGAAGTCATATCAAAGTAGTAGTAGGAATAATAATGAGTTCTGTTCACTAACTAATGGTACTGTCTGATTTTATTGTGTTGAAGATCCAATTGAGTAATTGAGTTGCCTACTTTGACAATTCCAAATGCATGTTGCTATCAACAATAAACATACCATTAATTACATGTACTATGCTTTAGTTGTAAGGAATACCCATGTTGTTCAATTTATGAGTAGTACTATTATGCGCCTTATTTCGTATCCTCATGTGATTGAGTATTCATTACTATCCTGTTCGGCGTATTTGAGTATTGTTAAATAATCGGTAAAATACGGGTTTTTTTCTTGGGTCTAAGGATAATCTTTTACTGAGTAATCATTCTTTTCGATCTATATGTGTTGGCAATTTCTACAATACATCGATCGAGTGAATGTTACTGAATAATGTTTAATTTTGTGTGGGCGTGTTTTGTTGTACAGAGTATGCATACACACTTCGAGTTAACGAGAAGAGTGACACCTATAGTTTTGGGGTGGTAATTCTGGAACTAGTGACCGGAAAGAAACCCGTGGACCCGGAGTATGGCGAGAAAGATTTGGTCAAGTGGGTGTGCATCACTGTGGACCAGAAGGGTGTGGACCATGTAATTGATCAAAAGCTTGATTCTTGCTTCAAGGAAGATGTATGCAAGCTACTTAACATAGGGTTACTTTGTACTAGTCCTCTTCCCATCAACCGTCCATCAATGAGAAGAGTGGTGAAAATGTTGCAAGAAGTGAGCGGTGAGAGCATGTCGAAAACAGGGAAGAAAGACGGTAAATTGACACCGTACTATTATGAAGATGCTTCCGACCATGGAAGTGTAGTTTAGGAGAGTCAGTGATTCATATATACTCCATGTCTACAACAAAGAAATGGAAATTTTAGTGTCATTTGGTTTGCATTGAGTGAGGAGGAAAAATATTTCCAAGAAACAAAGATCAAAAGTGTTTTAAAGAAAAAAGAGAGGGAGGTGATAAATAGGGGTAGACTAGTAGTATTAATTACTGTAGTAAGTATTTATTATAAGTTGCTACTGTACATTGTAAATTTGTTTGACCAATGAGAGTTTTTTATCAAAATATTCAGAAGCAATATGCATTTTCCAAATTTATGCATTATTAATTTTTTATGTGATGTGATTTGCTGACTTATATTTATCTACTGGCAAATCTCAGGTGATACAGATAAAATTAATGTAAAATTTACCCCAATGGTGAAATAATAACTACATAACCTTTATCTGGGGGATATGATAGTTGAAGAAAGAGGTAACAACCCCAAAAAAAGTAGGGCAGTAGACTACACTTCGTCACTGTAAATCCTCTGTTCTTTTATAAAAGTGGTAAAAATGCTTAGATGGATAACTGTGCTTTGGCATCTGCAACGGTTGATTTGGCCCTTCAAATTTAGGCCAATAGCCCTTAAATCATATGCAATGGTACAGCTATGTAATGTTATTTTAGTAGTAAATTACGGGTAGTTATGGTGATGCCAGTAGTTTTGTAGGGTACCCTAATATCTTCCTACTTTCTTTAACAAAATAATGGGTCTTTATGTGTTACTATAGTATATATAGGTTTTAACCTAGTTGAAATAAATTGGTGTATTAAAAATTAAGATGAACTTATAATGGCGGTCCTGCTTGTGAAAGGATTTCATCATTGGGGTTAGTTGCTTGATCCCTTGATTAATTAAATTAAGGTGAATATTAGTGTAAAAGGCAAGACGGTAAAAGTATTTACAACTTGTTTGGTGGGAAATAAAATTACGTAGTAGTAGAACATTCTTGCATATCACCGACGCCTGCCTACGGCAATTTTTTTCCCATAAACTTCTATCTTGTAAAAAATAGATAGGCTAAATTTGTTGGTTGATTAGGCTAATACTTTAACAACTTATTTTCACTAGTAATATTTCAGATATCAAAGTTCATATAAGTAAAGTTCAAGGTTAATGAAACCATACAAGATAAGTTTATGCTCAATAAGTACCAAGTAAAATGTACGAAGTATTTCGTATAAAAGAGTACTAGACTAATAAAAGTTACCCATGTTTTAATTCAAAACAATAATATATTCTAATAAGTTAGGTTTCATGACCAATAATTTAACGATGGTCAGGCTCAGAGTAACAAAACACAGTACTTTGTTGGTAGCTTTATTTTGCAAAGTCTAAAGGTGATATTAAAGACTAACAATCACTAATTAGACCAAAAATTATACACTATATGACGGATTATATTTGGTCGGATTACATAAAGAAGGTGGTCATTTTTTACCTTTATTGACATTTGACATTAATGATTTTTGACCATTAAAGTGCATGTTTAGGCCCTAAACAAGTCCAAATAAAATGAAAAGACTAATTAGACCAAACTTTTTATGTTATGATTAATGACTAATCGATTGTACAAATATATAGAAAAAAAGGCTACCTTTTCTTTTGCACCAAAAAAAGAAAAGAAATGGCTACTTTTCCACTATAATCTCATTGGACTTGAAAGTCTAGCAATAAGTTTTGTGCTTTCTTGGCCCATTTGTAGATTTTAATAACATCAAATATGTCAATTTAATGAGGTCTGCCCCAATGTAGATATTTTTCTGAAGAATGAATAGTAAATTGCAGGAGTATGGTCCACTGTCCAATTATTTTACATCTACCATCAATGAAGGCTGAGCCCAAATTTAATTTTCAGGAATGGTAGAATGGTTTTGACAAGTTCTTGGTAAAAGTAATTCCCATATTAGGAAACCGAAATCTCTTGTCTTAGTTTAAACAATCTCTTATCATCTGATCCAATTATTTGTTGGTTAAACTAAGGCTAGTTGGAAAGATAGATTTGACATAAATGTAATTCGATTTTGAAAAATTAAGTACCGACATTAGGAAGAGGTTAGCTAGTATTGTTCAATGTTAAGGGAGACGAAATAAGACAACATAGGGAGCAAAATTAAGAACAAAAGAACCATGACACTAGAGACAGCCAAGTTTCATATGTTCAATTATTAGCATGTCTAAATCGGAGTCAAAACTAAGAACAAAAACAAAAGATTATATTGTCCTGCAGTTGCATGAACTTACTGAACTTACATTCTCTTATTTCTCTAGAGCCATCATTGTTACTATAAGTACCTTCGCCAAATTGACCCCTGAAGTGTTTCACTGACTCTGAATTTGGAATTTGGAATCGCCGGTGATTGCTTCATTATCCGTTAGACCAATCTCTAGATCCTGCCAAGTTCACATTGTATCAGACTATCAGAGATCAGTCTATCAGAATTTACAAATGATATTAAAAACATCAAGATTGTAAAGAACTTGTAAAAAACGTAGATCAAAAACTTATAAAGCAGCCGCCTTGCTTATAAGTTCTAGGCTCTATGCTGCCATTGCTGTGTAAAGGGGCAGGTAAGTTAGGGCATTTGGATTGTTAAAGGCGCAACACAAGAAGAGTTTGCATTACAGTCATAGTATGTAACTGCTTCATTCAATTAGGCTGGTCTAAACAACTATAAGGAATGTTTAGGAAGGTTGCCGGGTTCATAATAATTGTGGCTGAGGACAATGAACACATTGTTATAAACCATACACTTCTGGGGAAGTTTAGATAATCACTGTCTGTTTGGAAATCTGATAAAAAAAAAAATAAAGAAAACCCATGTTAGCAGCATAATAGGAAAAAAGAATTTTACAATGATAATAAGGTGTACAAATACTGTTTTCCCATGTCCCAAGTAATAGAGTAGACAAAATTCCAATATTGGCTCAAGATCTGATAAAATTCAACACATAATGTCAGAAGAAAACAAAATTTGAATTCAAGGTTGAATTTAACTCACAGAACTTCCAAAAGATGTACAATATGACGACTACCATAGGCGGTGAGGCTGAATCCAATTGGTGAATCTCAGCCTGATAAACACCAAATACACCAAATGCAATACAAGAGCTAAACGCAAGTGATAAAGAGATTTACCTTCATAATTGGCCTATCCTGAAGTTCAAAACATCGTTTGACAGTTGCACTTACATTCAGAAGTGACACAAGAACTCCCAGCTAAAATTATCAAGGTCCATATTCTAGCTGAAATCAACAAAACTTTTAGCAAAATAACATGAAGGTTCAAACTCACTGTTTTTCAGCATGTAATCTCTCACGTTCGGATCACATAAGTCCATTTCGGACTAGTCCATCAAGAACCTGCAAAAGGCGCATGTAGGTCAGAGACCTCAGAGTACCATTGTCGTTCTTCCTCAAGGCAGTAATTCGATAGCAGACATGAAAGGTGAAAGATAGCATGGTTATCACCATAAAATGATCACTATTTCAGGAACAGGAACAAAATCTATGCCTCACAGCAAGGTCATAGATCAGAAGTAAACCTTTTTCCATACCGAAACTCTTTTCATTAGTAGTTGCATAATACTTATTCAATTATTCATTTAGATAGTGGAACAAGGAATAGGATTTAACCTTATGCATTGATCGTTTCTATCAGTTTCTTTCCAAAATGAAGTTAACCTTATGCATCAATAGAGCACTTCTAAATGGCTATTGTTCTTAATTATGACAGATGAAGCATTAGCGCGTTGGAGAATAAGTGATGAACTGAACTGTGAGTCCAATGTTCTGGCCTTCATTAATTTTCATGTTCTGAACCAGAAGCAAAGCCCTGATGCTAATAAGGTATGCTGTAGTAGGGTTTGTTACATCATAGTATCATACTTAATAGTAAATTATCTGTTTTTTTAGGAATCTCAATCAAACCATTATAATGATACCCTCATCCAAAAATATATCCATATCAAGAAGACATTTTGCTTCAAAAAATTGAATTTCATTTAAAAAAAATAAAAAAAAATGCAGTGGACTAATTTCACTTGGGTCAGCCTTCTATTTCTTTCACAAGGTGAAAACATAAAATTAGAATTTGGATGCATGATGTATGGATATGGATGATATATGCATCGCACTGAGCCAGTACTATGACTTAATAATCTAATCTAATACTTGAACTTTCACATACAATCAACCTCTTTACAACTCAAAAGAAAATGATGAACATTTTAGAGAAAACAGAATAAAAAGAAGATAGAAAAATCAAGGCTCAAATATATAAAGCTCAAAGATTTTGTTCAATGTTTTTTATAAGTTCTAAATTTCTAATGCAAGAACATGCTCTACTATATGCGATCACAATTAACAGAAATCTCATACAGCTACACAAATAAAGTTAAGGCACCAACTTACAACAAAGCTCAGCGCTGCCTTGAAGTAGAGATGTTCTGCATCTGTACAAGCTGTCCAAGAGTTACCAAAGACCAATTTTCCTGGACTCGAGCGAAAATCTTTTGATTGAAGGAGTCCACAATGATGCTTACAATGCCAAAGCTATATACTTGGTGATCGTTGTGTGTTCTCCCAGGTTTAGGCTTAAAGTGCAAGCCTTGCTGCTGTGCAAAGACCTCAATAATTTCTTTCAAATGTTTAGGCAGACTGTCCGTGTCAGCTGCAACATGTTGTTGAGCTGCATATTGCCTTTGTTCAGGCACCCTCAAAGGGCTAATGTTCTCTTCCACACCAGGGTGAACCACCTCCGAACCTAGAGACTGATATATCATTTTCAGGCCTAGCCTTAGCTGGCGCCTAACACGTTCCGTGGCCAAAACATCAGCAGGAATAAGCTCTTTCCACCCAAGGTACCATTGCTCAATCTCTTTAAAGTCTTTGCTTGTACAAAGCCAGTGGTGCAGAGCTTGCTGCCATTTTTCGAAAAAGTGATTCTCCAGCAAACTAACAACGTAATGAATGGGAATTGCAGACGCCCAAGTCATAACCCAGCTAAACTGATCAAGTTTCTGATTAGCAGGATCGACTCGAAATTCCTGCATCACAGCTTTCAACTTAGGAAGGATGGACCTGACAACCAGTTTTTCCCAACTCGCAGAATCAAATACTGTCTTCCAAGGAGATAGGATATTCTAAGCTGAGATATCACTAGGATGCCATTCATGGAGAACAGTTTCAAATTTGATGGAGAGTCTCAAGCTTCCGCGAAAGAAATGGAAGCCATGGATGCATCCAGACATGAATTGGTATTGTTTCGTGACAAGGTTCCCAATAATTAACAGCTTCAGACAACTTAGGCATCACAATCATATCAAGCAGTGATTGCAGCACAAAAGGTGTAAGCAATTCCTCCCATAACTCAACAAAACGAAGCATAGGTTCAGGATCTCTAGCCTGCCATGAGTTTAAACCTGCTATTCTGACTGCAGGAAACACTACTTCGGCCACTAACTGTGAATACAGAGCTGTTGCATCCTCAAACATGCCATGATCCTCGCCGTCTCCCTGCAACAAACCTTTCCACATAGCTATGACATTCATACCATGCCACAGGTTCTGAAGCGGATCCCATCCTTGAAAAACTCTAGTCAACAGAGGAACAATGCAGGACAGGTTTCCGAGTTTATACTCCTCAGGAAACCTCCTCTGCAGGTCTCTGAAGGACTCTGCAACAGATTCTGAAGTCAATTTCCCAGACATATTTTCCTCCTCAATACTGTCCAGAACCTGCATTATCTCCTCCCTTGAATCAATCTCCTCCTTCTGATCTGCAGATTCTTTCTGACGCCTTCCTCTATCTTCCTGCAGCGAAATGACAGTCTGTTTCTCCATCCTCAATTTTCTCTCCACATTCTCAACATCAAGCTTCGCCAAGTCTGATACCAATCCTACATTATACTGCAACTCCTGCGTAGGCATATCATCACTGTCTTTTCCCTCCAACACCTCCTCTGGAACAACAATATCCTGATGTACCTTCTCAGCACGAACACGAACTCGACCTCGTTCCTTCCACAACACTTCAGTCACCCTCTTATGATCATTATACCCTAATCCTTCAAACTTCGGTCTCAACTTCGCCTCGATTGGCGCAACAATACCTTGTCCATTGTTCCCTAACCCACCACCTCCATACCCCATCTTCTGCAGCAACTTCATTCCAATCCCTTTCGTGTACTTCTCGAAACCCCCAACATTATTCTCCCTAAAATCATCCTTACACCTCTTACGCCGCTTCTCGGCCACCTCCTTAGTCGTCTTCCGGAATGTTTCATTTAAACCTCAAGACGAGGCAAAATTTACTGGATTCATGTGATCAACAAACGTATCAGTTAATCCTCCAATTCTTGTACTCTTTTTCTTGATGTTCTTCCTAAAAAAGATTTCGTCTTCATCTTCGTTGTTAGAATCTGAATTATCAAATAATGCATCATCATTAGAT
The DNA here is from genome assembly GCF_001683475.1 of Chenopodium quinoa. Taxonomy (NCBI): domain Eukaryota; kingdom Viridiplantae; phylum Streptophyta; class Magnoliopsida; order Caryophyllales; family Amaranthaceae; genus Chenopodium; species Chenopodium quinoa. The sequence continues at coordinate 288,848 of NW_018743033.1, forward strand.
TGAACAAATTTTCTTTTGGGTTTTCTGTAAAAGGATTCATTCTCACTAAACTGACCTAAATCGACGAAATCGTTATCCATCCTTTATTTCTTGATATTCATCCATTAATAATCCCTCAAATTATCCAAAATTTTGTTAAAGATTAGAAAACTATTTTTATAATTTGTACATTTTTTAAAAAATGGAAAAATATAAATAAGAACTAGATAAAGCTCATTTGTATTTTTTCAAATTAAATATTCTACTAAATATATATTTATCTCCTAAACTTTGTGATCGCTTGCTTACTACTTGGTCAGGAGTTACTCGGTTGGTCAAGGATTATTCGATCGATTATGGGTTACTTGAACAGTCAGGGGTTACCCAATCAGTGTTTTGGTATATCTCAGCCGGCCACACAATATGGCCAACCACACGAAAAATGTGCTGATTTTATTATCATAATTAATATAAAATTTTAGATCAAAAATAAATTACAGTTCTTATTTTTTTCATTGGCTAAAATAAATATTTTCTATCTGATGCTCTAAATTTTATTCATGATAAATTTTTAAAAATAATAATATTATTTGTCTCTCTAATAATTTTTTAATTTATTATCATAACCCTACGTAGCGCTTTAAAAAAAAACTTATCTTACGTGGCGTAATCGTATGGTAGCATTTTAAAAATATTAATCCTACGTGACGTTTTTTTATTAAAATCCTACGTAGCGCTTTAAAAAATTTATCTTACGTGGCATAATCCTATTGTAGCTTTTTAAAAATACTAATTTTATGTGGCGCTCTAATAATTTTATAAAAATTAAAATCCTACGTGGCGCTCTCAAATCTCGGGAAACTCCCCTTTATATATATATATACTAGTTTTGTGCCCCGGGCGATGCCTAGGTTGTTTATTAAATTTTAGGATAAATCTATTGGCTTGAATGTTAAATACGATCATATAATCACTTTTGATAATGCAGGATATATATTTAGACATGCGATATCATACTTAAATTATTTTTACTAAACTGAAAGTATTTTTATCGATTAAAACTTGTTTTTATTAATTCTCTATTATTTTGAATATATTATAAATTAATTTTATTTTAAAGAACTTTTTAAAATGAATTTTATGATGAAAATAGAACCGAGTTGTTAGATTTTTATTAAAAGTAATGATTAATTTTCTATATATGAAATATTAGTAGTATATCGATAATAAAACTCTATACAACATTTTTATCTTCAAAAATCTATCCAAAATTCGATTATTTAGCATCATATGTGTCACAATAATAACTAATTTTGTGCTCGGGCAATGCCCGGATTGTTGATAAAATTTTAGGATAAACTTTTTAGCTTGAATATTTATTAGGGATATTCTCAATGGTAACCCCCTATTATTGCTATGCATCAATGGTAACCCTCTTTTTTTTGGATTATACAAAATGACACTACTTTTCTTTTTTCTCCTAAATATGACATTAATGATGGTGTTTTAACATAAAATAGTCAATTAAAATTAACTATTGTTAGTTTTTTTTAATAATTAATAATTATAAAAAAATGACACTTGTTGCAAGATCATTGGTTAAAAATTAAAACAAAAAACAAAAACAAAATTTCAAAAAATTCTCACCTAGCCCCACTCCTTTACGGTTGCCAAACCATCCGGCCACCTTTACGGCGGCCATCCGTTCCCCCACTCCAGGTACTGCGCCAAATTCCCCCTCCCCCCGTGCTGGTACTGTAACCCACTCCAATCGCTACCCTCCTTCCCTAACCCAAACCTTCCTTTTCCGGTTCTTCTCCGCCGTTAAAAGCCCCAACCTCCGCTCCCGGAACTCCCTTGAAACCCTTTCCCTACTCCCGAAAACACCCAATCGGCCCTCCCTGGTACTGTAGGTTGTTGCGTTGTGGTGTGATGTGGCCACCAAGCCCTCCCCGAAACCACCCAGCCAGCTCTCCATTTTGAAATCGTCGTCACCATATTGCCGGAAATTAAACCTCCGTGAAGGAGGCGAAATCCAGCAAGGTGAACCTCGAAATCGACGTCATCGCAAGCATGGATTGGGTCTCTGGAGGTTGAAGATGAGGTCGGAGTTGAGAATGCGGTGGTGTGTGATGAACGCCGAAGAATTGTTGGCGGAGGAAACGAGAGGGCTGGGGTTAGATGGGTTGTGTTGGTGGTTTTGGGGGTTGGGGAGGGCTGGGGAGGTGGTTTCGGGGGTCGAAAAGGGGTGGTAGAGGACGACCAGCTATTTTCGGTGCTTAAGGGGGGTTGGCCGACCATTTTTCGGCGAGATTGAGGGTTGGGGTTAGAGTTCCGGCAAGGTTTGGGGGTGGGGAAAGGGTGGTTGGAATATTGTTTATTTTTTTAAATAAAAACTGTAAAATAAAAGGGGACATTTTTGTCATTTTGCTATTTTGGCTAACTATGGTTTAATTTTATGTTAAAACACCATTATTAATGTCATCATTAGGAGAAAAAAGATAACTAAGGTCATTTCATATAATCCAAAAAAGGGGGGTTACCGTTGGTGTGTAGCAATTATAGGGGGTTACCATTGAGAGTATCCCTATTTATTAATACGGTCATGTAATCTCTTTTGATAATGCAGGATATTTAGACATACGATATCCTATTGCTTATTTATAGAATAGTGTATATTTTTAGTTTTGTTTGTAAATAGATATCTATGTTATTATTGACTTGAAATTATTGTTATTGAACTTAAATTATTTTACTGAACTGAAAATATTTTTACCAAACCAAAATTATTTTTACTAATTGAAACTTAGTTTTACTGATTCTCTTTAATTTTTTATTTTTTTACTAAATTAAATATATTATAAATGGATCTTATTTTAAAGAATAGGATGGAAATAAAATTCGGTTATAGGATATTTATTTAAAGTGATGATTATTTTGTATATATGAAATATTAGAAGTATATCGATAATAAATCTGTATACAACATTTTTATCTTAAAAATCTATCCAAAAATCGCTTTTTTGTGCTCGACCGATGCCAAGATGGTTGATAAAAGTTTAGGATAAACTTTTTGGATTGAATGTTAAATACGATCATATAATTCCTTTTGATAATGCAGGATATTTAGACATACTGAACTGAAATATATTTTATTGAACTGAAATTATTTTTATTGAACTAAAAGTATTTTTACCAAAACAAAAATTACTTTTCATGATTAAAATTTATTTTTACTGATTCTCTATTATTTTTATAAATAAATTAAAAATGGATCTTATTTAAAAGAACTTTTTAAAACGAATTTTATGATGGAAATAATACCGAATTATAAGATCCTAGATGGAAGCCCGTGCGATGCACGGTTTTTTCATCTAAGATTTTTAATTAATTGATTTATTGTATTTAATAATTTCAGAAAAAATTACAAAAGTTTAATATCTTTTTTACTAAAATTTATAATGAATTTATTAATTATAAATAAATTGTAAATTGATTTTTTTTTTCCGTTATAAAAAATCTTTAATGTGAAATGATAAATTTTTAATAATTTAAATCCTAAATCATTGTTCATTGTTTTACCATATCTTTTATTTCGATAGAATCACTAACCTCGACCACAACCAACCTTCTACATCAATGGATAAATTATGCTAGCCAAACTGAAATTGATATAAATTAAATCTTTACATTTATATAAAATAAATCAATATATTTACCAATAAATGAAAAATTGTTGCGATATAAAATCAAATCTATGCATTGGAATTTTTTCATCATTTACAAAAATAATCAAAGCCATCCATATATATTAAGTATACAACATCTAATCGTATGCCATTACATAAATAAATAATCGTTAAGTATCCCAAATAAATACAATGTAACTAATAATTACAAATATAAATTTAAACATAAGATTTTGAAAATTACCCGGATATTGATAACCTAAAACTAACACAAAATTCGCTTGATGGGGTTTTGTATTGATACCAAATTTTATTTGTGTCGTATGATGTGTTAGATCTTCATGTAAAAAAACATTTAGTAAATAAAACATAAACATATAATCGTTGAGTATCCCAAATTGATACAATGTAAGTAATAATTAAAAATTCTATTTAAACATAGGGTTTTAAAAATTAAGCTAAAAATTATCCGGCCATTGATGACCAAAAATTAACACAAAATTACTAACACAAAATTTGCTTGATGGGGTTTTTTATTGATACAAATTTTTTTTTGTGTCGTATGATGTGTCAATTTATAATGGTAGGTATCACAAATTTTAATTTAATTATAATTAACGAACAATTTGTATTTCTTGTCATAAATACTATCAAAATTTATCTTATAATGATAGGTATTAAACTTTATTATAAGCGTTTATCATTTAAATATTTTTTAGTATTTTTTTTTTGGATTTCTTATACTCGTAGTGTTGAATTAATAAATTTATCTTTTGCTATATTTTTACTTTATTTTTTTCATTAAAATAATTTAATTCGTGGATTTTAATCTACGTGGCATTAACATTTTAGATATATCAAATCTAATTCGTTACTTTTATCTAGGTGGCGACATAATTTTTTATTTCAAAAATAAAATACAAATTTTTCTTCTTATTGGTCGAAATAAGTATTTTTCTTACGTGGCGCTTCGAATGCTCTCTAAAAATGCCTACTTTATTTATATATATTAGATTATATTAGATTTATTAAAAGTTATGATTAATTTTGTATGTATGAAATATTAGAAGTATATCGATAATATAACACTATTCAACATTTTTATCTTTAAAAATCTATCCAAACTTGCTTAGCATCATATGTGTCACAATAATACCCATTTATCGCCTACGTGGCGGCACACTTGACAAAAAACTGGAATGCCAAGTGTCGAGATCTCATTACCTGGCTGCGAGACCGGCTTTATTTATTTGTAACTACTTTTGTGCCCGGGCGATGTCCAGATGGTTGATAAAATTTTAAGATAAAATTTTTACTTGAATGTTAAATACGGTCAAATAATTCGTTTTGATAATGTAGGATATTTAGACATACGATATCATATGGAGTGTACTTTGTGTAGTTTTGTTTGTAAATAGATATCTATATTATTGTTGATTTGAAATTATTTTAATTGAACTTAAATTATTTTCACTGAATTTTAAGTATTTTTACAAAAATGAAATTATTTTTATTGATTCTCCAAATTTTTTTGTATAAAATTAAATAACAATGCATTTTGTATGCGGCTAGCCTCTGGCCGGACAAAGTAACCCCTATAAAATTGATCGAGTAACACTTGTAATACTAACTGAATAACCTCTAACACTAACTAAGTAACCCTGTCTATAACACTGATTAAGTAACCACTATAACACTGACCCCATATAGAACTAACGAAGTAACTTTTGTAATAGTTGGTGACACGGTTTGACCAGCTACGTATAAAAGTTTGTGATTAAATATATTATAAATGGATCTTATTTAAAAGAAATTTTTAAAACGAATTTGATGATGGAAATAGAATTGAGTTATAGGATATTTATTAAAAGTTATGATTAATTTTGTATATATGAAATATTAGAATTCTATCGATAATAAAACTCTATACAACAATATATTAGAATAAATATATTAGATTAGATTATGCACCTTCTACAAAAATATCTGTACTTTTAAAATTTTATTTTCATCAAAATTATGATATAGTGCCTGTTCAATGTCACATAATACATGTTTTAATCGAGTCTATTTATTAGTGTGCTACTTAAAATTATTTCATTTTTTAAGAATAAATTGATAGGTTGTAGTTGTAACTAATTTAGTTCCTGTGCGATGCACGATTTTAAACAAACACATTGTGAGATTTGTTTATAATACGGAGAAAGAAAGTTTTCTACTCCTTAATTTTTTTTTGTATACATGGTAAATAATTTATACTCTAGCATATTACTTGTAAAATAATAAAAAGAAAAATCACAATGAACCCTTTTGAACATTGAAACATTAACATACTTGTAAGAAAAAAAAAAAAGAAAGATTTAGTAGGGACAAAGGGTAAAGCATATGAAATGTTTATTAGATAAAAAAAAAAAATTGATGAAGTCATCATAGCAAATTGGTTGGAAAAAAAATTTATGTAAGAGTGACATGTGTATAATTTGGGAAAGGAATGATGTCAGCATGTTTTGTTTTAGGATTAGTTAATAGATAAAGAATCTTCTAATATTCAAATTTCAAAATTATTAAATATGATAGCTCCACCAAAAAAAAAATGACATCATTCTTGCATTTAGGCGGGAAATTAAGACAGTAATGATGTCAGCAACGTTTTGGTTTAATAATACTTGATAGATACGAAGGTTTTCCCTTAAAAAAAAAAAAAAAAAAAAAGATACGATGGTGACCGAGAAGCAAGGCAAAACAAAATTAATCACCACCTTGGTCTTGGATTAATCACCGCCTAACTTTCTTGACTCGCAAGGTCGCCTAAGGTTATATTTAATAATAACTAGTCTCTTAAGTTATCTTTTTTTTATTTTTATTTTTTTCTTTTATTTATATCTTTATATGTGTGCAACTAATTTTTAAATTTTTCCCTACAACTTCTCAATTAAGTTAAAAATAAAATAAAATTATATGTTAATGTAATAGTTTTATAATGCCATTTGTTTGTAATATACTAATATGTTATTTGTAGTACTTTCGGCTCGTAAGATGGAATTTTACTTACTATTTGCTTGTTGTATAGATTTTTGTGTCCTATTTTTGGATTGAAATTAATTTGGTTGTAATATAATTTTTGAATTGTAATTAAATTAATTATGAACTAGGTTCCAAAAAAAAAAAATTGCACTTTCACAAGTGATCAATAATTGATGGTGAACCACCCATCTCGAAAATCCCGAATCCATCACTAATTAACACAACACAACATAACATGTTTAATTAAACAGATTGGTTTGGGTTAGTGTTGAGGTTTATTTTCCAATTTGTTTATCCTCAAACTCGAACAGAAGAGCATGATCATGCATGACATTTGCTGCTCTAACTAAAATCAACACCTAATCCAAATCTGACTCAAATGGGAGTATGTCGGAGACATTAATCATTAAAATTAATGATATTAGGCGTTAATGTAACTAGAACTTAGCTCGAGCTTATCAAATTAGTGAGACTAAAGTTCTGTAGTGAATGAAATGGTTCATGGTTGAATGTGCTTGTTTGAGTTAATTTGACAGGAGGAACCAACCTTCAACATTAACCTTGCCCATGAGCCATGATCAAATTTCAAAGAGAGTCTTGAATGAAAAATTATGAAATAAGCCAAAATTTCAAATTAATTTATGTGGGAGGAAATCAATTTGCAAAAATCATAGTAAAATCATGATCTAATTTGACATGGAGTTCCACTTCAGTGGATTAACTCAAAACAACGGAGGGAGTATGTATTGGTGCTTGTACAATCTACAAAATATATTTCACTTTTTTATTATCCAAAATTAATTTTTACAGAATCCTATTTCATCAGTTCAAACACATTCAATTCACTTCACCTTATTTTTTTTTAATTGAAATTATTTTTATAAAATTTTAATTTTTTTTTTACCTTAACTTAAAAAAAAAAAAAAAAAGGAAGTATAACTTAAGCTAGAATCTTTATTCCATAAAATTTCAATAATGACATAACAAGTAACATGTGTGTAATAGCGCACTCGTACAATATAGTAAGAATGTAGGATTACTACTTTACTAGGATATATTTAAAACATGAAGGAGTAACGTTGATAAACCAAGTAAGACCCTATAGATCACTTGGTTATTATTGTATAAATACTCCAAAATCATCCGGAATAGCAAATTACGGGCTCGTTCAAAATTTGGACTGAAGCATCTTCACAGTGTGTTCATCTAGCTGGAAGGCCTTGCTTAGTACATCAACATTGATAGGTGGATCAGCCCCGAAAACGGCATTAGCAATGGTGACCGTACCAGGGTTTTGGCTGCTTAGTCCAGCAATAGCGACAGCAGGAATTTTTCCAATATTGAATTGAAAATGAATGAGGCCTTGTGGAAAAACAAACACATCACCTTTGTTAAGCACCTTAGTGAACAACTTGTTATCGCCGTTAGCAAGGTTGGAAGTTACGAAGCCAACATAGAGGGTTCCTTCAATGACTGTAAGGATTTCACTTGCACGAGGATGCGTGTGAGGAGCGTTAAGGCCGTAAGGTGCATAGTCAATCCTAGCCAATGAGATGCCGAGGGTGTTGAGCCCTGGAAGTTGTAATGCAGAGACTAGCGTGACAGCGGATTGCACCCTATTGTTAGTGTTCCCGGGCTTGTCTAGCCCGTCAATAAAGAAATCCTCGGGTTTCGCATCCATTGGATTCTTGCAAAGCAACCCATTCACAAACACTGCAAATTAGTTAAACCGTTAACATCAATTTTGAAAAAAATGAAATAGAGTACTAATCAATTTTTTTTTAAGAAAATTCACATCGTTTGGAATTGAATTGGACAAAAAACATACGTTCATTTTTTGGGTCATTCATCGCAACACAAAAGTCTTGTAGCTGAGTAGGATCCGTTGCATAGGCCATGTAGGAAGACATGGCTGTGAAAGTAAGGTAAACAAGAAAATAACGAGCTTCCATTTCTCTTTTTCTTATGAAATTGGTATGTTACACTCAAATAATTAATGTGACTCTATGTGAGTATTACAAAGTGCAAGTTATAATCTTCTTTCATGCTAAATGATCCCTTTTATAGTTGAGGTTGGGGTAACTAGCTTAGGCTATGGTTCGAGGAAGCACGTAGAATTGGTCATTAATCATGAAACTTTCTAATCTATTTGTTTATTTTTCTAATGAGGGTAGTTAATTAATATTTTAATTTCTTACTTAGCAGGTAATACCTCATCAATCTTGCATTGTACAGTCGTCAAGGAGAATGGTTTTATATAATAATCAACTAATGTCGTAAGATTAGGTTAATCAGATTGAGTAGGACGCATTAATGATGCCATATCTGACCACAAATTATAATATGTGGCTGGCCACACTGTATGGACGGAGTTACTTAATCTTGTATTACTTATTCTGGGGGTTACTCAATCGGTCAGGGGTTACTTATTTACAGGTTACTTGGACGGTCAGGGGTTACTCGGTCGGCCAGGGGTTACCCTCACACAGAAAACGCGCTAACTGACTGAATAACCCCAGAATAAGTAACTCTTGACCGACTAAGTAACCCTTAATTAAGTAACCCCTGAATTGAATAAGTAATCCCGATGAAAATGCGCTTACGGACTGAGTAACCTAAAATAAGTAACCCTTAACCGACTGAGTAACACTTAAATAAATAACCCCTAAATAAGTAACCCTGGCCACACAGAAAAAACAATAGTTATAGTAGGATGTTCTAACTAATACCTTCGCTTTTTTTTTTTTACTTACCTTTTGTTTTATGTTATTTTTGGAAAATTCTCTTTGTTAACATCGAAATTTTAATTTTCTTTTTGGTAAATCATAAAAAAAAAATATTATCTTTGGTAAACTTGTATTTTTTTTAATGGAATAGGGAGGGGTGACTTCATTAAATAATAATAATATTAATAGCCATACAACACTTACAATCATCCCTTAAGAGATCTAAATTATCGATACAAATTTTATTAAACACCCCTAAACTAATGACATCGTTTCTGAAATGCTCCTGAATAATTTTAGATGTCTTTGCGTTGTTTTTGACGGAGCTCCATTGATGTATAGTCGCGAAAGTGATAAAACTTGATTTGTCATCAAGATCGGCAAATTTACAAGACAAATCTTTAAAATCTGCGCCTCTATACCAACAAATCTGCAATTTCACAAATTTGCAAGACGAATCTTCCAAATTTGTATCCCTGCACACACGAAAAACAAACAAACAATCCATATTACAAATCCCACCATTAGGGAACCAACTAAACCGTACATGGAGGGACAGACTACAATCACCATACTGTTGGTGATCTTTATCGGCTAAAAACATTAAATTAAAGAAGAATTTAGGGCTTACCATCTATAAAAATTGATGGAAGCCCCTAAGTTTTACTATGGTGGCTAGGTTTAAAGAGAGAGAAACTGAGAAATTTTTAGTGTTTTTTTTTCTATACTAGATTTTGTTGAAATTGCTTCTTAGAAATGAATTAGGATGCTCCCGCCGCTTTGGGGTTGCCCTTGCCTTTCAAATTTCAAATTTTATTTCAAACTCCCTCCATTTTTATTTGCTTGCCCATATTCTATTTTGAAATGTTCATTAACGAATAAAGATTGTCCAATGGTAACACGTTTTCTCCGCTTACTTCACTTTCATACCCTCACTAAAGTGAAAACGATAAAGATATCCCCCATCTATCGAGGAAGCAATCAGTTTTCCTAATAGTCATTTGGGCACGTTATATTCAAATTTTGTAGAGACTAATATCACTTCTCTAAGCTTACAATACTAGAAAATAGTCAATCAACGACGGAAAAAATCCGTCGGAAAACCCTGAAATTTCGTCGGAAATGCCCATTTCCGACGGAAAGCATTGTCGGAAGACCTTTTGTAGGTATTTTGCGATATTTCGTCGGAACGGTCTATTCCGACGGAATTTCCGACGAATTTTGTTCTGTCGGCGCTTTTATTGACTTTTATTGTAAATCCGTCGCAAGTTTCCGTCGGAAATTTCCGTCGGAGGCGGGATATTCCGACGGAAAAATCCGTCGGAAAAATTAAAAAAAAAAAAAAAAAAACAACCCCCACCCCACTTGCCCAGACCACCCCCACCCCCACCCACACCCAGCGCCACTAGACTACCCCCTTACCCACCACACCAACACTGCCCACCCCACCCTCTGCCCCCCTGACTACCCCCCTCCCACCCACACCAACGCTGCCCCCCTACCCCTAACCCGTACCACCAACCCACACCACCCCACAACCACCTTAAATCACCCACACCAACACTGCCCACCTACGAACCCCCCTTACCCACCAACCCACACCACCCCACAACCACCTTAAACCACCCACACCAACACTTCCCACCTACCCCCCTTACCCACCAACCCACACCACCCCACAACCACCTTAAACCACCCCCCCAAAACCCGAAACCACCAGATCTACCACCTTAAACCACCAACCACCCACCATCATACCCCCAAAAATTTAAAAAAAAACAAAGAAAAAAGTCAGAAAAACCGAACCACCCACCATCACACCCACAAACCGAACCACCCCCACCACCAACCACTACCACCCCCACCACCGGCCACCACCACCCCACGCAACCAAAACCCTAACCCTCCCAGAAAAACGAAAAAAAAAATACCGAATTCGAAAAAAAAAAAAAAACAAAAATTACAAACACAAAAATATACCTTAAAACTTGAATTGAGTTCGAGTTTGGTTTATTAAGGAAAAATTTGACCATGAAAAGTCTAGATCTACACTTTTCATGGTCAAATTTGACCACAAAAACCATTAAATCTTAGGGGAAGGAGAAGGGGCGAGGAAGGAGAAAGGGGAAGGAGAAAAAGGGCGAGGAAGGAGAAAGGGGAAGGAGAAAAGGGGTGAGGAAGGAGAAATGGGAAGGAGGAAGGGGCGAGGAAGGAGAAAGGGGAAGGAGGAAGGGGCGAAGGGAAGGAGAAAAGGGGCGAGGAAGGAGAAGGAGGAAGAGGAGATCAGAGAAGAAGAGGAAGAAAAGAGGAAGGAGGAGAGAGAAAGGGAGAAGATGAAGGTTCCGAATTTCTGGAATTTGGGTATTAGGGTTGAAAAATTTCTGAAATTTTTATTTTATATAGTAGGACGTTCCGACGGATAAAATTATAATATGTGGCTGGCCACACTGAATAAGTAACCCCGGCCACATAGAAAAAACAATAGTTAGAGTAGGGTGTTCTAACTAATACTTTCGTTTTTTTTTTTCTTTTTTTTTTAATAATGGAATAGGGAGGGGTGATTTCATTAAATAATATAAGACACTTACAATCATCCCTTAAGAGATCTAAATTGTCAATACAAGTAGTATTAAACACCCCTAAACTAATGACATCGTTTCTGAAATGCTCCTGAATAATTTTAGATGTCTTTGCGTTGTTTTTGACGGAGCTCCATTGATGTATAGTCGCGAAAGTGATAAAACTTGATTTGTCATCAAGATTGGCAAATTTACAAGACAAATCTTTTAAATTTGCGCCTCTATACCAACAGATTCGCAATTTCACAAATTTGCAATATGAATCTTCCAAATTTGTATCCCTGCACACACGAAAAACAAACAAACAATCCATATTACAAATCCATACTTGGGTGGTCTATTTATCTTATTTTCACTTAATATATGTATACAGGGTATTTATTATTTATTTTTTTAATATTGAATGTATATTTTTTTTTAATATGTTTTTTCATATAAAGTCACCTTTTTCACTTTAATTGTTGGATCTCACAAAACTATGTTTTTTTTTATTATCTATAAATTACAAAATTTAGTCAGAGTAGATCTTGTGAATATCGTCAAAAGTCAAAAAGTGTCATCTAATTTAGAATGGAGAAACTAGGACAAAAGGAGTAATAGATAGGACATGTAAAAACGTGTCATATAGATAGAGTACCGATTTTTCAATATAAGGAACAAAAAATACTCCATTTGTTCTAAAACAATTGACATAGTAAAACTTTGCACATATGTTAATGCACTAGTTTAACTTTATTTTATATAATTAATATTAAAAAAAATCATATTATGAAACTATATACTACGTATTAATATCTATATAACAACATATCTCATATGAAAAAATATATATGTCTTAATAACAATAATAAAAAATAGTTAAAGTTAAATATATAAAGAGTGAAAAAAAGTTCAACGTGTTAAGTCTGGAACGAAATGGATAGTTTTCATCAACTTTTCGTTATTTTTAGTAATTTTAATGGTCAACATTATGCATTGGAAACCATGCTAAACGTAAATAGAAAAGTATTTAAACAGTTGAGGAAATGCTCATGTAAATTATTTACTTTTTCCTTTTTATTCTTACTTTGTAAGTTACATGACATAGAATTAATAAAATTTGAGTTTACAAGAATGAGTAATCATAATTTTGGTGGATCTAATAAATTGAGATGGATTCAAAATTGATAATTAGTTTTATATATAAAGTAATCCTACGAGTAATCTAGATAAGTTGTATGATGTAAAATAAATCAAACAAGTATTTGATATCTCTTTTTGAAGGTAGTCTAGAGGATAAAAATGTGAGAAGGGAAAAAAAATACATGGTGAATACAAAGATTTGATCCTTAAACCACTAATCAAAGCAATAATGCAATTCACCATCTTAGTTAAAGTCAAATCATGCTTAAAAAATGCAAAAAATAAATAATATATTTAATCAACTTTAATGGAGTTACATTGCGGTACATTGGTTTAGAATTTTCGTTGGTACATATGTTTATTCAAAAAAAAAAAAAAATAATTGATACATATGTTGTACTATTTATGGAATGGATGTAGTATAATTTAAATTTTTGGCAAAATTGGCTGGAACATTACAAATTATTTGCTCAAGTGCGTTCAACAACACGATTTTAAGTAAAGCAATGTATAGCTAGCACAACCTTTGGGGGATTGGTGCAGTTTAATGACATAAATTTTATTTTTATTTTTATTTATTTTTTTTGTGACGAAGACATAAATGAATTTCAACACTAAAATTCCACCTAAAGTATATATATATATATATATATATATATATATATATATTATATATATATATAATATATATATATAATATATATATATATATATATATATATATATATATTATATATATATATATATATATATATGTAAAATTCCACCTAAAGTATATATATATATAGGCAAGGGCTCTCGTGAGAACCCATGCTCTATGTGAGAACCTTCTATTATATTAGAATATATAGATCTTAGCCGTTGATTAGATTCAATCCAACAGCCCAAAACGCACTTCAGTAATGGCAAAATTATAATTTCATGCGCTGATATACCCCCTTCTCTTAAAACTTTTTCATCAGTTTGTTTCTCCCTTTAAAAGAACGTTATCTCTTTCTCTCTAAATTTGATCTACATCTTCAAATTCTACTTGAATTTCATGAAATTTCCACTCAAATTTTGAAGTATTGTTGATTATTGTTGTCTTAATTACCTAGTTTTCGATTTTCGGCTTGATTATTCAAGTATTATTAGTGTATTATTGCTCGATTTTCGCTTGAAAGCCTAGAAATCTTGAATCACCAAATGGATTTAGCTAAACATCATAAAGAAGAATCGAAATCTGTTGTTCTTACATATGAAAGAAAAAAAAGTAAGTTTTTATAATATACGAATTCGTTGGATGTATTTTACTTTTCTTAAGAATTTTGTGTTGTCAAAAAGAGAAATTGCTTTTTTCAAGAATTTTATGTTCATAATCGTGTTTTTGTTTAATTGCTCAATCTAGGTTACATATTCATTTATTTGCTTCATTTCTGTTTAATTTTCACTAATTAGTCCTTAATTATGCTCAATATCTGTTTAATTGTCGTTAATTGTATTTTACATTATCTATTTGCTCTTTTCTGTTTTGCTCATTTTATTTTCGTTTGCTTATGTCTAAATCATTAGCACTAATTAGGATATGTCTTGTTAATAAAACATATACTGTATATTATATATAGTACGGTCCCATTTATAAATTAAAGTTGCTACTCATTCAAAAATTGATTATATAATGAGCAAATAGAAACTAAATGAGGAAATTCATTATGCTCATTTGATTTCTGACTATATTAACTTTTTTTTTTTAATTTTTTATTTTATCTTTGCTTTGTTTGAATTAATGGTTATATTATTTTTTTGTTTTGTTTATTTTTTATGCTTATTTAAGTTTTGCTAATTTCATTTCTATTTGCTCAAACTTTTGTGTGCTCATTTTACTCTTACTGTATTACCTTTGCATATTTAGGCTTGCTCATTATGCTTATTATTTTTATTTCAGTTTAGTTTTCTCATTTTAATTTCATTTTGTTCATTTTAACTTACTTTGCTCATTTTATGTCAGTTTGCTCATTTGCAAGTGGTTATATAAGTACATAATATATAGGTAAACTGATTAATCAGTTTTTGACTTTGTATGTTTGATTATTTGTCTCTGAGGTGAACCTGTTAAACAAAAGAACGACATGTTTTGTACAATAGTTGAAAAGCAATTGAGTGGAACCTCCCTCCCAAATTGAGCTCTTTTTCTTTCTTCTTTTTTTTTTTTTTTTTCCTTTCTATTTTTTCTAGCTAAGTGTATCAAGATTAGCATTATTATTTGGTGTGTTTTAACACCACCACACTCCATAGTATAATGGAGGTTATTAAGTGGAGTGAAGGATGTGGAAAATACAACAAGTTTCATAAAAATTCGGTATGACTTAGAACTTTAAACTAGTATTTTTAATAATCTTAAGAGTTTTAGATTGTTTGAATGCAGTAGAAATAGTAACTTTACATTTCTTGTTTATATTCTACAACTACTACACATGAATGGCCTGTGATGAAGACTGAGATGTTTGGTGTGTCCTGACTTGGTGTAATTAGTAAAAAGCAAGAAACATGTACTATTGATGAGCAACATTAGATATGTATTTTTAGGGTGAGGGAGTAGTTTGTTCATTTAAAGTATGGTTACCTTTTCTTTGCTCATTTAAAATATGGTTACCTCTGCTACAATTGATTTTCCTTAGAAGTCTTCGGATGATAATCATTCGAATTGTAGAGTTGCATTGATTAGGCATATGTAGACTTATATGGGTTTGAAAAAGTGAGATGCAAGTTTGAAGAAAAATGATGTTAGTTTCTAATTTGTCTTGCCAACCTCAGTAATAACTATGACAGCCTCCATGTGTGGATTGAGGAGGCCTCCATTGAGGCAATGAACTTTGTACTAGCTGCAATTGTTTAATCATTTGATAAATAAGTAAAGAATTGTTTGCTCATTTAATAAATGAGCAAAAAATTATTTGCTCATTTACTAAATGAGCAAAGAATTGTTGCTCATTTGATAAATGAACAAAGAAATGTTTGCTCATTTGACAAATGAGTAAAGAATTGTTTGCTCATTTGATAATTGAACAAAGAAATGTTTGCTCATTTGACAAATGAGTAAAGAATTATTTGCCATTTGATAAATGAGCAAAAAATTGTTGCTAATTCTTCTTCTTCCTGTAGCACTAATTACTTCCTCTCTCTAAGATTCTCTTACCTTATCTCATTTGATTTTCATTTATGCATTTTTACTATGTGTGTTTTTGCTCATTTTATTTCAGTTTGCGAATTTTAATTTCAGCTTAGTTTGCTCATTTTAATTTTGCTTTGCTCATTTGAATTTAGTTTGCTCATTTTATGTCATTTTGCTCATTTGAATTTAGTTTGCATTAACCTACTAGCTTAACAGGTAGAGCATTGTGCAAACGCACAAAAGATGTGGGTTCGAATCCCACGTAGGTTCATTATCTTTGTGTAATGTGGAGACAAGCGTTTATATGAGAGTTTGGTTGTAACAAAGGTTCTATAGTTATTAATCATTTCAAGCCAATTTTTTTGCTCATATAATTCAGTGTTAATTTGATTTTCTTTGTTTTTTAATTAATTTTTTTTTAGTTATTTATAGTTATAACCTATGTAGGAATTGAACCTACATTCTATACATTTGCATAGTGCTCTACCAATTGACCTAATAAGTTTTATCATATATTATAAATATTTTTTGCATATGTTCAAAAATTTACTGAATATGTTCCAAAATTTACTGCAATTGTTCTAAATTGTTTTGCTTATGCTCTAGAATTTTCTACCTATGCTCTAAATATATGTTTTAAATTATTTTTCTATGTTCTAAAATTTTCACCTTATGTTGCCTAATTGATAAATGAACAAAGAATTGTTGCTCATTTGATAAATGAGCAAAGTATTGTTTGCTCATTTGATAAATGAGCAAAAAATTGTTTGCTCATTTGATTAAATGAGCAAAGAATTGTTGCTCCTTTGATACATGAGCAAAGAATTGTTTGCTCATTTGATAAATGAACAATGAAATGTTTGCTCATTTGACAAATGAGTAAAGAATTGTTTGCTTATTTGATAAATGAACAAAAAATTGTTTGCTCATTTGACAAATGAGTAAAGAAGTGTTTTCTTATTTGATAAATGAACAAAAAATTGTTTGCTCATTTGAAAAATGAGTAAAGAATTGTTTGCTTATTTGATAAATGAGCAAAAAATTGTTTGCTCATTTGACAAATGAGTAAAGAACTGTTTGCTCATTTGATAAATAAGCAAAAAATTGTTGTTAATTCTTCTTTTTCCCGTAGTACTAATTACTTCCTCTCTCCAAGATTCTCTTAGCTATCTCTCTCACTCTCTCCCCCCATTTTAATATGAGCAGCTAAAACACCATTTTTTTTTTAATCAAACCGGCAAAATTCATTAACAAATTGTTGTAAGTTTATCAATTTCATCATCAAATTCTATGGTGTTATTTTATTTTTTTCATTTTATACAATATGATGTTCAATTTTATTTTTTTTTGTTTTTTTTTCTTGCTCATTATATTTTTACAATATTACTTTGTATATTTAGGTTTTGCTCATTTTAATTCAGTTTGCTAATTTTACATATCTTCGGTTGAAATGATTAAGTTTATAACATTAACTTCAAATGATTTGACAAAAAATACAAAATAAGAACATTCAATAGGAATTTTCATTATGCTTATTTATGTTTTGCTTTTTTTAATTTTGTTTGCTTATTTTATTTTTACTATATTACTTTGCATATTTAGGTTTGCTCATTTTATTTATTTGTTTGCTCATTTTACATATCTTCAATTTAAATTATCAAATTAGTTCGAAAATTTTGACAAAAAAATTACAAAATAAGAACATTCAATATGAAAAAATTCATGAAAATATCTTAAATTAACAAAAATTAACATCCAATATGAAATTTTTAACGAAAATCCTAAATTGAGAACACTCAATTCAACAAGTCTAGCGAAAATTAACACCCCCTACATACCTTGTCAAGAATGGGATACGCCAACCTGGGTTTGAAATCTTTTTAGATTGCAACTTTCTAGATGAGATTCCCAATCCTACCTATAAGGAACGCACACCCCCATGCTTTGACTTCAATGTCATGGGTCTCCTCTTTGGGTACGAGAAAAATGAGATTAAGTGTGTCGACGACAACTCCACACTTATACAAACTGTCTTATAAAGAGAGGACTTTGACCCCTCCAAGCTCATAACTCCATGAGAAGGACTACTCAAGGGATGGCGCAAGACTGTGAAAGTGACCACACTAAGCGGAAGGAAGATAGCCATAACTACGGGAGAAGACCCTATGTTTGATAAGTCTGAGTTGTCTAGGTCCGAGTCTGCGTCTAATTCTGAGTCTGAGTCTTCTTTAGAGTCTTCTATTTTTTAGTCTTCCAAATCCCTTGTTGTTGCACCCCCTACTATCAATCCTAGCTTAGAGTTTACCCCTAAAGTAGTTAATAGCCAGGTCCCCACAGACCTTTCTCTTTTTGATGTAATGGTTCAAGAATTTAATAATATGACTTCTTCCGCTTACTCTTTGTGTTATTCCCTTACCAATGATGACGAGTATTGCTTTGCTAATAATGAAAATGACAAAGAAATAATTAAAGCAATGGAAGCACTTAAGAATAAAACACCAGTAATTGAAGAAACTGAGACTGTTAACATCTCAAAAGATCCCACCATTAAAAGAGAAGTTAAAATTGTATTAACTCTAAGTCAAGATGAAAGAGTTGAATTAATAAGTCTACTTGTTAAGTTTATCGATGTCTTTGCTTGATCATATGAAGATATTGTTAGTTGAGGCGAACACTACAAGAGGGGGGGTGAATTGTATGTGAGTTCTTAGTGACTACTTTAGCGAATTAAAACAAAGTATAAAAGGAACTTAGCAAAGCACACAAGATTTTACAAGGAAACCTTCCAGGGCCTGAAGCATGTGTGGTTGGTCTCGAAACAGCACTAACACTTGGAGGCAAAAAGCTTCGAATATTCGGAGACTCGTCCCTTATCATCAGCCAGATTTCCAAGAGATGGAAGGTGAAGAGTGAGAGTCTATCTCCATACCAAACTTACTTGGAAACTCTCACTAATCAGCTCGAAAAGGTAGAGTACACATACCTACCAAGAGAAGAAAACCGATTCGCCGATGCCTTAGCAAGACTAGCCTCGATTGCTAAAATTCCTTAGGAGACAGAGTAAATGCCTTTAACCATAGAGAAAAGGCATAAAATTGATGAGGTTGAATGGGCAAGAGCACGATATGAAGAGCTAATTCTACTTGATGAAAAACGACTAGAAGCCTTGCATCATGTCCAATGTTACCAAAACCGCATGGCTAGACACTTCAACAAAAAGGTCAAGACAAGAAACATCAAGGAAGGAGACTTGGTGTTGAAAGCTCCCAGAAAAAATGTTCTAGATCCAAGAGGCAAGTTTAGGCCTGATTGGTCTGGACGTACTATACATCATAAAAGCTATCCTGTCAGGAGGCGCAGCTAAGTTAATAGATTTGGACGGCAATAAAATTTCAAATATGACAAACCTTGACCAACTCAAGAAGTTCTACCCATAATCTAATGAATTCCGTACTCAAGAGAGCTACGTTAGGCCTGGTTCCTTAATGCTTAGGATACGTAGGCAACCCTTCCGTAGGGTGCAGCCACCTTAAAAATTTAAAATCTTGCCTCTGGAAATAATTAATCGATATAAAAATCGCAAATTTGATCGAAGCTTAAGTATCGCATCACCTCAAGTACTATTACGCCGCGATGAAAATTCGATTTTTCCAATTAAAACTGCGAATCGTTGTGATCCTTTACTTTGCATTCGAATTGGTTCAAAAGTTTTCCGACTTCAGTACTCAGATTATTTTTGAATCACCTGAGTCTTTTCCATTGCTCCCAACTTCCGTAATTAGGAAATTATTTCTAATAAGACTATATTGGGAATGAATTTAATTTTTATTAAAAATTGAAATTGCATTAATAATTAAATAAGAATAGAAATTACATTATTGATGACATTAAGCTTAAAATGAAATTAACTTTGAATTAAAGTTGTCTAATGAATTAAAAGCAAAACAATACTCTAAATCTACTCTTCCTTTTCCTTGCGAGCCCTTTTCCAGTCCTTGTATGTGTCTTCATCATCTGATAATTCTTTTACCAGTAGCAAACCCTTAGATGAGCGAACCGAAACCCTTGAGGAAGAAGTCTCTCCTTTAGCAAAGACCCCCACCTTTTTCTCAACCCAAACTTTCTTTTCATTCTCTATAGGAAGAGCTTTTCTTTTCCCTTTACCTTCTATAGCACCTTTCTTTTTAGGCATGATAGGAGTCTTGAACTTAATTCTTGAACCCAGACGATCTTTAGGTGGAACCTTCTTGTCCCCTAAACGATCTTTTATGTTACTTTTCTTTGCACCCTTAGAGTATATTTTTCGAGCTTTGTTCTTGTCCTTTTGATTTTGAGCAAGTAACCATTGCTTGTATTCACGAGAAAATGGAGGAGGACTCTATCAGATTTAACAGTTCATAATGGTCTAGCGTACCAGTAATCATTGAACCTCATCACCAAACAGAATATTCATGAGGATGATGATCATCACCAGAGGGGATAGTTTTTGCAAGTCCATACTACCTCATCACTCTGGAAGGGAATAAAAAGTCAGCTTTGATAAGCTTGTAATGCGACAGAAAGGTTGAGTATTGACTCCATTCATCTTCTCAATCTTCCACCATGGAACAACCAACTTGATGGAGAAATCACGATTTTCAAAAAAATTGCTCGACTCCCGATAGCCCATCTTCATGTAAAAGCGTTTCTTCCTTCTCACAAGACAAATTGGAGCATACTTTTCAACATCATCAGGAGGGTTAATCAGTCCCAGTCGTTTCATTAGCCAAATCTACAAGCATAGATATTAAAATTATTATTACATTATAAAAATAAGTATTTTTTTATTTCTGTAATTAAAAGTATTGATTTTATACCTGTAATAATATAGGAGATCCTAGAATTGGTGCTTTGGGATCCTTTTTCAACTCATCTAAACTCATCATTGTTTCTCCAAAAATTGTAGGCATAGGATTTCTTCTGGCATCAACTTGTTCCATAATTGACACTAATACGGCTTGACTCGTATGGTTAATACCGTACCGTTAGTGAGCAAAAGTTGACCAAACATGCAAAATAGAAAAGCTCTTCTTCTATATATATGAAAAGAACTAGACTTAGGTCTATTAAAGAAAAAAGATGCAAATTTTCTTAGATCTACTTCTTTTCCATGAACTATAGAATTTAAATCGGCTTCCCTAAGATTATAAAAATGCTCAAAATCCTTATTATAATACTCACATATTGTAGGGATTACGGCAAGATGCCTAGGAGGAAAGCCAAAAATAGCCCCAAATTCCTCTGGCAGGGGGCTAATTTCATCGTTTCCTAGCCTAAAACAATGAGTGTTGGGGTCCTAATATTCTATTGCAATATGAATGAAATCACTATCAAATTCTACACTCCTAAGACCCAATAGGCCTTTCATATTGAAATATTCAAGCTCTTTTCGCTCACTATTAGTCAAAGACCGACACCATTCACGAGTAATCTCACTAAAAATTTTAGCCATGATTGCTAAAAGCTAGAAGAATATGAAAGCTAAAGATTCAAATTATGTTGAATAAGACGAATTCTGCGGCTTTTTATAACCAAAATTAAAGTAGGAGCTGAATGTTAATTGGAGTCGGAATTCTCGAAATCATCGTGCCGCGACAGAAATATCGCGTCGCGATAAGACCAGCTTGTTGCGATAAGATCATCGCGCCGCGATAAGGCTGTCGCGTAGCGATGATCCCTAGCGTCTGCAATCCAACTACCGCGTCTAATTGCTCTTTGATTTGATTTCTAATAAAACTCGTACTTTGATTATCTGATTTTTTATCCAAATAATCTTTCACTTTTCCCATCTTATTCCAGAGTTGTTCACCTTTTCCTACGACAAATTAACCTCTTTGATTTATCCTTTAATGATTTGGAATTTCTTTTCTAGGAATTTCAATTTAATATTTACTTATACACTTATTTTTTTTCCTCATTTTCCTTTTTTTCATTTTTTCTTTTTGGGGAGAAAGTCGGATACCTTCCAATGATAATTAAAAATGACGGAATTTTTTTGCAAAATTTGTCACAAAATCACACACTTTCACAAGGCACACTCATGGCACACACTCATACGCACATAAAGCAAGTGTAAAAAAATGAACTTAGTCTAATAGAGAGTACATAAAGCAGATAAATGTATATATAAGAGTCTCAATAATGTATATAATACATAAAAGTCAATAAAAATGTACAAACATAGGCAAAGTCCAAATAGTCCAAATGAAATTCAGATACAACTAAGGCGCTGGCGGACGAAGCTCCTGAGAAGAAAGACCCATGAACTCGTTCAACTCATGAGTTCTAGGAGTCACATCCTGACTAGAGCTACCACCACCCGTCGTGGGGATCACGATCGTAGGACCGCTCCATTGTGTGAACTGTGAACCGTACCGATCCTGCCAGCGAAGAGAGGAGAAACAGGCTGCTGCGACGATGAGCCAACCTCATACGTTCCACCAATGAACTAAAGAGGAGGCCTGAAATGATGGGACGATGGACCGGCCTCGAAAGAATCGGGAACAATGTAAGGCCGTACCACCGAGGAACCAAAACCAGGAAGGAACACCTCAGTCGACGAGGACTCACGACTCGGGCTATCACCATCGCTGCCCTCTGCCTGGCCAACAGCCTCTTGTCTACCCGGAATCTCCAATGAGGTACGGCGACGCCTCGTCTCCTTCGAGCCCTCCGGCCTCGAGTGAGTGTGCGACCGAGGACCCGACTGAAACAAGGACAAAGAAATACAAGTTAGTCATCAAAAGAAAATTAATAGACAAAAGCAAAATACATAATATGCATAAATACGTACCAGCTCAACGCCTCAGCGCCATCCGTACATCGACAAGACACCCGGTGGCTCCATCTCGCCAGCTGGTATCGACAAGCATCAAGAACAGTTGTCATCCGCACTATGCTCTCTTGAGAGAACTACAACGATCAAAGAAGGTCAGAAAACAGAATTATATGTGCATAAAATTAAAGAAAAGATGTACACTCACCTACCCGTCGAACGAGGGATGGATTGCTCCACCAACTGCAATTCCGTGGGAGCTGGAGGGATCGTCTCCTCGATGAGGCCGTGAAACCCCTAATAGCGAATGGACATGCGTGGGGGCTCAAACACCTCAGGCTCTCTCTCCTCCTGCAAGATGATCCAATAATTATCGCCGCTGAGGGGCTATAGAAAAGACAAAATAAATGATAGTGATCTACAAACCTCCTCGCAGCAAGGCGGACGAGCCTATCTGGGGAGCACCGCCTCTTCATAAGATCCGTAGGTGTAAACGTGCTCCCGAAAGTCCACATACAGGACGTCGTCTATAGCATACGCCTTGAGCGCCTCCTGACTCATCATCGAACTAGGTGGATCCTCAGGAACTAGAGGAACGTTAGAAGAGTGCTGACGGACCACCCTTTCACCCAGGTACCACACTGCCTAGAAGGTGCCCTAGAAGATACACCTCTCAACCGTCAGCTGAGAAGCTCGCCGAAAATAGCCCAAGTCGAGTCATGGACGATATCGTACGTCAAGGCGTTGAAATAAAAAAGGCATGTCAGAACTCATGATAAACCGAGGAAAACATAAAGTAAGAAACATCCTTATCTAAAGAATAGCATCCCTGATGGCAGATGCAATAGAGGCTGCACCCGCAACACGGTCCAGCCAACTGGCGGCTACCGAGAGTGCCCTACCCCTAGGCCTCCTCGGAGCTAGTGAAGCAAAATAATCGTAGAGCCAGATCGACCTGCGAAAGATCCAAGAATTCTAATAACTAATGAACAATGAGATTTGAGTTGAAGGCATAAGATTAGAGAAAGATGTACCTCTAATACCTTCCAGAGACCGTAAACGGAGACCTATGTCCTACCGCTCTGCTGACGGCAGCTCTGTCGTAGACTCAAGAGCAGGTCGCCATAGCCAATGCTGGCCTAGTCGAAAAATGTTGACTCGTGAAAGATCACCCATGGCGCGCAGGTAGCACAGTAAAGCACGACTCCCCTGTCAGGAGAAATGGTCCCCGATAGGAGGATGAGAATGAAGATGCGGACTCGCTACTCCGGCGTAGTCCTGTGATCATCAAAACCGCGAGCTAGAAACCGAGTACAAACCGATCTCATACTCGAATTCTTCAAACTCGCGTCAGCAATGGTCCTATGTACAATAGGACCCAGAAGAACCTCCGGCTCCGGAGACGCCAACGACAATGGCGTGCATAAGAACCGGAGTTGAGCAGAATTCGAGTCCGCTAATGACAGAGAAGTCAAGTGGGGTGATAGTCATCTCACCCCACGGAAAGTGGAAAGTGTTTGTAGTGTCCCAGAAGAACTCTAGGGCACCACAAACGATGAAACGACTATCCTGGAAAGTCTGGAAGGCCTCAGCAGCACATAACAAGGAAGTCAATCTACATGACTCCTAAAGAACCCTAGTTGTATCATTCCTAGTGATGCTGAGGTACAAAGACGAGATGATCTTGTTGCCCGAGCCATGGCAACGCATGCCCTCCTCAAACGAACCCAGCAGAACCTGCTGGGAAATGTGGTGCGCTTGCACAAAAGCTAGAGTGAGCTCGTCCCAAGTAGGAAGAGACCACGCTCCTCGGCTAGTAGAACTGCAACCCTCATCGCCTTCTCCCTCTCAAACAAGATCGTCCTCTTAGTGAGAATAGTGGGAACGTGAACCAGAACCACGGCGACGTGAAGGCATGTTATTTTGATATAATAACAATAAATTAACTATTTAAAAGTATCTATGTTCGCCTAGCCGCATGATACTATGTTCGTCAAAAATAGAGTACAAAAAATGAAAAACAAAGCATGATTTCCATTCGCACAACAACAATGATTTTGCACCAAAACGATTTCTTGCAATTTTATGACAATTATTGCAACAAATCAAGAGCAGAGGAGCAAGAAAAATCACAAAGAACGAGCCACATTGTACTCGCGACCTAGAGTATTCAACAATGGCAAATTGTTCATTTCTTCACCAAATCATGCAATTATAGTCTCAAATTGCTCAAAAACTAACGTATAATCATATACAAGCACATTCATGACAAGAATTTCAACGAAAATTCAGCAAATAACAAAACCCCAATTCGAATTTTTGGGATTTTCGCAACAAATATACTCGAATTTCACCAAATTGAGAAGAGAAGAAAACTTACATGGATCGGTGTAAGGAATTGAAAATGTTTGAGAAGATTTGGTGCGAAATTGAGCAAGAATGAATGAGAAAACCGCAGCGGTGATGAACTTCAGCGAAAGAAATGAACTAGGGAAAAAGGAAGAAGAAAGGGTTTAAAAACCCGAATCCCGATTCCATCGCAATGCGATATCCCTGTTGCGACGCGGTACTCCTATTGTCGCACGATGATCCTGACGTGGCTGTCGTCGCCACGTCATCCTTTTGAGGGTTCTACAAGATGAATTGTTGACCTATATTATCCACTCAAGCCTCGTGATGAGCAATTAATCCTTCTGAGCCTCGTGATGAGCGATTGATAAACAAATTGTTGATTTGATTGATGATCGGCCCAATTACGATCACACTTGATTGATGATCGGCCTTATGACAATCACATTATTGATTATATATTGACTAAGCACATTTGAGTAGTGGTTGATTATAATCTTAATTTCCTAAGATGGAAGATTTCTATAGAAATCAATTTGAGCTCGGTAAAATCTTGAGGAGTAAGGTTTTACGATAGGTTTTCCAAGGCGTGAGAAACTATCACTTCCAAGGCGTGAATATGAGAAATTTTGAAGAAGGCTCGAGGCAAAGTGGTTTTCGACAGCGCTCCCTGAGAATGTGGAGGTTTTCACCCTTGATTTGAGAAGATGGCTTGAGGCATAGCAGTCTTTGACAACGCTCCCAGAGATTGTGGAGGTTGTCAAACAACACAACTTTGACCATATTTGCGAAGATGTCACCCAGAGACGTGTGCTCGGCAAACCCAGATACACGTTTCTTTCCCCTTAACTTCTTTAGTTGTAAAACTAACGCTTTCTGCAGGTATCGGCATTAAAAAGGATAATTTAGGATTGCAGAATGTTCTGAATCATTCTCCGTCCCTATCGACTTACTTTGAATTTTGTTTTCGAAACTTACGTTTCTCCAAACTCAGTCAAAGTGTGGGCTTCTGTAGACGCTAGATTGTGTCTCCACAAAAACCAAACCCAATGATGAGTACCTTTCACGTCTTTGATTAACGTGTTCGTGAAGAGTTGAAAAGTCACGTGAAGTTCCCTTAAGCCTTGACCATATTTCTAACCTTATCTAAAATGTTATTATCCAAAATCATTCATTTCGTGTCTTTAAACCCAAAATAATTCATTTCGTGTCCTTAAAACCATTCATTTCGTGTACAATCCATAAAAACGTCCAAGCCATATTATTTTTTCCATAATCCCAGTCCAAATATTGTTTAGTTGGATGGGGCTTTAAAAGCTCTTTCCAACGATATATTATAAGCCCAAATCCGACTTAAAACAAATAAGTTATGGCCAAAATACTAAACCGAGCCTAAACCAAACCTAGGTCCACCTTACCTACGACCCAATGATCATGTGAGGGTCCAAATATCTTATTCCCAATCCTAAACCCATTAGGATTCTTTAGAAGCTTCTAGGAAGTCTCTAGAAAGTTCTAATTTATCCTTTTCAAAAAAGAAAAAGATCAAAACAGTTTGAATCCGAATAAAACTTCTATTTTAATAGTCCTTATCCCAATCAAATTAAAAGACGTACGAAGGTATTTCGTTAATCCAGTTTTAATCAAACTCTGTACGACTTAATTATCTTTGAAACCATCGCAGAACAACAAAACCATCGCGCTGCGATAGTCCTATCGCATTGCAATGGACTCTGTCGCGCAGCGATACTGTTGTCGCCCTGCGACGAAACTTGTTTTATTCTATTCCAAATTTTAATCTTTTCTGATCGTCCACACTCTCTTTTTTCCTTATAAATAGAGGTTGTTTTACCGCATTTCAGATCATCCACAACCATTAACAATCATCCCGATCATAATAATCCTCTCTTCTCTTTCTTGATTCCCATGTTCTTAGTCTTAGCCTTAACACATCCTTGATACTCATCCAAATCAGTCACAATTCCTCATTCACGAGACTTGAATACTCCTAGCCATCCTCAACGTTGCCTTCGACCTCGACGTGAAAGGTTGATAGTTCTGAGGGTTTGGTCCCAAATATATATTTCAATTCATATTTGATTTATTTACTTTGTTGATTTAACTTTCTTGAAGTTTACTAATGTGTGTATTCTTTTAATAACAAGAAATTCGAAGCATCAAAGTGAGTAATTCCACTATCCTTATTCTTTGATTTTGGAGTAGAAATCATGTTTTAATTTCTAGTATCATGATTAGGATGTTGAGTTTTATTTCTAGTATCATGTTTAAGATTCTTATTATGAAACCTAGTATCAAGTTTAGGATACTTGTTATGATTCCTAGTATCATGTTTAGGATAATGCTTTGATTTGATTATTAGTGACATGCTAGGATTTGTTATTAATCCGTTTAAAATCATGCCTAGGATCTTACTATTAACGATATTTTGATGATGTTATTATGATGATGATTGTTGTATTAATCATATGTTACTTCATTATTCATGATTTATTGTTATTGCTTGATCACGCCCCTTTTTGCAGGCTTAAAGGGAATTTGTATTTGAAATCATGCCTAATAAGATAATTAATAATTTGATTTTAGGTTTAATATGATTTTAATTCAAGTGATCACCAATAATAGATTTGATTATGCATTAGTAATTAACCAACGTAGATTAAACAGGTTTAGGATTAATTTGATGTATGTATGTTGATCGAAAAGCGCTCATGAATATCATAAGAATTAAGTAGAAGCCTATTTAGGGCGGGTTCAATATCTTTTAGGTTGGATTCGTTCCATCATCCCCAAACATCTAATTATGGTTCCGGACCACTATGGAGTTAGCGATCTCCGTGATCGTGAATGGGGTGTAACCTTCACACCCGTGAACGGTTTAGAAGTTCCTAAAACTTGTTGGCGACTCTTTTATCTCTAGCTTCTTTTCCTTGGAATGACGCCATGCCTAAAAGCATGAACCACAATAAGGCTCAACCATGGGTTGAAAAATTCCCTACAATTAGTTTCTTGGTATGTCAATGAAGTCGAGTATCGGTCTTCAACTTTGAGTAATGTTTATATGGCTCAATATTATGCACATTGAGGAGGACGATAGCATTTATTCTTTTAGGTAGCCTTCAAATGAATTTAGATACATTTGTTCCCTTCTTGCTACCTATGTTGTTGCTTATGCCCTTTTTGTTGTTTTTAGCCACATTACAAGCCTAATTTTGCCCCATAGATTGCTAGTCCCAAGCTTGGCTAGGGGGAGCTAATAGTGAGTGAGATGAGGGAGTTTGTAGTGTACTTTATTATTGCACAATGTGGGTGGGTTTTGAGAAGTTGTTTTGTTCATTGTTCATGCATGATTGTGGATTATTATTGATGAAGTTGTGAAAATTGGAAAATTCTTGAAAAAAAATGAAGTGTGAAAAAAAAAAAGAAAAAAAAAAGAAGTTCAAGAAAAAAGAAAAAAAGAGAAAAAATGTGAACTTCAAAAGAAAAGGAGAAAAAAAAAGCAAAAGAAAAAAAATTGTCAAAGCTTAAATGTTCTAATTGAAGGTTGCTCAAGAAAAAAAGAAAAGGAAAAAATAAGTTGAAAAGAAAAAAAAGAAAAAAATTCAAAGTTTGTTTATCCACTCAAGTTCTATAATATCGTATTTGTATGAGTGAATTTGTAAGTATTGGAAAATTTGTGAAATATTGGATTGGTTATTATGGTGAATTTTGGTGGAGTTGAGTTGTGTTAGAGATGATTTGGTCATTATTTATTTTTGTCTTGGTTTTATTTGTTAGGATTTTGGCTCCCTTAAGCATGGCTTTATTCCCCTTATTTTTCCCAAATTTCTATCCTACCTTTCACCTTAGCCTTACATTACAAACTTTAAAGACCTTTCGACCTTTGTGCATAGAGATGTATGGATGTGAAATTAGTTGTTTATCAATGTGAAGAATGATTTGACATATTCCGAGTCGACTATTAGGTTGAGTTCTTGTCTTTTTAAACACACGAGTGTTGTGAGTTTGGGAGGGCATTGTTCACATTAAAGGGGTTGGATGGAGAGAGATCGGATACATTTTATATCCGCCACAAAGATGAGTGAAGAGTGTGTGAGCACTAGTCATGAATTCCATATACACTTGTGGTTTGCTTTGTTTGACGATTGTTAGGGAAGATTAGTAGTCAGATGGATTTGATTGGTTGATTTTGATGCATATTTGTTAAATTTGCCTTGAATCATATCTACTTGGATTTTAAATGATTTTTGGGGTGAAGTATGTTTTACTTGTTCATTGATAAGATCTTTGCTTAGGGATAAGCAAAGGTTTGGCTTGGGGAGTTTGATATGTCTATTTTATATAGTGATTTATCCCTATCCCTTGATCATATTTAGGAGTATTTTTTGCTATACGGAGCTATTTTTATTACTAATTTGCGTTTTCTTGTGTTTTCATAGCTTTGGTATTATTTTATAGGAAATTGCGAATTTGGAGCATTTCCCGGGATTATTGAGCCACTACGAACATTGGATATGGAGCACACTCATATGACTACTTTCCGTAGCCCAGGGCCGTGTTAGAGTATTCAAACCCAATTATTAAGGGCTCGGCAAGGAAGAAGGACCCACTACTTGCAATCATCTCTAGCAAGTTGAGTTGGAATTGAGAATTGGGCTAAGCAATTATATTAAGAAAGGCCCAAGTTCGGAGCATTTGTGTAGGCCTGAAGACTCGCCCGACCGGGCGAGAGAAACAGATTTTTGAGTACCCGAAGGCTCACCTGGCCGGGCGAGATAGCAACAGTCACATCCGAAGGCCCGCCCGGCCGAGCAATCAGGCGCCCTGCTAGGTGCATGTTTCTTCAAAAGATTACAGCTGATTTAAGTCTTCGTTTAATTTAGGATTTTCTTACTTAGTATAAATACTCTTTTATTAAGTGAGATTAGGACGTGATTCATTAGTTAATTTCCAGATTTTGAGTTTTAAGATTTTCTTACAATTTGTTCTCTCAAGATTATTACTCTTTAGTTTATGCAATTCATATTTTCCTTTTATTTTGGTAACAATTTTCTTCCCTTTTATTTCTAGTAATTTTATTGCTTTAATTTAATTAATTATGTTTCCTTTAATTGCTTTGCTTAGTCTAGATTATTTAATCGTGTGTGACTAGTTTGTTTATAGGGTTCTGGGGATCCGTAAATAATATGAAGGGATGATTTATTATTATTGATTGTTGGTGTTTTGAATTAATTTCCTATTGATTGATTTAATGCTATGCAATTAAATTAGGCCTGGTTTAATTGTATGAGTTATGTAATATTGATTCGAGATTCGACAGATGAGAAATGATGTTTAGGCTTAGTTTCAATAGGCAGGTTAATTTATAAACGGTTAAGTCAAGATTCGAGATATGCGATTTAATACCGCTAAGTTAATTCTGTGATTATAATACGTAGCGAAAGCCCTTTATAATCTGGTTAATTTTGCATTGATAATTGATTGTTGTCCTTCATCCCGGAATATTATTTATCGGTGAACTTATGCCCTAGGCTTTATTATATTAATATTTCTCTTAATTTTAATTGCTTAGTTTAATTATTGTCTTACTCTGGTTACTTGGTAATTTAGATTATATTAATTTATTAGGAGTAAAAGAACGTTGTTTTCCTGTGGATTCTACCCTACTTCCCTATTTGCTTTAGTTAGAGGACTTAGGAATTTCTTTTGATTAAGTAATACGACTAGATCCTGTCAGTGTGATAAAAGATTCATATAATTCTAAAGATACAGTATACATTATTTGAATGTGTCAGGCCCTATTTACTTTTACTTTATTTCTTTTTTAATAGCTTTAAATTTGTATCCAATTATTTTTTTAATCAACTACTACCCACTTTGTGGGCCCCCTTACTCTCTATCTCGACCTTTTCTATTTAAAGCAAAAGTAGTACTCCCCCTATATTTAAATAAGTGAAACGTTTTGACTTTTGCACTATTCATCTAATTCACTTTGACTAATGTTTGTGATTTATACATAAGATTAAATATTATTTTGTGGGTATTTGTTGGAATCGGCTCAATGAATAATAGTTTATTAATATCCAATTGTTATAATTTTACTTATTGATAATTAAGGAATAGAAGACATCAGGAATTCAGTCCTGGTCTACGAAGAACCTAAGTTCCTATATACTCTACGAAGCTTGAGGAGGCAATTCAGTAATAAGCTTAAAGTCATTTATTTAGGTTTTGTTAAGTTATTAGGGTTGCTGTAAATAAGCGTTGGTTAATTATGCATGAGATCTATTAGAAACGTGATAAAGCTTGGCAAACTAAGTAAAATTGGAAGTTTTATACAAGATAAGTTTTTAATTTATGGAAAAGATCTTTGACAGATTTTATCTTATAAAATCTGGTTTGCAAAATAATAATCATTTTCTAAATTATATCTTTGATTGATTTTCCTAAAGATTTTCATAAAAAGATTCATTTCATATTAGGTTTTAATAAATGACAGTTTTTATGATTATCCTTTGAAAACCCTACTTGGCTTATGAATACTTCTTATAAATAGAGTTGTTCAAATTCCGAAAAAAGTGTGAGTTTATGCGTGAAATTCTGAAGAGTGCTTAAGAGTAAGTTTGCCAAGTATAAAACTTTATCATATTAGTTTCGGGTTTCATGTGTAGCTTTCCAATCTCATATTAGAGTTAAGTGTTTGTATTGTTTTAGGATTTGGGTGAGTGAATTAGGTATTGCATACAATTTGTAGGCTTCTAATGTGAAGCTGAGTTTGAGTGCTCTAGGAATACTGAGTGAAGTTCGGGACTTAAGTTGGATAGAATAGGGTTCTATCAGGTAGCAAGTTCAGTCTGGAACTTGTGAGTAAAGGTCCGTACTTAGTATGTAGGTTGTAACTAGGTGTGTTTCCCTATTATAGTGGATTGGTTTGGTTTAAAATCCCTTGGAGGGTCGAGGTTTTACTTCCAATTGGGCCCTGGA
The DNA here is from genome assembly GCF_001683475.1 of Chenopodium quinoa. Classification (NCBI taxonomy): domain Eukaryota; kingdom Viridiplantae; phylum Streptophyta; class Magnoliopsida; order Caryophyllales; family Amaranthaceae; genus Chenopodium; species Chenopodium quinoa. The sequence continues at coordinate 321,283 of NW_018743033.1, forward strand.
AGGTTTCCTCGTAAATAACGTTGTTGCTTGGCAAGTTCCTATTCAGTTTGTTTTAAATTCTGCGAAAAGTAGTTATTTAGGAATTCACTACAATTTACTCCCCTCTTTTAGCATTTCATCTCAACTAACAGTATAAAATATAAAGAAAAAAAAATTGAATAAAACTTAAGTAGAGGTAGTAGTTAGAAAATTATGCATCTTAGTTGTACATAGTTTATAGTGTACTTATTTATTTTTCGCATTTATCAAAATATCCTACGTACTCTTGCTATTCGGATATGGCATCATTAATACGTCCTGCTCAATCTGATTAACCTAATCTTACGACATTAGTTGATTATTGTATAAAACCATTCTCCTTGACGACTGTACAATGCAAGATTGACGAGGTCTTACCTGCTAAGTAAGAAATTAAAATATTAATTAACTACCCTCATTAGAAAAATAAACAAATAGATTAGAAAGTTTCATGATTAATGACCAATTCTACGTACTTCCTCGAACCATAGCCTAAGCTAGTTACCCCAACCTCAACTAGAAAAGGGATCATTTAGCATGAAAGAAGATTATAACTTGCACTTTGTAATACTCACATATAGTCACATTAATTATTTGAGTGTAACATACCAATTTCATAAGAAAAAGAGAAATGGAAGCTCGTTACTTTCTTGTTTACCTTACTTTCATAGCCATGTCTTCCTACATGGCCTATGCAACGGAATTTCAGGGTTTTCCAACGGATTTTTTCCGTCGTTGATTGACTATTTTCTAGTATTGTAAGATTAGAGAAGTGATATTAGTCTCTACAAAATTTGAATATAACGTGCCCAAATGACTATTAGGAAAACTGATTGCTTCCTCTGGGGGATATCTTTATCGTTTTCACTTTAGTGAGGGTATGAAAGTGAAGTAAGCGGAGAAAACGTGTTACCATTGGACAATCTTTATTCGTTAATGAACATTTCAAAATAGAATATGGGCAAGCAAATAGAAATGGAGGGAGTTTGAAATAAAATTTGAAATTTGAAAGGCAAGGGCAACCCCAAAGCGGCGGGAGCATCCTAATTCATTTCTAAGAAGCAATTTCAACAAAATCTAGTATAGAAAAAAAAACACTAAAAATTTCTCAGTTTCTCTCTCTTTAAACCTAGCCACCATAGTAAAACTTAGGGGCTTCCATCAATTTTTATAGATGGTAAGCCCTAAATTCTTCTTTAATTTAATGTTTTTAGCCGATAAAGATCACCAACAGTATGGTGATTGTAGTCTGTCCCTCCATGTACGGTTTAGTTGGTTCCCTAATGGTGGGATTTGTAATATGGATTGTTTGTTTGTTTTTCGTGTGTGCAGGGATACAAATTTGGAAGATTCGTCTTGCAAATTTGTGAAACTGCAGATTTGTTGGTATAGAGGCGCAGATTTTAAAGATTTGTCTTGTAAATTTGCCGATCTTGATGACAAATCAAGTTTTATCACTTTCGCGACTATACATCAATGGAGCTCCGTCAAAAACAACGCAAAAACATCTAAAATTATTCAGGAGCATTTCAGAAACGATGTCATTAGTTTAGGGGTGTTTAATAAAATTTGTATCGATAATTTAGATCTCTTAAGGGATGATTGTAAGTGTTGTATGGCTATTAATATTATTATTATTTAATGAAGTCACCCCTCCCTATTCCATTAAAAAAAAATACAAGTTTACCAAAGATAATATTTTTTTTTTATGATTTACCAAAAAGAAAATTAAAATTTCGATGTTAACAAAGAGAATTTTCCAAAAATAACATAAAACAAAAGGTAAGTAAAAAAAAAAAGCGAAGGTATTAGTTAGAACATCCTACTATAACTATTGTTTTTTCTGTGTGGCCAGGGTTACTTATTTAGGGGTTATTTATTTAAGTGTTACTCAGTCGGTTAAGGGTTACTTATTTTAGGTTACTCAGTCCGTAAGCGCATTTTCATCGGGATTACTTATTCAATTCAGGGGTTACTTAATTAAGGGTTACTTAGTCGGTCAAGAGTTACTTATTCTGGGGTTATTCAGTCAGTTAGCGCGTTTTCTGTGTGAGGGTAACCCCTGGCCGACCGAGTAACCCCTGACCGTCCAAGTAACCTGTAAATAAGTAACCCCTGACCGATTGAGTAACCCCCAGAATAAGTAATACAAGATTAAGTAACTCCGTCCATACAGTGTGGCCAGCCACATATTATAATTTGTGGTCAGATATGGCATCATTAATGCGTCCTACTCAATCTGATTAACCTAATCTTACGACATTAGTTGATTATTATATAAAACCATTCTCCTTGACGACTGTACAATGCAAGATTGATGAGGTATTACCTGCTAAGTAAGAAATTAAAATATTAATTAACTACCCTCATTAGAAAAATAAACAAATAGATTAGAAAGTTTCATGATTAATGACCAATTCTACGTGCTTCCTCGAACCATAGCCTAAGCTAGTTACCCCAACCTCAACTATAAAAGGGATCATTTAGCATGAAAGAAGATTATAACTTGCACTTTGTAATACTCACATAGAGTCACATTAATTATTTGAGTGTAACATACCAATTTCATAAGAAAAAGAGAAATGGAAGCTCGTTATTTTCTTGTTTACCTTACTTTCACAGCCATGTCTTCCTACATGGCCTATGCAACGGATCCTACTCAGCTACAAGACTTTTGTGTTGCGATGAATGACCCAAAAAATGAACGTATGTTTTTTGTCCAATTCAATTCCAAACGATGTGAATTTTCTTAAAAAAAAATTGATTAGTACTCTATTTCATTTTTTTCAAAATTGATGTTAACGGTTTAACTAATTTGCAGTGTTTGTGAATGGGTTGCTTTGCAAGAATCCAATGGATGCGAAACCCGAGGATTTCTTTATTGACGGGCTAGACAAGCCCGGGAACACTAACAATAGGGTGCAATCCGCTGTCACGCTAGTCTCTGCATTACAACTTCCAGGGCTCAACACCCTCGGCATCTCATTGGCTAGGATTGACTATGCACCTTACGGCCTTAACGCTCCTCACACGCATCCTCGTGCAAGTGAAATCCTTACAGTCATTGAAGGAACCCTCTATGTTGGCTTCGTAACTTCCAACCTTGCTAACGGCGATAACAAGTTGTTCACTAAGGTGCTTAACAAAGGTGATGTGTTTGTTTTTCCACAAGGCCTCATTCATTTTCAATTCAATATTGGAAAAATTCCTGCTGTCGCTATTGCTGGACTAAGCAGCCAAAACCCTGGTACGGTCACCATTGCTAATGCCGTTTTCGGGGCTGATCCACCTATCAATGTTGATGTACTAAGCAAGGCCTTCCAGCTAGATGAACACACTGTGAAGATGCTTCAGTCCAAATTTTGAACGAGCCCGTAATTTGCTATTCCGGATGATTTTGGAGTATTTATACAATAATAACCAAGTGATCTATAGGGTCTTACTTGGTTTATCAACGTTACTCCTTCATGTTTTAAATATATCCTAGTAAAGTAGTAATCCTACATTACTACTTTACTTTGAATGAACCTTTAGTTGATTATGCCACGATTTTGAAGTATTATTTCATACAATAACAACCAAGTGATCGATATGGTCGTCTTGTTTTATCCACGTTAGTTCTTCATGGGTTCTAAATATATATCCTACTATGTGTACGTTCTAATACACACATTTTACATGTTATGTTGTTTTTGAATTATTGTTATGGAACAATGATATATACAGTGCTGGAGTTTGAATAATTTACAATATAATACATATTTTAAGATTCTTCTGCTGTTTTTTTTACCTGTAGCACTGTTTTTTTACTAATCAGCAGTATTTTAAACACCAATGTTTTTAATTATCAATAAGAATAAAATACAGATCATAGATTTGATATAATGAAAGTGTAAATGGAGGCAAATTGGATAAGATTATACTTCGTATGTGAAAATTTCCTTGGCTATATAAATCATCAAAATCAGTCCAAAAATGCAATATTCAAAGTGTTCTCAAATAAATAAATAAAATATAAATATAATTCAAAAAAATATCAACTCTTGTACGACGTATATAATTAGAGTTAGACCGAAGCACGTTATTAATTATTCCCTTTTGTACCCTACAATTCTATGGATCACTAGATTGAAGTGATGAATGTGGTTTGGTAATTAATCAAATAATGTTATTGATTCAAAAGTAGATGACAAACGATGTACTCATATATTTACATACTATGATCAAATCATTAACGGATATATAGTAGTCATCATATAACATTTACAAATGAAATACGATGTATGAATTTAACAAACACATAAAAACTCGAATTAAATAATAGTTTCCTTCATTAAAACGACAATATATCGGAGTAGTTAATATTAAGAAAATTTGTGAACTACTACAATTTACTTTGCACTTTTTGAAATCAACTACCATTTAAGTTTTTTTTTTTAATTTTCCTTTTTTTTTTGTAAATATCTACCATCATTAGGAAATTTGTTTGAATACCACTACCATTTAACAACTGTTAAAAAAACTGTCTTATGGGGCCCACTTGAACCCTAACCACCCAATACTCCCCACCCAAACCAAACCGTACCCCAACCACCCACCAATCCCCTACCTGAAACGAACCCCAACCACCCACCACTCCCTTGCCCAAAATCGAACCAGCCACTCACCACTACTCCCCCAACTTGAACTGAACTAGCCACCCACCACTCCCCCACCTGATTATGCGGGTGTGAGTGGGCGTTGAGGTTCCGATAGATGGAGGTGAATGAAGAGGTGATGCGGTGGGGTGGGATTTGGCAACGGAAGGCGCGGAGGAGACAGAATGGGAGTATTTCAAGGTGAAGAGGAAGAAAGGAAGGGGGTTTCATGGTGGTTGGATAGATTTTGGTTTACGGCTAAGGCTAGTTGAGTTGGTGGTCTTGTGGGGTCAGTGGTGGTGGTGGGGGACTGGTGGGTGGTTAGAGTTTGATTCAGATGGACCCCACAAGATGGTTTTTTTTACTGTTACCGCTAAATGGTAATGGTACTCAAACAAATCTTCAAATAATGGTAGTTGTTGTAAAAAAAAAAACACTTAAATGATAGTTGTTTACAAAAAGTGCAAAGTAAATGGCAGTGGTTCACAAAAAATCTTTAAAATTAGATATTACACCATGGTCCATGAGACATCTATATTACTAGAATATACTTTCTCCATTTTCTTTTAAATGCAATACGTCTTCTGGACACGCAGTTTGAGAAAGAGATTAACTAATGTAAACAAACAAATTTATCAAAATAATTTTTATACGACTACAAGTAATATATACCTAACCCAAATTTTCAGTACTCTATCATTATAAACTAAACTCATACTGTTCTACACAATAAATTCCCACGCACCAAAGGGGAGGTCATTGTATTTTAAATAATGCAGTTTTATTGAAAAAAAATAAGAACATACACTACTTAAAGAGAGAGATCAGAGTAAAAAATTACTAACTTTCGAAAATAATTGGCTATTTTTTTACGTATAAAGATTAATTTTTGAAAAATGAATAATTCTGGTGAGGGGGGGGGCACTTTCAAAAAAAGAGGGGGGCTTCCTTTATTGACAGCGATGTAGACAATGTGGGGGTAGTTGATACTGATAAGAAGAGAAAAGTGGAAGTTACGATGCTTACTGGAGACAGTCAAATCCAAGTAGAGGGAGTTGGTAAAATCCAACCCCCTCGAAGGACAATGAAAATTTTAAGTTTTGAACGAGATTGGCAACCCGTAGACAGAGAGGACTCTTCGGGATTTGTGTTGGAGAGAGAGGTCAAATGTAGTGTTTTTGATGGAGACTAAGATTGATGAAGAAAGACTTGAGAAAATAAAAAGGCATTGTGGTTTTTAGAATGGCATATGTATAAGTAGTAATAGGCGGTCGGGTTTCTAGTGGAGGGGGTAAATGTTGATATTGTCTCTTACTCTACACATCATTGTGCTACTAATGTGTGTGATAGTGAGGGGACTCCTATTTGGAGAGCTTTTGGTATTTATGGGTGGTCGAAAACAGAAAATAAACATATAACGTGGGAGCTTATGATCAATTTAAAATCGTCATGTGATATTCCTTGTATTATGTCTCGAGATTTCAATGAAATTGTGAGTTCGGCAGAAAAGGAGGGTGGGGTAGCTAGAAGGGAGAGTTTGATGGATGCTTTTTTGGTTGCTATTGATGCTTGTAGACTTCGTGACTTGGGCTTTAAGGGTAATATTTTCACTTGGCAGAGAGGGAAAAATGTTGATACAGTAGTTCGGGAAAGGTTAGACAAATTCTTGGGAAATGACAATAGGTGTGAGCTACACTTAAATTTTTCTGTCCCACATCTTGCTAGAATGGAGTCTGATCATACCCCTATTATCCTTGGTACTATGAATTATTACGAGAGGGGAACGAAGGGGAAACTTTTTCATTTCGAAGCTATGTGGCTCTCTAATGAGAAGTGTAAGGAAGTAGTGTTGAAAGCTTGGGGTGATGGTGAGGGGTTGGAACCGCACAAACGCATTGCTATGTGTGCTGATTCTTTAACTAAATGGTCAGCAAAAACTTTTGGCGTGTTGAAGAAGAAAAGAAGGAGGTGCGGAGAGAAGTTGCAAGCAGCCCAGGGTAGGCAAGTAGACGCTGCTATGCTAGCAGCATGTGAGGAACTTGCAAGTGAAATTAATGAGCTCCAGAGGTTAGAGGAGTCGTACTGGTATGCGAGGTCACGAGCTAATGAGATGAGAGATGAGGATAAAAACATCTCGTATTTTCATAGAAAGGCTAGTCAAAGAAGGAAAAAGAATCGTATTGATGGGTTGTATGATTCGGATGGAGAGTGGAAGGTGGGGGAGTCGTAGATTAGAAAAATTGTGTCTGAATACTTCAATTCTTTGTTTTCCTCAGACTTGCCGACAGAATTTGATGCTGCTCTTGATGGTATGTCCCCAATGGTTACTTCGGAGATGAACAAGTCGTTAGATGAAGAGCCGAGTTCTGATGAGATTAAAGATGCACTTTTTTAGATGCACCCGAACAAAGCCCCGGGTACGGATGGAATGCGCGCCCTATTTTTTCGGAAGTTTTGGCATATAGTTGGCCCTGATATTATTACTCTGGTGAAAATTGGTGGAAAGGTCTAGTTAATATTTCGGACATTAACAATACTTGCATTGTTTTAATTCCTCAATGTAATGATCCAAAATGTATGACTGAGATTAGACTGATAAGTTATTATAATGTGATTTATAAAATAATATCATAGACAATGGCAAACAAACTTAAGTCATTCTCAATGATATTATTTCTGTAGATCAGAGTGCGTTTGTTCTAGGCCGAATAATCACAGACAATGCTATGATTATTCCTTTTGAGATTTTCCACTCAATGAAAAGAAAAGGGGAAGCCAAACATGGTACTATGGTTCTTAAGCTCGATATGAGTAAGGGGTACGACAGGGTTGAATGGAGCTTCTTGAAAAGGGTGATGATGAAGTTGGGGTTTTGTGAAAACTGGATTCGTCGGGTGATGGATTGTATTTCTAGTGTGTCTTTCTCTTTTAAGGCGAATAATGAGATTTCGGGCTCTGTGATCGGGGACTCAGGCAAGGTGACTCAATTTCGCCCTATTTATTTCTTCTATGTGCGGATGCGTTCTCTTGTTTATTATCTAAAGCTGCTCATGATAAGAAACTAAGTGGGGGCGAGAATATTCAACTCTGCTCCAAGAGTGTCTCACTTGTTTTTTGCCGATGATATTATTTTGTTTTCAAAAGCTACTATGCAGGAATGTTCGAAAATTGCTGAAATAATTAGTAAGTATGAGAGAGCATCCGGTCAGAAAGTTAATCTAGATAAGACAAAGGTCGCTTTTAGCAAATGTGTTGCTGCGGATAGAAGATAAGCAATTGTTAAGACTTTGGGAGTTAGGGAAGTTGATCGACATAAGAAATATTTGGGGTTGCCAAAGATCATTGGGAAATAAAAAAAGGCCATTTTTGCAGGGTTAAAAGAGAGAATTTGGAAGAAGTTGAATGGGTGGAAGGAGAAGTTGCTTTCGAAACCAAGTAAAGAAGTCTTAATCAAAGCGGTGGCACAAGCGATCCCAACATACATGATGAGTATTTTTAAAATTCTAGAGGGTCTTATTAATGAGATTCATAGCCATTTGTGTTGTTTTTGGTGGGCCTCGACGGATTGATAAAAGAAAATTACATTGGCAAAGTGGGGAAAAATTGTGTTTACCTAAGGCTAAGAGGGGTATGGGTTTTCGAGATATGAAATGTTTGAACCAATCTTTATTGGCAAAACAAATTTGGAGGTTGCAAACTAATCTGAACTCCCTCCTTTACAAGATTTTAGAGGCAAGATATTTCAAGAACTCAGGGGTCATCGAAGCATGTAGAAGTTATGATCCAAGCTATGCTTGGAGAAGTATATGGGGTGCAAAAGGGCTGCTTCGCGATGGTCTAGTATGGCGTGTTGTCAATGGAGTAAATATCAGAGCTTGGAAAGATAATTGGCTGGTGAAGGATGGTAAACTTCACACTTTGCAACAACCTGCTGGAACTGATGAGAAATTGAGGGTGTATGAGCTTATGGTGGATGAGTACTTGGAGTGGGATGCAGCTAAAATTGAGGGGCTAGTGGACAATGAAACCAAGGCTATGATTCTTGCTACTCCTTTATCTTGTAGGAGTTGTGAGGATGTAATGTACTGGAGTCGGGGGAAAAATGGGTTTTATTCCGTTAAGTCAGGGTATTGGCTAGCACGAGAAGGTGGGGATGGCAATCTTCTTGGGGGAAATGATGATGAAATATGGTGCACTGTTTGGAGGGTAAGGGGTCCTCCCAAACTTCAGCACTTCCGATCCTATGGAATGATGTGAAGGGAAATCTTGCTGTAAAGGATTGCCTTAGACAACGGCATGTGACGAAAGATGCCTCTTGTCAAATCTGTGGTGATGCGAGTGAAACCATAGTGCATACACTAGTTTTTTGTAAGGCCGCAGAAGAGATATAGAACCATTGCAATTTGAAGGATAGCCTAGGAGACCCGCCAACAGATTCTTTTGCTGCGAGGTGGGAGTGGATTAATAGAAAATTTGGTGCAGAGGATGTAAGGACCCTTGCTGCTCTTACGTGGGCCTCGTGGCTGTGCAGAAACCTGGCCATCTTTGATAATGAGGTACCTAACCCGGTGTTCCTAGCTGCAAACTACAGTAAAATGGTGCTTGATTACACCGAGTATTCAAGGAAAGTGTTTGCAGGTGCTACTGTCCAAGCCGGGGTAAGGATTTTCTCGTCTTGGGTGTGCCCTCCGCAAGGCCACATCAAGGTGAACGTCGATGCTTATGTTCCTACTGTGGGTATGTTATTACCCGTTGAACCTATTTCTTGGGATCTCCAGTCTATAGGTTGGGTTATAATTATGAGTGACTCATTTTAATGGTAATAGACCCATTTTCTTAGAAAAATTATGGACTTTCTCTCTAGCCAATCCTTTCGTTGAAGGATCGGCCAAATTATTTTTAGTGCGTAAATGATCCACTCTAACAGCTCCGATTGAGTGATATTCTCTCACAGTGTTGTGCTTACGACGTATATGTCGCCTCTTTCTGTTGTAATAACGATTTTGAACTTTTGCAATAGCCGTGGTACTATCGCAATGGATCAAGACAACTGGCAATGGTTTTTCCCATAAGGGAATCTCACCTAGCAGGTCTCTTAACCAACCTGCTTCTTCACTAGTTGTGGCTAGTGCTATCATTTTTGACTCCATGGTGGACTGAGCTAAAATAGTCTGTTTCTTAGACTTCCAAGATACAGCTCCACCGGCCATAGTAAAAATATATCCGCTAGTAGCCTTAGAGTCATCTGATAAGGTGTTCCAGTTAGCGTCACTATATCCTTTTAGTACATCCGGAAACCTTTCATAATGTAACCCTAGGTTCATGGTCCTCTTAAGGTATCTCATGACCCTTTCAATAGCATGCCAGTGCTCATTACTAGGACAACTAGTAAACCTGCCCAATAATCCCACGACATAGGCTATATCGGGTCTAGTACAATTAGTGGCATACCGAAGGCTGCCAATGACGCTCGCATAATCAGATTGCCTAACGGCATCACCAGTGTTCTTAAATAATTTTACACTGGGATCATAAGGTGTGTTTGCAGGTTTATAGTCAAAGTAACCATATTTCTTTAGAATTTTCTCAATGTAATGAAATTGATCCAAAGAAATTCCATTTTCTGTCCTAGTAATCTTAATCCCAAGGATTACATTTGCTTCCCCTAGGTCTTTCATGTCAAACTCAACATTCAATAACAACTTTACGTTGTTCACATCATGAATATTTGAACCAAAAATTAACAAATCATCCACATACAAACAAATTATAGTGCAAATGTCATTCTCAAATTTCACATATATGCATTTTTCACTACCATTTATCTTAAAACCATGTGAAATGACTAAGTTATCAAATTTTTCATGCCATAGTTTAGGTGCTTGTTTGAGACCATAAAGAGACTTATCTAATTTACATACAAGATGCTCTTTTCTTGGGATAACAAAGCCCTCCGGTTGGTCCATGTAGATTTCCTCTTCCAACTCACCGTTCAAAAATGCAGTCTTTACATCCATCTGATGCACTACAAGATTATAAACAGAAACAAGAGACATTAGTACTCCAATAGAAGTTACTCTAGTTACAAGTGAATAGGTATCAAAGAAATCAACATTCTCCCTTTGTCTGTAGCCTTTAGCTACTAAACGAGCTTTATACTTATCAATAGTGCCATCAACTTTCAGATTTCGTTTCAAGACTCATTTTCAACCTATTGTCTTTCAACCTGGTGGCAACTCAGTTAGGTGCCAAGTTCGATTAGACTCAAGTGAGTCCATTTCGTCATTTACAGCTTCTTGCCATAAATCTGCATCAACTGAGGCTAGGGCTTCTTGGAGGGTAGATGGATCCTCCTCTACATTGAGAACTTCAAAGTCCGGGCCAAAGTCTTTTGCTACTCTAGCCCATTTGCTCCTTCTTAGTTCGGGTTCAGCATCCAAGTCTTGTGAATTAAACATAACTTCAGGAATAATAGAAGGGGACGAAACCCCCCTATTTCTAAATTTAAAAGGAAACCTGTCCTCATAAAAATCAGCATCATTAGATTCAATAATTACACGTGCATTAAAATCAAAAAATCTATATGCTTTACTGTTAACAGCATATCCAATGAACACACATTCATAAGCTCTACTATCTAACTTAACTCTTTTAGGATCCTAACATATGTTAGACAACCCTAAGTTCTGAAAAAAGAAATATTAGGTTGTTTTTTTACGAAGAATTTCATAAGGAGGAACCTTACAGTCTTTGGAATATGGTTCAAGACATAACAAATGGTAAGAAGGATTTCACCCCACCAATGATTAGCAGCACCAGAATTTAAGGAAATAGCAACTATTAACTCTATAAAAGTTCTATTTTTTCTTTCAGCCTTACCATTCATTTCTGGAGAATAAGGGGCAGACCTTTCATGTATGATACCACGTGAATTATAAAATTCCACAAAAGCATTAGTATCATACTCAATTCCACGATCACTTTGTAACCTTTTTAGTTTTTGTTAAATTGGTTTTCAAATTCTATTACAAACAACTTAAACATTTCAAAAGCATCACTTTTATTTTTCATCAAATAAACACAAGTATAATCAGAATAATCATCAATAAAAGTGATAATATATCGTTGACCATTTCTGGTCAATGTTCCGTCAAATTCACATATATCCGAATGAATTAAGTCTAATGGTTCTGAATTTCTAATAACTGACTTATGAGGTGTTTTTGTAATTTTAGCCTGACTACAAAATACACATTTGTCAAAGTCATTAAGTGAAAACTTAGGAATAAGGCCTAGGTTGCTCATATTTTTTATGAGTCTTTTGTTTACATGACAAAGTCTAGCATGCCAAACATTAATACCAGAACACAACATATAAGCAGAATCAGATATTTTATTAATCTCAACATTCAGTTTAAACATACCATCGGTAGCATATCCTTTTCCTACAAACATTTCATTCTTAGTTAAAGTAAACAAATCAGAACCTATGGTTTGTGTAAAACCAGCCTTATTAAGAAGAAAACCAGAAACTAAATTCTTTCTCATTTCCGGAGTGTGCAGTACATCCTTAAGAATGAGAGTCCTGCCAGAAGTAAACTTCAATTCAACATTTCCAATACCAGCAACATTAGTGAAATGGGAATCACCCAACAACACTTTCTTATCATCGGTCTTTTCAGTGTATGTTTTAAACATCCGACGATCATAGCAAACATGGCGTGTAGCACCAGTGTCTACCCACCACCCTTCTGATCCACCAACAAGGTTGATCTCAGTAATCACAGCCGCAAGGGGCTCTTCAATCATGCTTGCCTGCGCAGGTACAGGGTTAGGCATGTTCCTGCACTTTCGTGCCATATGGCCTGGTTTTCCACACCTATAGCATAGAAATTGACCATTATATTCTTAGAGGGATGAGACTGTTGTTGTCCACTGTTCTTTTGAACATTCTGTTTATTTCTGTTGGATTTATTCTTCCGATTCTGAGGTTTGAAATTCTTACCAGCAGGCTTGAGAACTGCAGCCGACCTTTTTGGAGCATTGTTCGCATTGACCTGTAAGATTTTTTTTCCTTCTAGTCCTGTTTCCTGGATTCTTCTTACGAAGCCGAGTGATCAAACTCTCTAAGGAAAATTCCTTAGTCTTGTGCCTTATTATTTTTGAAATCTTTCCATGAAAGGGGGTAATTTGTCAATAATAACAGCAATTTGAAATTGTTCATCTAGAGCCATACCTTTGGAAATGATCTCCTGTGCAATTTTCTGAAGTTCATGAGATTGCACTTCCACGGACTTTTCATCGGTCATCTGAAATTTCAAATACCTGCTCACAGCATATTTATTGGCTCCGGCTTCTTTGGTATCATATTTCTTTTGCAAGGCATCCCAAAGATCCTTAGCAGAGTTTTCCATATTGTAATAATCATACAAATTATCACACAGGCCATTAAGTATATAATTTTTGCACATAAAATCATTTTCATTCCAGGTTTCAATTTCACTATTCAGATAAACCTTTTCATCTTCATTAGCATTATCAGGAATAACAGGCCTAGGAACGGTCAATACAGAATGAACCTTTTTAACAGTCAAGAAAAAAAAAGCATTTTCTGTTTCCATCTTTTAAAGTGAGCGCCTTTAAAACGGAAGGGTTTGTTGAGGTTGTTGGACACAGTCATATCATCGGCAGACATTAGAATAACGAAGGCAGAAAAAGAATGTTCTAATTGTTATAAACGAAACTGCAGAAAAACGAAGAACAAGAACAATGTTACCGGGAATTAGATTGAGTCGCGGACTATGTTGCTCTTTTTAGAACATTCACGGTACCGCCCTTAGAATGTGCAAGAAAATCGTACATTACCGGATGTCCCCCAGGATAAAACAATCTCTCGAATTTAATATATCGATGGATTTGCACAGAACCACCGGTCGAACAAAACACCAAAAAATATATTAAATGCTCGAACTGATTATTTTATTTTTTTTTAGAGAAGAGAGGAGATTATTTTTCTATATTTGAAATGCTTAACGCGGTCTGTTTTTATAGCTGAGGGCAGGAACTGTTTTTAAAGACCATTGATTGCATAACGGCAGATTAAGCACAAATTACGCCCAAAACGTTAGGAAAACGGGCAGAAAATCAATTTTTTCAAAACAGTCAAAAACTAATTAACACAAATAATGGGATATAAAACGGTTAGCATAAATCAAGGCACTAATTATGTAAATAAGCCTTATTCCAAAAAGTTAATTCTGTTTTATTCATCCGACCCAACCCGGCCCGGCTCGACGTGCGCGTGTGTGTTAGCTTGGTTCAATAGGCATGTCCTCCTTCTCCACAAAATGTGGGTAGCTCTTGGGCCACAACCAAGTATACCACATACTTCAATATAAAGGGAGTAACACTCTCATTTCCCACCAATGTGGGACTTTGTGATTTTCACAAAATTCACAATTTTGTTTCAACAGGGACTATCTCCAATTCACACCATTTCTGAAGACATTAGTTTAGATAGAGCTAGCTTTAACTTATGTTTGTTTTCACATGTTAAGAGAAGTTGTAATACGGTAGTTCACCTTGTCGCGAGGTGGGATATGGGTGAAAGTGTGGAACTTGTACGTCTTAGTTCTTTTCTACAAAGTATCATCACTTTGACGGAATTGGACATTACTTAATTAATAATAGCTCTATCGTTTCCTTCAACAAAAAAAAACACTAAGAAAAATGAATGACAACAGAAAGTAAATAGAACTTAAAAGTACGAAAGGAGTAAGATATGCTAACATATTAGAATTTAATTGTTTTATTCATGAAAAATAAAAAAAAAAAAAAAAAAAAAACTGTATAATTTTGAGAAAATTTAAAATATTTGAACCATTAGAACTAAATTTGATGGCAAACAGTCCCACAGCCTTAAACCTAATGTTTTGATGTCACAAATTTGTTAATAATAATAATAATACATCATCCATTACATACATGTTACGACATATCTACCAATGGAAATTGAGAAAAACAAAAATGAAGACCATCCATGCGGTACATATACTAAAAGGAAAAAACTTGTATGGATCGCAGACCTGATTCGCAATAATATTATTGTGGACCTGAAATTCATACGCTTGTACTTAACTTTATTTTGAACATAGTGACTCTAATTCTAATATAAGAACCTTATTTTTCAAATAATAACCTTTATTAATAAAAACTTGGGTGACTTTTAATATTGTTGTGAATCTGAAGTACGACGTTATATTAAACAACTTAAACATAGTGACCGTAATTTGACTATAAGACCATCTCCAATGTTGAGACTCATTGGAGTTTTTTTAGGAGAGAGAGAGTATTTTTTTTGTAAAGGATACCAATAAGTTGGTATCTAAACTTAGATACTCTAAAAAAAGTTGTTAAGTTTATCAATTTTATACTAGTTTATTTACTTAATTAACTTTTAATATTTTTGTAAAAACATAAAATATTCAATTAGATGTAGTGGGCCATATTGGAGAATGACATTAGTATACATAAGAGATTCTCACTATTGGGAAATTATATATTACATGAGTTGCTAAATTGAGAAATGGGTTAGGTATCACCATTGTGTGTGAAAAACAACACATTTTGTATTTTAATACTCGAAGTTGAGTCTCACCATTGGAGATGGTCTTAACTTTTATTTTTCATATTGTCCAAATATTAAAAAAAAATTAAAAAAAAAAGGCAAAATTGGCCTCAACAACACAAACTTTTAACAAGGTGCATGCAACAGCATGAATTTTCACTAGTAGCCGTAACAACACCAACTTCTTCATTGGGTGCACAAAATATCATAAATAAAACCCAATATCGGAAATTTTGTCGAGAATGTGTAATCTTTATAAGAATTATTATTTTTTGCAAATTTTTGATATCATATTTAGTCCATACTGTCCAAATCGACCCAAGATCTTAACCAAGGCATTTTAAAGCAAGCAAATCGTTGCGTTTTTAATTAATTTTTTGCCCAATTTGATCTCAAAATTGACCCATACACACTAAAATCACCTCAAAAACCTTATCTGTTAATTTTTTCTGCATGCAAATCGAGGCTACGCAATCCAAGACGATTTTTGATAATTTTAAAATATTAGATACCTTGTCTTCGAAAGAATCTCCGGTGCCGAGTTTCATTTATGATATTTTGTGCATCCGATGAAGAAGTTTGTATTGTTTTAACTACTAGTCAAAGTTCATGCTGCTACGTGCACCTTATTAAAAGTTCGTGCTGTTGAGGCCAATTTTACCAAAAAAAAAAAACCCCTCTTATGACCTTTATAATAAAACAATGACTTTTAATTTAACATAATAACCTTTATTTTAACATAGTGTTGACCTTTTTTATTAATAAAATAACTGGTGTCTCTAATATTAGTGATCTACAAATTCCGCAATAATTTAATATAAACCAGATCTATTTAAGAGTGTCTAATGTAATTGAGTAAAACCTTTTTTCAAAAAATACGTAGTAGTTAGAAAATCATGCATCTTAGATTCTTAGTTGTACATACTTTAGACTGTGCTTATCTGTTTTTAGCATTTATCAAAACATCCTACGTACTCTTAATATTTGGAATATTGCATTATTAAAAACATACTACTCTAACTAATCAACCTAATCTTATAACATTAGTTGATTTAGTTAATTAATAAAAAATTTAAAATCATATTCCATGATCTGACTATGTCAACAATGCAAAACTGACGAGGTCATTACCTGCTAAGTAAGTAATTAGACCATTAACTAACTACCCTCATTGAATATCTAAACAATTAAAAAAGAATTTTCATGATAATTAATTACCAATTATATGTACGTCTTTGAACTATAAAAGGGATCATTTAGCATGCAAGAAGATTATAACTTGCACTCGTACTTTGTAATACTCACATACATTATTGAGTGTAACATACCAATTTCATAAAAAAAAAAAAAAAAAAAAATAAAAAAAAAAACCTAAAGATGGAAGCTCGTTATTTTCTTGTTTACCTTACTTTCTTAGCCATGTCTTCCTACATGGCCTATGCGACTGATCCTACTCAGCTACAAGATTTCTGTGTTGCGGTGAATGACCCAAATAGTGAACGTATGTTTTTTGTCCAATTTAATTAATTACAAATGTTGTGAATTTATTTAATTTTAATTTCGATTTGTACTTTACTTCTAAAATTGATGCTAACTAAGAAGTATTTAATAAATTTGCAGTGTTTGTGAATGGATTGTTTTGTAAGAATCCAATGGATGCCAAACCCGAGGATTTCTTTATTGACGGGCTAGACAAGCCCGGGAACACTAGCAATAGGGTACAATCCGCTGTCACACTAGTCTCTGCATTACAACTTCCAGGGCTCAACACCCTCGGCATATCCTTGGCTAGGATCGACTATGCACCATATGGCCTTAACCCTCCTCACACACATCCTCGTGCAAGTGAAATCCTTACAGTCATTGAAGGAACCCTCTATGTTGGCTTTGTAACTTCCAACCTTGCTAACGGCGATAACAAGTTATTCGCTAAGGTACTTAACAAAGGTGATGTGTTTGTTTTCCCACAAGGCCTCATTCATTTTCAATTCAATATTGGAAAATATCCTGCCATTGCTATTGCTGGATTAAGCAGCCAAAACCCTGGCACGGTCACCATTGCTAATGCCGTATTTGGGGCTGATCCACCTATCTCGGTTGCTGTTCTAAGCAAGGCATTCCAGCTGGATGAACACATAGTGAAGATGCTTCAGTCGAAATTTTGAATGAGCCCCTAATTTGCTATGATTTTGAAATATCTATACAATAATAACCAAGTGATTGATATGGTCTTGGTTTATCAATGTTACTTCTTTATGTTCTAAATATATATACATATATCCTAGTAGTTCTACTAGTATAGGCTACTATATTGTAGGCGTGCTAATACACACCTGTTATTACTTGTTATATATGTCACTATTGAATTATAATGGAACAAACAAAGTTTCTTAAGTTTTAAGTTATACATTGCATCCTCTCACTACAAGAAAATTACCTTTTCGTAGCGATTATTCTAACATGGAAAACTACATCCAATCGTGGTGATTATTGTAGCGATTATAATCGCTATAAAAATAGATACATATGATCTTTACAAGATTCGAACACACAACCTCAAGCTCTAATTAATATATTAAATGTTTTACCAATACGCTATGACATATTTATGTATTCTTTGTCAAACAATATTTGTATATCTATTGTAGAAAAGACTTTTCGTATCGATTTTTGGGTTTTACTGGCGATTGTAAATGATACGACTTTCCATAATTTTATAAATGCGCAAACAAATGGGTGGAAATGTATTATTATGTTTTTCGTATCGATTTTATATGGGATTACCATGGAGATTGTAACATGATACGATTTCCTATACTATTTCACAAACATACATGCATATTGTAGCGAATATACAATCACTATAAAATAATTGCTACGAAAAGACAATTTCTTGTAGTGTCTGTTTTTTTAACCTGTAACACTTTTATTTTTACGCTTGTCAATGTATTAATATTTATACATTATACATAAGTAAAGATTATAAAATTTTATTATTATCAAAGTATAAATCGATAAGTTTGCGAACAAAGCATAAGTTAAAGTGTTAACAAAACGAAAGAAGTATATTTATTAGGAAATATTAATTACATTCCAAAATATCACCTTTTTCTTTAGAATGGAATGTAATATAATATATATATATATATATATATATATATATATATATATATATATATATATATATATATATATATATATAAAAGTGAGGTTGATGCTTTGAACTTGTTTGAAATTATTAAACATTATTAGAACTTATTTTAGTTGTAAAATAACCTTATATAGCTCTCATATATTAATTCTTATCATAACTTATATATGTTTTCGAGCTCATCTTATTTGAACTTCTTAACTCTTATATGTATTTATTTTTTTGAAATAAGTGAAAATAAGGGGAATAATAAAGATTTTGATATGATAAAGGTCAATGAGGGTTATTCAAGTTCTAGTTACAATTAAAATAAGTTTGAATGAATTTATATAGATTCTGATAAAATTAGTAAAGTTAAGACAAGCTCAAATAAGGCCCGATTCTATTCACTTTATTTGTTATTTGTTTGTTCGTATCGTCTCATGTATATATATCTATAACTATTACTAAAATAACAATCGCTGACATCATCTATCCCTTCTACTAACTGTACACATGTCAAGCTGTGGTAGAAAATTTTCCCACCTAAAATATATACGTGATGTCATCATTTTATGTTATTTTTTTAGTTAAAATTTTTGGTCATCTATTTCAATGTTTAAAATTTTAGTTGATTAAATAGTATCCAAATTTAGTCTAATAACTTTAGTGTGACAATATAACAAATTTAGTTGTCAAAATCGTGCATCGCATGAGATTTATCTAATTTTCTTAATATTATCTTTCTCGATCTTATTTATACTAGTGGATAATTAATTATATCATTGGTTGAAATTCGTGTTGACGATTATGCCAATCAAAGTGGAACATTTATGTTGAAACAAAGGGAATAATTGTAGGAGAAGGGTTAGTATGCGGACTGTCATATGCATAATTACGTGCGGCAGTCTTGACTGATATGTTTCATTTATTGGCTGATATGTTTCATTTGTTGGCTGATATGCTTTTTGTGTTGACTGATAAATTCCTTTTGTTGGCTGATATGTTTTTTTTTAATGTTTGATATGTTCCTTTTGTTAGCTTTTATCAGACTTCAGTTGAATGATATGTTTCTTTAGTTGGCTGATATCTTTATTTTGTTGGCTGATATGTTTCTTTAGTTGGCATATATCTTTATTTTGTTGGCTAATACATTTAGTTTTGTTGGCTTATATGTTTCATTTTGTTGGCTGATATGTTTATTTTGTTGGCTTACATTTTGCTTGTGTTTGCTGGTTTCATCCTTTTGTTGGCTGATATGTTTTATTTTTTGGCTGATATGTTCCTTATGTTGGCTGATATGTATCTTTTGTTGGTTGATATGTTCCTTTTGTTGCCTAATATGTATCTTTTATTAGTTGATATAATTTTATTAATGTATGATATGTTCTTAATGTTGGCTGATATCAGACATCAATTAGCTGATATATTCCTTTAATTGATTGATATTTGTATTTTGTTGGCTGATCCACATAATTAACCAAATCATCCAACAAATTAATTATATTATACAAGAATATAAAATATTAAAAAAAATGTTATTGACCGTTCCTCTGTACTGTCTACTAAATGTTTTCCCTTCCACCTCTCTCCACTACTATTTTCTCCTCCACCTTCTTTCCAAGCTTACCCACTTTCTCTCTCCTCACCCTCATCTTTCCAAGCATACCACTTTGCTCATCTTTAATGTGAATAATATAGGACAATTTAGTAATTAATCCTCTCCATTAATTACATATCCCATTTCCATTTTCTCTCTCCTCTTCCACTAGTCATTAATACTTTCATTCTGCGGTTTTTCTCTAGTAATGCTTACCAATCGCGCGACATCACGTCATCGTCATCGTCGTTGTCGTCATTATCGAAGTCATTGTTCGTCACAATACCTTCTCCACCGCACGAAATATTAGGTGCGGACTGCCGCACCCAATAGTTTGTTTAACGGTGCTAAACCCACATGTTGAGACCTTGAGACAAAATGTTACATCGACACCCAACAAAGTATTTGCAAGAGCAGATGAGGAGATTGGGTCATTGGGGAATTGCATTGGGGATTTGTGGGAGAAGGTTGAGGATTGAAATGATGATTGGTTTTTACGAGTATTAGTTGGTAACAAGTAACAACTTTGCCTTTTCAAACTCTTCTTTACAATCTTATGTTCCTATTCAGTTGGAATACTTTGACTTTTATACAACTGTGATAACATATATAAATATAAACGTAAATTATATCTTACAAACTACAAAGTAACCTTTGTTTTTATATAATTTAAAAAATAAAGGGAAATTCTCTTTGATAACACCTAATTTTATCTTTTTTCTTTGATAAAAACTAAAAAGTCAAATTTTTTATCATTATTGGTAATATTGTGTTAATTTACCAATTATAATAACCATTTTAATAAAAAAAAAATTAACCATGATTTTTAATAATAAAATTATTATAAAAATAATCAATTAAATCCCAAATTATCAGTTACAGAGCTCAAAGATGAGTGTTGAATACTAGATGAGTTGGCAAGTCTCTGTTTGTGGATTGATTATTGTAATCCCGAAATGGAGAAATGGAGAAGATGAAACCCGAAATTTGAACATGTCAAAATTAAAATTACGGTTCCTTGCTGGAGAAATCTTAACCCCAAATGGCTTCTTCTCTACAAACCTTCAGCTCTATTCCACCCAATACCACCAAAAAAAGCCAAACGGTTTGGGTGGGGGTGGTTGGGAGTCGCCGACTAGGGTGGGGGAGGGCTGGGCCTGGGCACCGGCAGGGGGTGAGGGTGGTTTTTTTAAAAATAATAATTATTTTTGTAATAATTTAATTATTAAAAAAAAAAAAAAAAAAAAACTTAACCAAAAACCTCTAATTATAGTTAAAAAGTTTATAAAAATCAATCATTTATGTTATAAGTAACTTGATACAATATTATCAATGATAATGAGAATTTTCACTTTTTACTAAATAGAAAAAGAGGAAGTGGGGGTGTTGCCAAAGAGAATTTCACAAATTTTTCAAAAAAAAAAATAAAAGAAAAAAAAGGAGAATCTTTCAAAAATAAATGGTTATTTTAAAGTCAAATCGCGTAAACTAATTAAAGATGGAGAGAGTAATTTCCAACATGACAATATCTACTATTTTTTATGAATCTTAGAGCATCTCCAATGGTAAGCTAATTGTTAAATTAGCTAGCCATGTCACATATGATTTCAAGCTAATCTGTTTGTAGCTATATTTGTGTCTCAATGGTTGGCTACTAACTTGCTAATTAATAAGTTTGACTTTCTCAATTAGTTTTATAAATTTAATTATTTTAATATATTAATCTCTAAAAATTTTGGAAATTTTTTCTCAAACAAATTAGCTTGAATTGTAATTTTTAGCTTCAATGGTGAAGCTAGTAGCTAGAGACTTTTGAAAATTGCAAGCAAGCCTCTAACTACAACCATTGGAGTTCCTCTTATACAGTACTATGTAATTGATGGGATATAATGTAGGTAGTGCAGAGACAAAAAAAAAAGGCCTTTATATTGATATGTTTGATATGACATAAAAAAAATGACCATTTTAATAAGACAATGATACAATTTTCATGTTTTTATCTCTTACATATAGCTCTATTTTATTTTAATTAGCTTGAGGTAATTCTTCCATGTTTTAATAAATGTTACACTTTGACTTTTTTCGCTATTTACATAATGATTTTGACTTGATTAATTTACTAATATATAAAAAAAAAATGTTATTGTATAATACATTGTTAGATTTGTTATAATGTATACTTTTATAATATCAATTTTTCTATAATTTTATTAATTAACATATAATTAGATAAACTAATGGTCAAAGTCGTGTCTCGCCATGCGTGTTTGGTCAAATGAACGGTAACACTTATTAAAACACGGAGGGAGTAATAAATTTATCGTGTAAAGCTAAGCCTTGCTTTATTCCAACATTGTTTATGCCCGAGGTTTATATGTTGTGAAGTACTTTAACACATTTGATTTTTTTTTTTTTACTATTCATGTACCAACTTTCACCATAATTTTTTGACATTTAATAATAAATTTTATCATGAAATATGTTGTTACATATTTATTAATAAATATTTATGATATAAAATTTCTTAAAAATATTTTTATTAATATTAATTATATATATTTAGTGTCAAAATAATGCATTTTTTTAAGAGTATACAACAACAATATTCCTTTTATTTCCTTTAAAAAGAAAAACCAAAAATTTAATTAGCAGGTTTCATCTTAATCTGCTTGTAGTAGTGTTGACTAATTATTCTTGGTGTTAGGCAAGTTTGATTCAACAATTGAGATAGAAAACAAAAGGAAGGAATATAACATCGGATTATAATATCAAATTATACGCATTACTGCATTAGTCTCTAAGACTGTCCTTCACTCTCAATCTTATACACATTTTTTAAACTCATTAATTCCTTAATCAGTGCTAATGGTTGTGACTAATCGTTTATTACAATTTTATTTATTTAAAGTAGCTAAAATCAATGACTTGATACCAGAAGAAAGAGTCCAACTAAGTGGAAATAATTTAGTTTGGGTAAAACATCAATTTATTAATACAACAAAAACTATATGTATATTTCTAATTTTCTATGGTGGTTAGACATTTAAATGTTCCCTACCAAGAAGAGAGTTGTAATCCATTGCTTTTTGTTAGTATATGCAGGAGGGCGATCACCAACCATTCACCAAAACAATATAAAATTTATAAAAAGGAAGAAAAATTCCAAATGTTTAATATAATAACAAAATTCCAAACTTTTTTCAAAGTGTACACAATCTTATTGTCAAACTATAGATGCACCGTCTTTTAAGTCCTTTTACTTAGTTTCTTCGTATATAAGCCTTTAAACACTTTGTGTTACATGATCAAATTCATT
This sequence comes from Chenopodium quinoa, assembly GCF_001683475.1. Classification (NCBI taxonomy): domain Eukaryota; kingdom Viridiplantae; phylum Streptophyta; class Magnoliopsida; order Caryophyllales; family Amaranthaceae; genus Chenopodium; species Chenopodium quinoa. The sequence continues at coordinate 344,611 of NW_018743033.1, forward strand.
CAAAAATGAGTTTTTATCATGGAAATCACATATTCTATGCTTTCACTCTTTCTTTTCTTTCAATTTCAATCGTTCTTCTATCCATAGTTCTTATCTTTCTTTGTAGGAAAAAACAATTCAAGCCTAATAAAGAATTCGAGACGACGACTATCATCAAGCCAAGTGCAACGAATTATCCCTTATCGGAAATTGATAGCGCCACGGATCGGTTCAATACTAGTAGGATCATTGGAAAAGGGCGCCTAGGAACGACTTATGCCGCGGTTTTAGACAAGGATGAATTGGTGGTGGCTAAGAGAATCTACCCATGGTTAGTATTAAGTAAAGCCGGTCTTGGATTTCAATCCATGATCAAGTCACTATCATTAGCCCAACACCCTAATATAGTGCCTATAGTGGGCTTTTCCGAGGCCCCGGGGGAAAGGATCATATTAATGGAGTATGTGGACACAATGAGTTTGGACTTCTACTTGCACCAACATGTAGATGGACCGTCTCTCTTGGGGTGGATACAAAGGTTAAAGATCGCGGCAGGAATAGCTCGTGGGGTCGAGTATTTGCACGAGAAGATGGCACCCCAAGTAGTCCATGGTTGTATCAAGCCTTCAAATGTTTTGGTAGATGTGGAGTTTTGCCCAAAGTTGTGTGATTATGGGTTGTCTTTTTTAGCCTCAAAAAATGAGAAAATGGGGCTTTTAGGGTATGTTGATGAGGAGTATTGGTTAGAAGGGAAAAGTGGTGGTGCTTGCAAAGAAAGTGATGTGTATGGAATCGGTGTGGTATTGTTGGAACTCTTGACGGGTAAGAGAAATGAGGGTGGGTTGCTAGTTGGGTGGGTTTTTCCTTTAATTAAAGAAATGAGGTATAGTGAGTTTTTAGACCCAAGAATTGATATACCTTCTAATATGAAGCCTATTGTTAGATTAGGTAAAGTGGCATTAGCTTGTGTTGGTAATTCTAGAAAAACTAGGCCTAAAATTTCTCAAATTGTTAGTATTTTGGATAGCTTGGATGATTTTGATCTTAGAGATTGAAGTGTTTCAATGTTTTGGTTGATTTTGATCTTAGAGATTTAAGTGTTTCTATGTTTTGTAATTGTATTTGTATATGTACATTATTTTGTTTCTATGAAAAAGGTTTTTGGTGATGGATTCACTTTTCAACTTTGAAGTTTTTGCTTGTCATTGTAAAATAGATCTTCTTAGCAATGATTAACATTTAACAAACAATTGGTCAATGACCATAGATATAGCCCCGTGCCCCCACCCAAATGAATAAGAGAGAGCAGCTCTTTGAAGGCCCAATTTTTAAAAAACCTATATAATAACCCAAATAAACATCAAAGTGGATTGAACTTTAGTCCAATAATTAAGGAAAAATTCATGGGAATTATCCCATCTTTGCGCCGTTCATTTTTAATAATCCCACCTTTGGATTATTTTTTAATAATCCCACATTTACCCCCCCATTCTTTTTTAATGGTCTCGGATGACCAGTAACCGGTTGAAGAGGTAAATTTTTTTTTTTTAAGTTTATTTTACACGTGTCACCACGTAATTGGTCAAAAAAATAAGTTTTAATTTTAATTTTGTTTTAAGAAATGATAATTAGCAATTAACATTAAATACTTATTTTTAATAATTTTCTCATGATAAAAAAAAACTAAAAATTAAAACCACTACCAGCCACCTCCCTGCCCCACCGTCGTCCCAGCCCCCAGCATCGCTGCCTAGACCGTTGTCCCAGACCGGCTGTTAACCCCGCTCCGGTCGCCACCTTTATTCTGGCACCTTCCGTCGCCTTAAACCACCAAATTCATTTCCGAAATTAAGGATGGGAAGGAGAGGGGGCCGAAATCGAGGCCTGGGAAGGGCAAAGGGGCCGAAATTGGGGCGAGGGGAAGGGGAGGGGGCCGAAAAAGGGATAGGGGAAGGGGAGGGAGTCAAAAACGGGGCGGCGGAAGGGGAGGGAGGGAGGGAGGGATAGGGGGCGGTGAACGTATTTTAGAGGGTGGTTGGTGGTTCAAGGGGTGGGAAAGGGTGTTGGTGGTTCAATGGGAAGGGGGAGGGCAGTCGGCATGGCCCTCCGTCGTCGGTGGGCAGGCAGCAGGGAAGGATGGTGGTAGTGGGCAGCCGTGGAGGGTGGTTGGGCTGGTGGGATACTTCTTTTTTTTTTATGAAACAAGTAGTTTCTTAATTAATTAAGTATAATTTTTTAATTTTTTTTTTATATTTTAGGCCAATTAGATTGCGACACGTGGCATGTAACTTGCTATAGCAAGTTAAATGACCGGTTGGGAACATTAAAAAAGAATAGGGGGTAAAGGTGGGATTATTAAAAAATAATCCAAAGCTGAGATTATTAAAAACGAACGGCCCAAAGGTGGAATTACTCCCATGAATTTTTCCAATAATTAATCTCATCTAAACTTGTTAAACCAGGTTAAACTTTTACTTCATAGAGCTACATCGTCTTTTGTAAACGAATGATCACCTAAAAAAGTTAATCATATTTATATTGATATAAAATGTATAATTCATTATAGAGGTTGCACAATAATATATTGAGCAATATATGTGGTGTATTTTATCAACAAAAGGCTCTTGATTAATGCGAGATGTATATATGAATGTCAAGTAAAGTGAGGCATAAATGTTGGAAAAATCACCTTGAACCCAACCACCTACAATAGGTGGGTAAAAAAAAAAAAGACAAAAAAAAAACCCTTGAAATAATCCAAAATGATTAAATATTTGAGAGAAATAATTAAAATGATTTAATTAGTTCGGCTATTTGGTTCACATATGAGTTTGGGATAAAGGAGTTCAATTAGGTAAAAATAAATTGAATTGAACACACCATTACTCTTTGACAATCACTAGTTCTACATTTCTACCAACTTAACATTAAATGCTCCATTTATTTTTGGTACAATCATATACTCAAATTATTAATAAGATCGAAATCTCTCTAATCAAAGTCCATATCATCCCGCAAAAAATAAAAAGTCCATATTGAGTTATTTTGAATTTGAGCGGTGCTAAAATTATTTTTGTAGGATGCCCACCTGATTCGTTCACCGGAGCTTAGCTTAGCTTCGACTACACCCGGATCTGACTTGGGTCGCACACTTGACTTATGATGGGTGAGTTTCCCAATAAGAATTTCTGCATACGGTGAGACTCGAACCCAAGACCTCCTTAAGTGACATCAAGTTGTTTATCACTTGAGCCAACTTTTATCATAAAAAATTATTAAGATTATTACATACATAGTTTTTCATCAAAACACTTAGTAATTTTGTATGAGGTCAGATTGTTTCAGGTTATGTCAAACTTTGATACCTTTACATCCCCACATAAAACTAATTTTGGGATACATAAGTTATGTTTAGTAAAAAATCAAGTGAATTGAATGCACCATTACTCTTTAACAAAATAACAACCACTAGTTGTACCAACTTAACAATAAGGGCATGTTCTGTTCACCTTATTTTCACTTATTTTAGGTCTAACAAGTTCAGATAAGTTCAATTAAGTTAAGATAAGTTCAAATAAGTTTAGATAAGTTTGGTTCAGGAAAAATAAGTTCTGATAAGGGCTACCAAGTTCAAATTACAATTAAAATAAGTTTTTAATTGATAAGTTCAATTCACTTTAATTCAGATAAGGTTAGATAAGTTAAGTTAAGTTTAGATAAATTTAGATAAGTTCAAATAAGTGAAAATTAGGTGAATAGAACACATAAATGCTCCAATTATTTGAATCATTAATAAGGTTGAAATCTCTCTAATCAAAGTCCATATCCCATCCATTCAAAAAAAGTCTACCCCCTTGGTGTCTTGGTGCCAATCAATTCGAAGTTCAAATCAAGTTCTAATTAAGTTACGTTGAGTCATTTTGAATTTGAGTGCTACGGAGTACTAATTATAGTTTTCCACCGGTTTACTTAGTGTGAGGCAGGATTGTTGACACCTTTGTATAATTGTATTGTTGTATTGTGGATTGCTAAAAACCGTCCTAAAAAATATCACCGCCGCCAACGGCAACGACCACCACCACCACCACCACCACCACTGGTGACCCACCACATCCCCATCAATAACGACCTACCACCTTCCTTCGCTGGCGGGAAGGTGGTGGGAAATTTTTAATTTTTAATTTCCGACAACCACGGTAATCGATTTTGGGCTCCGGTTGGTGCAGTTGATGTAAATAAAAAAACCACCATCTTCCCGCGCGGCGAGGGAAGGTGGTGGGTCGTCGGTTAGGGTGGTGGTCGTTGTCGGTCAGGATGGTGGTGGTTGTCGCCGGTTAGGATGGTGGTGTTAAGGTGTTAGTGATTGGTGGCAGGAGAGAAGATAGTGATAAAATGCTAAGGGCATGATTATCCATTCACGCTAAATATTGGTGGTGTTGATCACTTTTAATGGCAGTATTTAAACCCCCATTGTATTTCCAAATAAATCATACATATACAAAGGAGTCAAAAAATGTTTCAAGAGCACATTGCTAAGTTGCTAACACAAATACACAAAGATCCAAACTTTATAACTAAAATCCTTATCATAAAATGAATCACCATTTATTATCCACATTAGTATAATGTCACTCATCTCGGCGGTTACACTTCACCTCACCAGCTGCCTGAATCTCCCGTCTTCAATCTCTCACCGCCCATCGCCGCCGCAACCTCCGCCCATCAACTCATACTTTTTCTCTCCTCACCATAACCTCTAAAACTTCAATCCAAAAATTCAAATTCCCAGAAAAAAATAATGATTCTCTCTCCTGCAAATCTCCCACAAACACCCCCATCTTCATCCACCCATTTTCTCTCTCCTCCCACCTTCAACAAACCCCCAAACTCCATCTCCTTCCCTTCAAAACAAACCCCACTTCAAATTCTCTCTCCTCCTCTTCAATGTCACAACCCCCATTATTCTCTCTCCTCCGACATCGATATGGTTCAGACTCGAGATGGGGTGTTCGCCCCAAAACAAACCAAAGTGGTTGTTTTGTGGGATTTGGATAACAAACCCCCTCGTGGGCCCCCCTACGACGCGGCCGTGTCGCTGAGAACGCTCGCCGCACGGTTCGGCGAGGTGGTCGACATCTCCGCTTACGCGAATCGGCACGCTTTCTCGCATCTTCCTGCACGGGTCATCGAGGAACGCCGTGCGCGGCGGCAGATGGATTTTCTTGAGCGTAAAGGTATGATCAGCCCATCTCAGCCTTATGTTTGTAGTGTATGTGGTAGAAAGTGTAAGACTAATTTAGATTTGAAGAAGCATTTTAGGCAATTACATGAGAGAGAAAGGCAGAAGAAATTGAGTAGGATGAAACAATTGAAGGGTAAGAAGAGGCAGAAGTTTAAGGAGAGGTATTTAGAGAAGAATTATAAGTTTGAGGAGGCTGCTAGGACTTTGATTACGCCTAAAGTTGGGTATGGTTTAGCTAAGGAGTTGCGGCGAGCTGGGGTGTTTGTGAAGACTGTGGAGGATAAGCCGCAGGCGGCGGATTGGGCATTGAAGAGGCAGATGATGCATTCTATGAGTAGAGGGGTGGATTGGATGTTCTTGGTTTCGGATGATTCGGATTTTCGAGATATGTTGCGGAAGGCAGGGGAGGCGAATTTGGGGACCGTTGTTGTGGGGGATAGGAATGGGGTGTTGGGAATGCAGGCTGATTTGTGGGTTCCGTGGGGCGGGGTGGAGAAGGGTGAGGTGAGCGAGAATGATTTGGTGCCTAGGAGGAAGGAAGTGGGTGATTGGGGTGATGGGTTGTTTTCAATTTCGGAATTTGATGAGGGTGTTGAAGGTGGGAGTGACTTGGATCAGATTGTGGATGAGCTTGTTCTTCCGGGTGGGAAGTCGAGTGCTGGGAGTGGGAGGTTTTCGGCTTTTTCTGAGGGCGAAGAAGATGATGAGGAGTGGATGGATGATGATGATTATGATACAGATGATGATGACGACGACGACTATACCTTTTAAGACGATTGTAGGAGGAAGGCAGATGATGAAATTCCACTTATTGCAGCTGCTGCGGCAGTTTTGGTGTGTGTATAGGCACGTAGGCAGGACCAAAAATTATGAAGGCATTGATGGTGGATTTTCTGATCTCATATGTACTTATTGAGATTGGATTATTTGTTTCGATTATGAAGAACTTTAAAATTTAACTCCCTTGGATTGATCACATAAGCTCCCAACTTCTACCATCAAAGGAGGTTTGATCAAGGCTTCAGGTTTTGAATCACAGAAAATGGCTTCAGCTTGTCTTTGTTGGCATCAATTTTATGTCTTTTCCGGCAAAAGACTTGTATAGAGAGCAATTCTGTAGGATACATGGGAAAATGTTCCCTTTATTTATGTGCATTATGTATATGACAAATTGTTTTGGGTCTTATTTGCTCTGATCCATATTCATTTCAATTCCATATATATAAGTTATGCAAATATTGCTTAGATTTCCTTTCACTGGTGTGCATATAGAATTCCAATTGCCTACTGCAACTTGTGTTTTGATTTCAGTTGCAAGGTAAAATTGAACCGAACATACTCTGCATTCAGAATTTCATGATTGTTCCTCAAATGTTGTTAACCTTGTTGTCATTGATGTGGTGAAATTTAGAATGAAGGAGAAGAGGTGTTATGTTCTATTCTTGTGTAGCTTTGATGATACACAGCAAACTCTATAACCTCCGGTAGCTTGGTGTTTTGGTTTAGGATCTTTTCACATAGCAGTTATCGGCATAAGGTCTGCAAGGATAGTGTTGGGTAAAAATGAGTTGCTTTCATTTATAACCCCAACCCAAATATGTAGCCTTTTCTAGATTATCAGCCTCTTGCTTCCGGTCTGGTTTCAGTTCTTAACTCTTCTCTGGCTCCAACAGGCCTGCAATAATGTCTCTTGCTTTTCACTGGGACCTTAAACTGTTTTTATTTCAAAAGCCTTACCCTATATGTACCTCGGACTCCTTGGTGCCTTTATCTCAGTTACTGCTGAAAGCCTGAGGTTGCCCAGGACATGAAGGAACTCCCTGCTATTTTCAGTTTCAGCAGTTTGTGTATTGTTGGGTTTTTATTTCCTTGCTATCTTGGCATTATTCTGATGCTCAGTTGCACATTGCCTGTGAATCGTCTCAGTATGTGTTCGTGCTCTGAGAACCTAATACTTCATATGTATATGTTTCTGGTTGCACTTTGCTATCGTAGATGATTTCGAAACAGGATTTGCAAATTTGGTTTTGACAACCTTTGGTTGCTCATAAGAATGATAAACTGTGCCACACAGAAATTACTAACAGAGAAACAGGACCTTGAAACTCCTTGCAAGTTATAGCTGCAAAACAAACAGGGGCTTATCTTATGTTGTGTTCCTTGTGTAATCATAGCTGGGCTTTATCCGTAAATCATACTGAAAGAAAAGGTATGTCCTCTGTAAAGTAGTATAAACCTCCAAATAATTTGAAAGCCTTGCGAAAGCGCAATATCATTCTCCTTGAATTTATGCTGCTTATGACTTATTCACAAGCAAAGACACAAAGATCAAGTTTACTTGTGTGCAGTTCTTCCTGCAGATAATTGTTTATGGCAGTCTATTGGCAGACATTTGGAATTATCAAGATCTTGAAGAATTTTAACAGCATCTCAAAACTATAGAGACCACTAATAACTTCATACTGTGTTATACAAGGTGAAGGTGGATCAAATGGTCGGTTATGCTCATTTTTGTGTTGGGAGATTCCTGTAAGCCGTCTTTCATTTCGGAAGGAGAGGGTAAATCAAATGTAAGGTCTCTCATTTTGAAAGTTGAGCGTTTTCATGTGTACAAGGATGTTTAACTCTTAGGGTGACTTTTTTTTAATTAATAGTCTAATTTTGTTACAACTCTGTTTATAATCTGCATTCTTTGTAAGATCCTCTGGCTTGAAATTACCCTTTTCATTAGTTAAGAATATAGGATCCTGTGAAAAAAAGATAACTCTTTCTTTATAAAATAAAATAGTACTAGTATATAAGATAACAACTCAACTGATTAGATTTAAAATTATAATTTCTCAACATTATCTTTATCATACTTGTAGTTTTTAGATTAGATTTGAAGTTATTTTATTTTATTTTATTTTTTTGTGACAGGATCTTATATTCTTAACTAATGAAAAGGGTAATTTCAAGCCATCTCTATCTGGTCGTTTATTCTTTCAAGGGGCTTGGTACTGGATTCACAAGACTCATCTTGTCTCCTTTGATTTTGATTCTGAGGACTTTAGCTTTGTGGAGTTGCCGGATGTCACGACGCAAGGAAAAGACTATGTCTATTGGTTAATTTTTGTTCTTGGCGAGTCGGTAGCTGTTTTCAGTTTGTCTTCTATATGCTTTTGCATATGGGTTATGGATAAAGGATAATAGAAAGGAGCCGTTGTGGAGGCCATGGCTTTCAAGAGATTCAAATCGTAGGGAATTGTCTACACTTGAGTCTTGGACATATTGTTGTCCAAGGGTCTTCTATAATCAGGACAGTGATAAATTTATCATACACAACTGCCTTAAGTTGTTTTCTTACAAATTTTCTACTCATCAAATAAAAACTTTGAGACGCTTAGCTTGTGATAATATAACTTTAGATAGTTAGGAAGAGAGCTTGGTGTTGCACAAAGGAACTGAAGGTCATACTTTGACATCCTTCCATGATCAACGAAACAAATTTGTAGGCCGTGGCCAATACTGGAAGATCACGGGTACAATATATGCATGTCAGTTTTGCCACTTTCATATACATGTAAGTTATGATTTGTAGCATATGCTTTATATATGCCATCTAAGTTTGTTTGATTTCTACAATATGCCATCACTTTATATAACCAATCTTAAGCCTTCTTTATATAGCCGCAAGCTGTTCTGGTGGAGTGTATTTGAATTCATAACATATGGCAGTTAGTACAATTTATATGCTCATAATATAGGAGAATATAATAACGTTTAGGATGCAATCGGAGATGTATCAAGCACAAAACAAACGAAAAGAAAATCAGATCACAAAGTGGTGTTTAACCTGTCCATCTTGTGATGCACTTTCAATTCTATCCTGCATTTGTCATATTGGTCTTCTTGTGGTAGTTCGAGGCCTGTAGTTGTACAATTGTAACATCTTAAGCCTTTTAAACTCTTTAACTTGCTTATTACAGGCTAGCTTTTTCCCGGAGGTATTAAATTACTGATAATTATAGGAAAATATAGTACAGTATATAATTGGATTAATGGTTCTGAATCATGCAGTATAAAATTTTACTTACTGTGTTGCAAGATTTTTAAATGTACAAGTTTTTCAGAATAGACTAACGAGTATAATATCTCCTTCGCAGCCTTGCAGGGAGCTTCTAAGCATTTCATGAGGAATCAAGCTAGTTAAATTCACAAACATTGATTTCATAAGAACTTTTTTTTAGTGCTGTAGCTTATCCTCCCCTCTGAGATACGGATTTTACTGAGCTGCTACTGCACATACTGCTAGAGTGCTAGTCTTTTGTGAACGATTCAACTTCTTGATACATCTATTATCAAATTCATATAATAGACTCTATTTTTTAGTGTTAAATGTTTTGCAGAGTTTTACCAGATACTTGTTGATCGATCATCTCTAGTTAGTCACTCTTGCTTTATATTTTCTAAGATCAGCTACTGCAAGACGATACAAACAGGTTACTAACCCTGTAACTGTGGTGGCTATAACAAAGTCGTGAATGATTTTCATAAACCTATTGATAGTAGAATGCTTCATATTTGTCAATTGCATTCATGTTATCCGTAAACAGCTCCTATAGAAGTGCCTCTTCGAGGGTGTAACGTGCAATGAAATTAAAGGGCGTCTAGTTTCAAGTTTGTGTTTCTGTAGAACAGGGGAAGGCAGGAAATAAAAAGCAAAGCAAAGATAAGTTTAAAGATAATTTTGTTTTTGTAACTTCAATAGTTCAATGATCCACACCCTGAATCTCTCGTCTCTAGTTACATAACTTCAATAATAAGCTAGCACATTGACCAATAGTGATTGACATGTACTTTGTATGTACGTAGTATATGTTTCTGGTTGCACTTTGCTGTCGTAGATGATTTCGAAACAGTTTATGCAAGTTTGGTTTTGAGAACCTTTGGTTGGTCATAAGAATGATAAACTGTGCCACACAGAAATAACTAATTGGAAACAGGACCTTGAAACTCCTTGCAAGTTAGAGATGCAAAACAAACAGGGGCTTATCTTTATGTTGTGTTCCTTGTGTAATCATCACCGCGCATTATCCGTAAATCAATCGTACTGAATGAAAAGGTATGTCTTCTGTAAAGTAGTATAGACCTCCAAATAATTTGAAAGCCTTGCTAAAGTGCAATATCATTCTCCTTGTAAGTTTATGCTGCTTATTACTTATTCACAAGTGAAGACACAAAGAACAAGTTAGAGCTGCAAAACAAACAGGGGCTTATAACTTGATTGTTTATGGCAGTCTATTGGCAGAAATTTGGACTTAACAGGATATTGAAGGATTTTAACAGCGGCTCAAGACTATAGAGACCACTAATAACTTCATACTGTGTTATACAAGGCGAAGGTGGATCAAATGGCCGGTTACTCTCTTTTTTGTGTTGGGAGATTCCTGTAAGCCGTCTTTCATTTAGGAAGGAGAAGGTAACTCATTTTGAAAGTTGAGCTTTTTCATGTCTACAAGGATGTTTAACTCTTATGGTAATTTTTTTTTTTAGTTTTGAATTAGTAGTCTAGTTTTGTTAAAACTATATTTATAATCTGCATTCTTTGTTAGATCTCCTCGCTTGAAATTTCAAAAAAAAAAAAAATAATAATTTCAACTCTTCCTCAAAAAGATAAAATAATAAAATTATACTAGTATAAGATATAATTTCTCAACATTTATAGTTTAGATTAGATTTGAGACTTTTTTTTTTTTTTTTTGGAAAGATTAGATTAGATTAGCATTGGAAAAAAAAAAAGATTAAATTAGTATCCTAACCCTTGCCTAGCAGTTTATGTAAATTATATATAGGTCTGTTAGACGTGTGAAAATTTTGGTAGGTTTAGGAGTCTTCCAAGTTATGTAATGTGTATTACAATTATATAATTTTAATTTAGAAGGCTAAGCTGTTTACTCTGCTTTCGAGCAAGAAGATGAGAATGTCAAGAAATTCACATACCAATAGATATTTACTGAGGGACATATTGGCAAGGCTACCAGTGAAAGCTCTACTAAGATTTAGGTGTGTTTGTAAACTCTGGTGTTCTCTAATCGATTCCCAAGATTTCCACCTCAACACAAACAATCGTATAAACACTGATGTACTGGTTATGAAAAGCGTTAAAGACCGCCATCAATTTATATTTACTGTTCGAAGCACTGATACTTTTCAGATAACTGATCATCTTTGTACCATTTACGAGTCATATAAACTTCTTGGACCTGTAATGGGTTGATGTCTAAGAAACTATCTGGCAACAAAGTTATGTTGAGATTGTGGAACCCTTCGATTCAAAAGTCCTTCATACTTCCGTCGTGTCCTTTGAGTTCTAAGGACGAGTATCGAATGAGCTACGTGTTGGGGCATTCTTCTTCTGGCAACAACAATTATGATCTTCTATAATCAGTTCGTCGTCGTGGAGGCTATGGCTAGGATCTTCTATAATCAGGACACTGATACATTTTTCCTACACCACCATCGAAAATTGGGCTCTTAGAAATTTTCTACTCATCAAATAAAAACTTTGAGATGCATAGTTCGTGATGATTTAACTTTAGATAAATATGCAGAGAGCTTGGTGTTGCACAGAGGTACTGAAGGTCAGACTTTGACATCCTTTCCATGATGGGCGAAACAGATTTGGAGGCCGTGGCCATTATTGGAAGATCACAGGTAAAATTTATGCATGTCAGCTTTGCCACTTTTATTTACATGTAAGTTATGATTCGTAGCATATGCTTTTTATTAGAATCCTATATTAAGTATTTGAATTCATAACACACGGCAGTTGTACAATTTATATGCCCATTAATTCATTATATGCTCATTAACTAATAACGATATGGATGCAATCGGAGATGTATCAAGCATAAAACAAACGAAAAGAAAATCAGATCACAAAGTGGTGTTTAACCTGTCCGTCTGGTGATGCACTCGTCATATTGGTCTTCTTGTGGTAGTTTGAGGCCTGTAGTTGTACAATTTTAAGCTTCTCGAACTCTAAACACTTCCTAGAAAGTTAGGCTGGTTACACGGTGATGTTAATATGCTAATTATACGCTAGCTAATTTAGTAATTTCTACGAAGTTTCTCTAATTAATTAAAGGAAAATATATACTACGTACAATTGGTTTGATTGTTCAGAAACTGAGAAACATTCAGTATAACATTTTACATACTGTGTTACAAGATTCATAAATGTATCAGTATTTCATAATAGACTAACGAGTACAATATCTCATTGCAGGGAGCTACTAAGCATTTCATGAGGAATCGAGCTAGCTAAATTCGCAAACATTAATATTAAGGCAACTTTTTGTAGTGCTGTAGTTAATCCCTCCCCTCTCTAATACGATTTTTACTAAGCTGTTATACTGTGTATTGCTATTTTTTTGTGAACGATTCAACTTCTTAGTACATCGATTATCTAATTCTTATAGACCCTATTTTTATTGTTAAATATATAGTAGAGTTATACTTGTTGATTTCTGCGTAACAGTTAATCACTCTTTCTGCATATCTTCTGAGATCAGCTACTGCTAGACAATACAGACAGGTTACTAACCCTGTAACTGTGGTGGCTATAAGAAAGTTGCGAATGATTTTCATAAACCTATTGAGATAGTAGAATGCTTCATATTAGTCAATTTAACTAATATTGAGATAGAGCAGAGAAGTACGAGAACCTAAAAGGCGAATACTCGTTGTTGGTAGTCCTTATTATTTGCTCAACTTAACTATTTTGAGGAGAAACTTGTTGGCTCAAGTGATGCCCCGTGTAACTTACATTTCCATAATTCATTTACAACTTGTAAACTATGTTTCTGGTCTTTAACCCATAATTATTTTGTTCCTAGCTACTAGATGATAGAAATGTTAGAAGTACTAGAATGCAATCTAAAGTAATGTAATTCATCTAAGCTAATTAGTTAGCCATCATTTCTTTGTGATAAATATATAAACTACAAATTGTACTATGGAGTAAATTTAAATTTTGAAATATCTATAATTATATAAGATTAAAAATTATAAAAAGTTAATATTGTGAAAGTATTTTACGAGACGAATCTAGTAAGACCCCACGTGACTATATTTTACGTTACGTATAAATCATAATATGTGGTCAAACAAGTATGATGAATAGTTTAAAACTCCAGTTGTTGCAATATTATTAGAACGGAGGAAGTAAATCATTTCATTTAAACTAACTTTTAATTGACTTTAATTATTTATAAGTCTTATTATTATGAATTTGTGCATTGCACGGGGTAAAACTTGTTTGATCACTAAAACTTTAATCATTTGAGATAAATAAACATTGTTATGAATCTAAAAAGTTGGGCATAAAAATGTTTTGATATTGTATCATTAAGATTCGTTCATAATCAACTTCAGAATGAATATATGTTCTTTACAACTATCGCTTAATTTTATTCCATGTCTCTCTTCTTTCTTGATTAGAGAAAATATGATTAATAGTTGTTAGTTTAAGAGTGTTGAATTGGGTGAATATAATTAAATCAATTCTTTAAATCAAGGATTAATAACAAATCAATCCCTTCCATCAAAGAAGAAATCGTTTTGAACTTCCAAATGGGACCAAATAAAAGTAATACTCCCTCCGCCCGTGAATATCTGCAACAAAGGACATATTTTCGGAATCTTAGGAAAAACTTTTAGGGGAATGTTAATTGAGTTTTGGTGGGTTTAATTAATGAGAGAGAAAGGTAAAAATACAAAATTACCCATATGATGATATATATAAACAACTATTACCCATATGGTGGGTTAATTAAGTGTTGAAAAATAAGGGTATATTTGGTATTTATAGTGTGAACACAAATATTTGTAGTGGGTTTTAGGTAGTGGGTAATAGGTGGTGGAGGGGACCACTAACCAAAAAGTGGGTAATAGTGGGTAATTAATAGTTAAATATTATCAAAAAAGAAAATAAAAAAATTTGTTGCAGATATTAGAAGCATCCATTTTTGACATTTGTTGCAGATATTCACAGGCGGAGGGAGTATGTTAAATATGATCAAACTCTCAGATTTTGCCAATAAAAGTGACCCAAAAGCTAAGACCCTTTTAAATAATTTTATAACACAAACATTATAATTTGGGGCTAATAAACTAAGCTCTTTTTTTTTAGACAACCTAATTGTCCTTACAAAAACTGAGCACACGTTGAAAAACTTGTGGGAACAAAACGACTAAATGAACACAGGCTGTGAAAGTGATGGACAGTATTCCAGCTAAAGGAATTACAGTGAGTATCTTTGACAAATAAAATAACGATGAAATCATCTAAAAAAAACCCTAATATATAAACTCAGGCTTGCACGTCAAACTGATTACAAGCTTATCGTATAAGCTTCTTATTTGGTTGTGAGGCTTGTTTAAGAAGCCAAGGACATAGGCCCCCATCATATCCACTAACTGTCGGCTAAAAGCCCCAAATTTAATGTTTTAATATTACTCATATTAGGAATTTAGGAGAATGTATGTAGGAGGTGCCAATATATGATCCTTCGCAACATCACTATGTATACTCTCTCATCAGCACGTGAAATGTGGTTTTTTTATTTGAATCATTTAATTGTGGTCCGATCTAGTCTGATTTGATCGTATTTAATGAGATCTTCTAGTTTGATTTTATGATTTGATTGAATTGAATTACCTCCTTTATTTTACAATAAATGTTTCATTTTAATTGGTACATTTGTCAACACATAATTTTGACCATCAATACATATAGAAGGGATAATGAAATACAAAGTATATATTATTGATTGAACAAAAAAATACTCTAGATATGGAAAATATTCCCTCCGTCCCATAATACTTGACATAGTTCTCATTTTAGTAATTCCGAAAATATTTGACACGTTACTAAATATGGAATGAAACCATTAATAAAAAAAAATTTCCTATACTCTTACAAAACCCAATTAAATCCTACATTTTCTCTCCCCTCACTACCCCTACCTCTCCTACTTTTTGTTTTCTTACAATATAAAAATACAAAAGAGAATCCTTTGTATAATAAAAAAAATATTTTAAATGAACCCACTTGTAGTTTTCTTAAATTACGTATCCATCACAACGTCCTAAGTATTATAGGACGGAAGAAGTAGGTAGTAACTGAACTCTAGGATTTAATTCGAATTCGGGCGGGCCAATTCAAATAAAACTTGAGTCACCTTTTAATTAGGTACTAATCAATCACGCCTACTTCAAGTACCTTATCTCACACTCCGTACAATTTTTTTTTTATTAAAAAGAACACAATACATATATACTTCATACAAGTACCAAGCAAAGATTGGTGGAGTTGGTAGGGAACTCACCTTGTGACTATAAGGTCACGAGTTCGAGCTCCACCAACTACATTTGCTTGAGAGTAGGGGGATTCCCTTACCTCCCCCCTAGTCTCAAGCGTTGACCTGTGGAGCTGGACTCACTTAATTTGTGAGAGGTGTCGATCGAGAGAGAGAATCTAAACTTTGTCTCAATAAACAACACCACAATTAGTTTACATTGAAAAAGAACATGACACATGAGATCAAGATCGATGGGATGAAGAGGGTACTTAGAAGGATTCCTTGCTTGTCAATTTGGCATGACAAGTATACTTCAAGAAAAAGAATAATTTCTAAATTAAAAGAGCTTATAATTAAAAAATAAAAATAAAAAATTTACTAATAAACAATAAATTAAAATACAGGTTGATGGTAGAATCATACCTTTAAATTTTATTTAGAAAATGGTTGGTTGGATTCTTACAATAAATAATAAATATAATATAAATTGGTAGGGTGTAGATAGATGTACATATACTGCCTACTTCAATATATATGGTATTACTACAACTACGTAACTTAACAAAAGCTTTATGATCACTCTTAACATTATATTGACACTGCATCTAATATAAGGAGGCTGCTCCTTCCTTCGAGATCTCAGCCTAAAGGACTTGGTATGGTAAAATGTCCTAACTTGAGATTCATCTTGCTCATTCTGTACTCTACCATTATTATTTTTTTTTTTTTTTTTTTTTTTTTTTTTTTATTATCCATATATAGGTCTTTATCTTTACTAGATTAATTAAACTAATAAGATCGTGATCGTTTCAACTACTATACCATAAATTCGAGTAGATACGCTATATTATGAACACTCTCCTTAATGAATAGTCAATTAGGTATACAATACTCTTTGGTGTATGATATATCGGAACAACTAAAAATTAAACCTGAACACAAAAAATAACGCGTATATATGAAGTGTATTATAAATATGCTCAACTAACAAGTAAAAATAAGGTAATTACAAAAATGATTATTTTATATTTTAAAATGTGTTGATTTTTTTTTGAACGAAAAGACGTGGGTTGTAATAATTTGAAGATATATTATAATGACCTAATGAGTGACCATTGTTTAACGTCGTTCAAAACAAGCCAAGATTTAATTGTATAAATTCAAATCCGACTCATATCTCTTGCACCAAAAGGTCTTGGTCAAGTCAAGTCAAACCAAAGGAATTCAAAATTATTTTATGTGATGATGATGGATCGGACCATAAGTCGACCTAACCACTAAAACCAGCCTATGTATGAATGTGTGATAATTATTGATTAATTGTATGTGTAATAGCTTATAGTAAAGACTGACGCGTTAGTTCATGAAATGATATACTGTTTCTAGTTATCCAACTTTTTAATTATTGCAGCAAGAAAGAAGGGAATTGAATCATATAAGGCTGATGATTATCTAGTGTACTGTAAAGTACACTACATAATTTTCACCTCAACACTAACATCATCGCCAATTCATGAGATGAAGCTTACGAATAAAAGAGAAGGATTGGAGTTTTTGACTTATTAACTTGCATCAAATAAAATTTGAGCCAAGTCAATCTTAAAGTATAATAGTAACGCTCGTAAATCATAACTCATTAATCTTACTTGTATATTTTAAGCACAAAAATCCTCACACTTTTCATTTCGACCATACTTTGATCATCGACTACTTAAATTATATGAAGTATCTTGATTTGAGCTCACTTGAGTCGACCTTAGATAAAACTGTCAATACCACATTCACGAGCTCGTCATAATACCGCATCCAAATCGACAAATCTCTCTAGCATAATACCATTGAGAGTGTCTAAGGGCATCATCCGACTATATATTCAAGACCTTAAATTCAAATCTTATCTACACTATTACACCGGTTAACGTCCTTAACAAGTAATTTCATCCCTTATTTCTAAGAAATGTATCAAATACTTACCTGTAATAATCCTATACAGACTAAATCATTTTCCTTAATAAGAAATTAAAAAGAGAAAAAAAAAAATCTAAGGAAAGGTGCACAATATGACGGTGTGTAACGATTATACCCTATCACTCTCTCTCATTTTCAACGACTTGACGTCCAAGCAACCTCTCTCTTATTTGTAGAAAATACTCTCTTTTTACGCTTTTCCCATCTCTCTTTCTCTCTCATCAGTCTCCTCCTTTCTCTCTCTACAAATTTACCTGCAAATCCCTCCATTAATACCCATTTCCCAATTACTTCAAACCCCACAAAATAATTATTATTATTTCTTCTTTTTCTCTTAATGTTTCAAGAATTTTCTGGGGTTAAACTTCATTTTTCTGGGTAGATTTTCTTTTGCTGTATTTTTTTGGTGATTAAAAGGTATGAAATGACATGGTGCAACATTAATAACCCTTCTACTAGTAGTAATATCAATATTAACACTAATAATGATGATATTAACATCAATAACTTCAATATAATTACTGAAAAATCATCTTCTAAGGATGATAAACATGGTGGAATTTTAAATTCCAAAATTTACCCTCTTCATACTATCTCTTGCCCTTCTTGTGGTCATCACTTGCCCCTTCAAGACAAGGTAATTTTTTTATTTTTTTATATATATATATATATATTTGGCGTAGAGAGAGAGCAACAAAGGTAATGATGTAGGCGTGATTCAATCCCAAGTCTCGAGTTTTTTTTAATAATTCTGAGTAATTTTGTGTATGCAGGGAGCTGGGGGAATAAATGATTTACCAGGGTTACCAGCAGGGGTGAAGTTTGATCCAACTGATACAGAAATTTTGGAACATTTAGAAGCTAAAGTGAAGTCTGATTTGGGTAGGTTACATCCTCTGCTTGATGAATTCATACCTACTATCGACGGCGAAAATGGAATTTGTTATTCTCATCCTGAGAAATTACCAGGTTTGTAACTATTTTTAAAATAATAAGTTTTGTTTTTACAATTATTTCATTTGATTTGGGTGGTTTCTGATGTAGTACATAGAGAGCCAGGAAGGTTTGTATTGTGTTCGGGATTCAATATGAGACTTTACCAACTAATCTAGCTAGCCACCTAGTCGAAGACTAAGGGTTAGCAATCTTAGCATCATGCATGCCTTTTCGATTCAATTATATTTTGGGTGTAGATTAGTAGTATATATTTTATTTTATAAGGAATTAAATTAATTAGTAGTGGCGTGCTAAAAATGAAAATGAATGTTGAATTGAATTAATTACTTGTAATTAGAAATACTAGCGTGCTAAGGATATATTGATGTTGTTTTCAGTCGATTTATGACACATTTCCATTTAGGTTGCTTCCTTTGCAAGCATCTATTAGGACTTAAGAGTAGTTCTTTTAAATTAGTTTTTGTAGATTTTTGGTATTTTGTCAATTTTTGGAATTTTGTTGCAAATGGTACTAATTTTATGCATTTAATCTCCAACCAACATCCTGAATCTCTGCTTCGTAATTTAGGGGAAATTGGGTCATTTGTGTTGATCATATTATAATTAGGGAAAAAAAAAGTTCTTCAATTCATTCCCCCACAAAATAATACTCGTATTATAGATCCCAAAGTTATTCTTTGTATATCACATTTTTATCATAGAATGTTCAATGATAATAAGACTTTCTAAATCTAGTAAGTTTTTAGTAAGTTTTTACAATTACCGTAATTGTTCAAATGGAGTTATTGTGGCCGATTATATAAGAACATATATAGGGAGTGTTATCCGCGTTACAGTTTGCTTGGAATGTATGTTTGCAGGACAAATTTTGTATTCCCTATTAGATACAAGGCCTTAGACTCTTAAAATTATTATTAGGATTGAATGGGTTATGATGCTGATTCTTCACACAATCTTTAATGTGTTATTATTTTAATAACTTCAATATTAGTGCTTAGATTGATCTTTTGGATTAAGCTAAAACATGAAACTGTTAGTCCCTTGGAATTACAAAAATGTTTCATGTAATTATATTGTAAATGGGGTGTAATTATTTGGATGGTTCGAATTTGTTTTCACCTGTTTTACCTTTAAATTGTGATGATAAGAGATCTTTTGAACATATGATTTGCACAAGTACTACAATACTTTTGGTTATGCGGCTCTATGGTGGGTTCAATTACTTGTCCAAAGTAGAAATAAAGACCCATATATTTGATACTAGATCTAAAGAGAGCTTGATATAGTTTAACTTTTATGGTTCATATTCTTGCTTTGTAGTGTTGCCTTCACTAGACACACAAGTATTATGCTTATCTAGCACCTTTACATACATATACTTTTAGTTCAAGATGGAAGTTAACATTAGTGAATCGAAGGACACGGGAAAGAAGTAGAGAAATAAGCAAGTAAGTGAATGTGGAGCTAAAAGTAGTATCCTGAATAACTCGCCACATAGATAGCATATTTTGTGCTAGCTTAGCTAGTGAAAACCAATTTCGAATAAAACTAATATTTGTCTGGAGTAGCTAGCATTCGAGTGGGATGAAGGTATTTTTTGTTGTATTAATGTCTAGCTTGTTGATCAACCAAGCTTAATGACAAAAAAGGTTTAAATGTTGTCATGGCCTTACTTTAACATGTGCATCAATTACTAAACTCCATGTTAATTAAGTAGTGTATCATAGGCATAGCTTTGCATCTTATGAAAGAAGATAAAGATCTAAAAAGTGAGATAAAATGGAAAGAGTTCACTGATTATTAGCGATGTTTAAGAAAAGAATCTTATTAATCTCCAGCTTGTAAAATTCTGTATATTGCCTCTTTCTTACTTTTGTTTAGGTGATTGTAAGCTCTCCATATTCAACTTTCATAACATCTAACATCGTCGATTTTCTGTAAAAATGTACGAAGTTCTACCTAATTTTTATTATGAGTTGCATTGGTAATCTATCATTAGTCACGTGTAATTAAGCTTTCAAACTAGTCTTTGATAAAATGCTTAATGGAAGCAACATAAATGTAGCCTTCGTAGTTTGTATGTACCACGCTTCCTTTGTCTATCCTGAAGCTAAGTAATTATCATAGTCACGTATTCTATGATAGTAATGGTTTGCGACTGACTCCTAAATATCCTTATATAAGTTGAATAATGAGGTCTTAGTTACAACTTATGAGGGGGTTAGTTAAAACAATGAAACAACAAGAGGAGTTATTGATTTCATGTAAGTATATACTTTAACTTATGATGCTTACTTCTTATTTACTTACTGGCAATCCTAATCCTTTCATTTTTGTATATAATAAATGTGCTCTCTTTTAGTAAACTAGCAAAAATTGAGAAGTCTTGTTGTTCACTCTAAATTAGGTGTGAGCAAAGATGGTGTGATGCGACATTTCTTTCACTGCCCTTCAAAGGCATACACAACAGGAACAAGAAAGCGAAGAAAGGTCCACACTGATGAAGACGGCGGAGAGACAAGATGGCATAAGACGGGCAAAACTCGACCCATACTCATCAATGGCACGGTTAAAGGCTTCAAGAAGATTCTAGTATTGTACACCAACTACGGAAGGCAAAGAAAACCAGAGAAGACAAACTGGGTAATGCATCAATATCACATTGGCCAAAATGAAGAAGAAAGAGATGGTGAATTTGTCCTTTCAAAGGTGTTCTACCAAACACAACCTAGACAATGTGGTTCAACTATCAAAGAACTACCCCAAGATATCGAACATCCTGCATTGATCAAGCCTGCTCTCAATTATTACCACCCGAGTTACATTCCTTACGATCATCATCACCATCAACAACATAACGACGTTGGGGAACAAAATAGAGAAAGCCCACCTCAGTTAATCCCTAACTTGATACTACAAGGCGACGGGTCATCTTTGTTTACAATAGCTACTACTCGAAAATCATGAGAAACTGGACTGAAAGGTACATACTAAAATACAATACACCGATGATTTTAACTCGTGATGATAAGGACTTATTTGGTGGTTGTTGAAAGGTCAAATGATATAGTTTCAAGGTCAAGGGTAATGCAATTGACTTCATGTTGATATAATATGGTTGCATTTTGAAGGGTTTGATGGCAATTTGGTAATTTTCCTTAGGAAATTTTGAGTTGCAGAGGTCGCTATGCATGCAGGTGAAGTGAAGATCCGCTATTCAGCAATTATAATATACATGTACACTTTTAATTTGTAGGTTAAATTAGGAGGGGTAAAATGGGAACTAATTTGTTGATACTGTACAAAGATATACTTTTCATTGTACGGTTTTTTAGGGTAAAATTTACGTTAATTACATACACAACGAGAAAAGTTCTTAGGTTACTATTTTTTTTTACAAAAAAAATTAATAACGTATGTATGAAATTATGAGGGAATAATTGGATGATACGAATTCATGTTATGTTTTGGTATGGGTAGGAATAATAAGTTGGACAATAAAACATTTTGTTATAGCTCCCTTCTACTTGTATAATCTAGGAGATAACTTTTCATTTCTTTTAATTATTTTATACGGAGTAAGTTGTAATCCAAAATGTCAATTTATACATTAAAATAAGAAGAAAAAAAAAGTTTTTTGAAACATCAAATTATCGATAAAATTCTGTCTTTTTCGACATTTTTCAAATGATATTTGTCTTACTTTTATTTCTTCCAAAACTCCGTACAACTTCTAAATTCTCTTCATGATACAATTAATCATGTAATCAAAGAAAAGAGTGCAAAATCATATGACTAAATGATATTATATATATATATATATATATATATATATATATATATATATATATATATATATATATATATTAACACACACACGGAGTATTAAATGATAGTATTGTTATATATACGGAGTATTAAAAGTAAAGAGTCATACAAATGCAACTCGACTAACATGATTACATGAGCACAATTTGATTTGATGTGTGCGTTATGAATAAGAGGATCAAGTAGGAGGCTAATGGTAGATCTTTCACCTTTCAAATTATGGGGTAGATAGTTTTTGAATCTAATCTTTACATTTTAATTGTAATAATTTGACCTTTTTTACTATTCATTAAGTGATTTTGACTTTAGTTAACCTAATGTACAAACAATTTTTTTTTTTTAAAAAAAATAAATTGAATCTACTTTATTTACTTTTATAAAGTTTTGAATAAATTACAATATACATAATGGTACTCCGTATTTATTTTATTTGTTTAGGTAGTGAAAATCAGGCCCGTTTCTAATATTTTGATGGCCTAGGACGGACATATAATTTGGGGCCCTATTAGTTTTATAATCATAGTTTTTAACTTGTAAAAACAAAAGATTAACCGTTTCAATTTTAACTCCACGCGTCAATTTGAAAAATAAAAGACAAAGATAACAAAGTTCTCAAAAAATGAATTAAAAAAAAAATCTTTTCTCTTTCATATATAGCTGTGAAAAATATGAAAAAGAAAATAACTAAAAATATTTGTTTACTTTTGCTCACTCCATCTAATATACTACGTATAATTTAGGAGTTAAAGCATAAAAAAAAAAAAATACGCTCTTGATTTGTTAACATTTTCTCTCGCCAAAATCCTATCTTTACACAGGTGCATCAATTGCATTCAAATATTCAATCAGTTTATTTTTATCTAAATTAAAATTCAAATTGACATTAATCACAACATAGTTTATCTTAATGAGAAAAAAAAGGTATTGTAAAATTTAAAAATGGAAAAAAAATAAATAAATTAGCATAAACCTTACAATAATAGATAGCGATTCGGTGAAACTATGAAAGAGTGTAGATAGGAGACTTAGAAACTTTTCACCCAAATTTAGATAAACAAATGGAACCAATCAAACAAACCAAGAAATTAAGAAAATTAAATAATTGTACGAAGTAAAATTATACTGGAGAATCATGGGCTTTAAAGGAGGATTAGATATCATATAATTGAAGCTTTCTTGTAGAAAATTGAGACGATATATCAATGTTTATAATAATTTTCATCTTCAATTGATATAATTAGGGAATAGAGATTTATATGAAAAGACAATGAATATGGTCAGAATTTGGAAAGAGGGAAAGAAAGTGAGATATGTGGATTTGTTGAATGATTATTATAGGTATGAATAAATTTAGTTTTCGAAACTGGATATTACAGTATGTGCGAAAATCAAGGGTGAATAAAACCGAAGAGAAAGAAACGTTTGATATATACGCCATATCTTGATAAAAACTAATATTTTAGTCTTTTGTCTCTTTATAGCTTTGTATTTTTAGGGGCCTTGGCTTTAACTAAAATTAGGCTTCCTAACAATGGCCCCAGGGCAAACGCCCCACCTGCCCTGCCCTTGCTACGAGCCTGATGAAAACCCTCTTGCAACTAGGCAATGAAATTGGAAATCCCACTAACTTGGAGAGAGAATCGAATCCTCTAATAGAGATGAAAAGAGGACCTACAGCCACTAAATCAATCTTAATTCTAAAAAATTTCAAATACAGTATGACTGTTTAACTCGTTAGGATTTATTTAATTTTTTTGTCACTTCATCGCTAACATATCGTTCTTATGGGCCCATTTTATTCTTTCAAGTATTGATCATTTTTCTTTGCCTGGGCCCAAGGCGGCCCTGGCCCCTGGGTTGGAATACGTCTTTATGATATCTTATAAGTACGGAGTGCATCTTAGCGCATAGCTCCTATGTGTTTCCAAAATACATAGGAGGGTAAAATAGTCCTTTGACATTCATAAAGGTACTTTTTATGGTTACATTGGTATTTTTTTGTATACTATTATGCATGTTATTATACCATTAGATTATAGGTTGTCTTAGTATGTAGTACTTTTATATCTCACAGTGGTATAATATTTCATGTATAATTTACATACTTATTTGTACCATTAGAAAAATATTTATACCACTATAACATTTAATGGTACTATTTACCTATTTGATGGTACTTTATACTCATGTTAATATTTATAACTTGACCACCCTATTTATTTCAAAACAAATAGGTGCTATGCGTCAATACTTCTCTTAAATAGGTGATTTCTCAACAAATAACTACAATACTCTATAGATTACTCCACTTATTAGGGGGTGTTTGTTGGTTCACGGAATTTTGGTTTGTGGTACTGTATGAGTTTAAAATAG
Organism: Chenopodium quinoa; assembly: GCF_001683475.1. Lineage (NCBI taxonomy): Eukaryota > Viridiplantae > Streptophyta > Magnoliopsida > Caryophyllales > Amaranthaceae > Chenopodium > Chenopodium quinoa. Next base: position 369,304 of record NW_018743033.1, read on the forward strand.
TTACAACTTTAAACTCATATCTTGAATTTGATTTATGATTTTGTAAATTTTAAACTCATCCTTCAAATTCCTAGGAGCGAGATGGGTTTGGGTCATATGTTTAGTATTAAGAATTTTAAAATAATACCTCAAATTAAACATATGTTTGGTATTAATTATATAAACCAATCTTGAGACCATAAACTTTATCACTTCATAATTGAGACTAAAACTGATTTATATACTGTTGTGCATAAAATATTGCTGTAGATTCATATGTCTGCAGGTTGCCTAGTTACAGGTTGCCAACAACCATTGGCGGACTTGGCCTTATGCCTGGTGGGTCAAATGACTCACCAGGGCCCAAAATATTTTTTAAGTTTTTAAAAAATAAATAAATAAATAAATTATTTTCTAAGTTTTTTTTTTTTAAAAAAAATACTAACTTTGAACCTTTTGTTAATGTTGTTGGGTTTTTGATGAAATGTGAACCTAATGCTTGTACAAATTTTAATCTTGTCAATTATTAGTTTGTTAATTATTAGAGAGCTAAGCTTGTCATGTTGTCAATTATTAGCTTGTTAATTATTAGTTTGTTAATTTTAGTCTTGTCAATTTTAAGCTTGTTAATTATTAGTTAGTACTGTAATCTTGTCAATTTTCTATTTGGATGATCTTTGTAAATAATTTTTCTTGGGAATTTTGGTAAATTTTTTCTTTTTACATATTTGGTTATCAATTGTGACTCACCAGTCGGAAATTCCTGGGTCCGCCACTGCCAACAACGTCAATGGTCTGACATAGAGAAGTCAAAGATATTTATGCAAAGATCTCTCCAAGGAATATTCTAGAAGATCCAAAGGAGTGCCAAAAGATTCGTGACCAGTAAGCTGTAACTAATTGCTAGCAAAAAGAATGGGTCAAACCGCAGCAGAGAAGTATGGGGAATGTGGCATAGGAGTAGAATTTAGTAACTAACCTCGAATCCTAATCGATCAGCAAAAGAGTCGTTGCATAGCTTCAAGGGGTCTTGGATTATAAACATAGAGGGAAGCCTTGTAAAGAGGGATATGAAATAATCTCTAAGCGTTACACTTCATAGCAATTAGCAAGTAGCAACCAAGCTACAAATATATTCTCGATCTATTACAATCTATATTGTACTTGTACTAAACTCTAAAATTAGTGGATTGGTGAACTCATAGCCACCCGCAGTTTTTACCCTTATTCCTGGGTTTTCTGCATCATCATATGGTCTCTCTCCCTTCCCCCTTTGTTCTTCTCCTTTTAATCATTTATCTTTGTTCTTTGAACCTATCTCAGCATTTGCATATTCATTAGTGTAGCTATTGTCCTATTGAACCTATTCTTATCTGAGAATCAGATTTTGACCTAAACATATACTCCATCATGTACATCTACAATTCTACATGCAATCAGGTAAAACGATAATGTATAATGTTTTTTTTTAATGTTATAATGTACCTTAATTGTATAATAATATGCATTTCTTTAATTAATGTTATGTGTTTTCAATGATGTTTATGTTCTTTGTGTTATGATTTAATTTCGATTAACATTTATGTGCTTTTTTATTTTATTTTTTTGGTTTTGTTTTGTTTTGTATAGTAGCAAAAAGTAACTTCTAAATAAGTGTATAAAAAAAAAGGTGTGTTGCATTAAAAAGAAAACAGAAAAAGGATAAAGGAAAAAATTTCAAATATTATTCAAATTTCACAAAATCTTTTTTTTTTTAATAATATATTGTACAGTAACTAATAAGTCGTCCTCATATCCTTTGATATTAAAACTAGCGTATCCCGGTCTTGTGAATCTAGAGTGCACATAAAGGGTTTTGTTTTAATTTTCAATGTAATATCAACCCTGTATGGCCTCTTTCCCAAAAATTGTGAAGCATAGTCCAATAAAATAATAGCAGCATGATCAGAAAACAAAATGGGTTGATGAGTGATAAAGGAAGAAAATGTTAATTTCAATTTTTCTAAATAAAAGTTAGTTTAGTTGGTTAAGTTAGTTGCAAATAACAAACTCTAACAAATTTTGTCATTTTCTGCTTTTGCTGTCTGTGGAAAGTTGTTAGAGCAATTTGTTAGGAAAGGAATCTTTTGGTTAGTTGTAATTGGTCATCTAATCCTACTTAAGGGAATGTACCCAGGGCATGAGCATATATGAAAAATCGACTATATCCTCTAATCTCTCTCTAATCTCTTCTCTTCTTCTCTATTCGTCTACCTCCATTCTTCTTCTCCTTATTTTCCTTCTGAAAATATTATCTGAATATTAGTGTTCTTAAGGATATAAATTTATCCTTATCAGTGCTATCAGAGCAGCCGCTGCTCATTCTCTGATTGTGTCACTCTGGCACCCACTGTTTCATCGCGTGTGACATCAATGGAAGCTCAGGTAGCTGCGTTGGAACAACGTTTGGAAACCGGGGATTCATTAACAAATCAGAAGATTAATGACATCCTACAAATGGTGCAGCAGCTGAAAGAGAGCATGGTCATAACTGGTGGCCAGAGGCCTGAGGAACGTAGCCATCAACCAAAGCTGGGATACAATCCTAAACTGGAGTTTCCAAAATTTGATGGTAAGAACCCTAGAATCTGGATTAGAAAATGCAGTAAATATTTCAGTCTATGCAAAATTCTTGATGAGCAGAGAGTAGATTTAGCTTCCTTAAATATGATTGATAAGGCTAAGAGTTGGGTAGCTAGTTATCTGTCTAATAGAAGTTTTGTAGACTGGCATGATTTCGTGGCTGATGTGAACATTAGATTTAAAGATGAACAAGCTGTGAACATTGTAGAAGAATTCAATAAACTTCAACAACACAGTACCATTGAGGAGTATGTGGATGATTTTGAGAAATTAAGGTCTATTCTATTGCAATCAGGCTATCTCCTATCGGAGAAAATCTCCTTGAGAGTTTTGTTGGGGGACTTAAACCAGGGCTGAGACCTTTTGTAAGGGCATTTAAATCTCAGAATATTGCAGCTGCTATTGAGTATGCTAGATGTCAGGATGAGTCCATTACCATAAACTCCAACTACCACCCTAAACCTAAAACCTACCCAACCTTTACTACCCCAAATACACATAAACCACCTCTTTTACCCTTGCCAAATGTTAAACCTCTAACACCACAAAACACCAAGCCTACACAAAAAAATAGATACATACCAGCTGATTTGAGGGCACAGAAGATTGCGAAGGGGTGATGTTATTATTGTGATGCTCCCTACAATAGAAACCACCAATGCAAATTTAAGGAGCCACAGTTGTTTACTGTGGAAATCCCTGGTCTAGATGAGTCTGATGTGGCAGCAATAGACATAGAGGAAGCTGAGGAGGGCTCTGATATCAACACTGAACCTCAAATCACTTTAACTGCCTTAGCTGGAAATCAAACATTTCACACAATGAGGGTGCAAGCTGTAGTGAAGGGAAGAACTCTCCAAACCCTTATAGATCCTGGAAGTATACATAACTTTCTGGACAGTCACATGGCTGAGGAATTAGGTTGTATTGTGGAAAAAATTCCAGGACAGTCAGTAATAGTAGCGGATGGCAACCATCTTGTGTGTGACTCAGTGTGTAAGGGGTTCACCTGGGCCTTGGGAGGTCTGTCCTTCACCACTGATGTTATGCTCATTCCTTTGGGGAGTTGTGACATGGTACTGGGTGTGCAGTGGCTCAATACTTTAGGCTCCATTTCTTGGAACTTTAGGCAGCTGACCATGAAGTTCTGGGTTAATAATCAGTGGCTAGAAGTAAGAGGTGTTCCCAGTAAGAAACTGAAAGTTTATGATAAAGAGCCATCTGCTAAATTACTTAATGAGGCTGCTCAGATATGTTTGATACAAACATGTGAAGTTGAAAGGGATATAGCTACATGCTTGGTCCAGCTGAGTGAAGAGAGAACTGAAGCACAGGAACTTAAGCAGCTGAAAGCAGCTTATTCTTGCATTTTTGAAGAACCCGTTGAACTTCCTCCTGGTAGGGGAGTTTTTTATCATAGGATCCACTTGGAAGAAGGGAGTAGGGCTGTTAATATCAGGCCTTATAGATACCCTCTTAGGCAGAAGGATGTCATTGAACAATTAGTGAAGGAAATGTTGGAAAGGGGTATTATCCAAAATAGCACAAGTCCCTTTGCCTCTCCTGTAGTGTTGGTGGGAAAGAAAGATGGAACTTAGAGACTTTGTGTTGATTATAGAGAGCTTAATAAAAACACAATTAAGCATAAGCTCCCTATACCAGTCCTGGAAGAGCTTATTGATGAATTGGCAGGAAGTGTGGTGTTTAGCAAGATTGATTTGAGGGCTGGTTATCATCAGTTAAGAATTCATCCAAATGATGTTTTCAAAACAGCCTTTAGAACTCATGAAGGGCATTATGAGTTCTTAGTCATGCCCTTTGGTTTGACCAATGCACCATCATCTTTCCAAAGCTGGATGAATGTTGTATTCAAGCCTTTACTAAGGAAGTTTGTTTTGGTATTTTTTTTATGACATACTATTCTATAGTAAGTCACTAGATGAACACCGGCAACACCTCACTGAAGTTTTTGAATTAATGAAATAGCATTCACTATATGTCAAGGCCAATAAGTGTCATTTTGCTACTGAAAAAGTAGAATACTTGGGTCATTTCATTACTGGGAAATGAGTTGAAACTGATCCATCTAAGACTGATGCAATAAGCTCATGGCCAGTCCCTTCCTCCATTAAGGAACTCAGGAGTTTCTTAGGACTCACTGGATACTATAGGAGGTTCATAAAAGGGTATGCTGTTGTCAGTAAGCCATTGACTGATTTACTAAAAAAGGGGCATTTGGGTGGAGTGAAGCAGCTCAAAAGGCCTTTAATGATCTTAAGTGAGCTCTCACCAGTGCTCCAGTCCTTGCCTTACCTGATTTCGGTAAGGGATTTGTGGTTGAGACAGATGCCTCTAAGCTAGGCATAGGAGCTGTGTTACTACAGGACCAACATCCCATTGCTTTCATTAGTAAAGCTTTAGGTCCAAAGTGGCAAAAGTTGTCTGTATATGAAAGGGAGCTTCTTGCTATGGTGCTGGCTGTGCAAAAATGGGAACAATACATTGTTGGGTCACATTTTGTGGTCAAAACAGACCAAAAAATCTTGAAGTGGCTGTTGCAACAGAAGATTTCAACACCCTTCGAACAGTTTTGGCTCTCAAAACTCATGGGGTTTGATTATGAAATTCAATATAAGGCAGGGAAAGAAAATGTTGCAGATGATGCTTTGTCAAGAGTTCAAGGCTCTAATATACTATTGCTGGCAATATCAGTAGTAGATTCAGACTTGGCATCTTCAATCATTACAAGTTATGCCTTGGATGACAATTTGCAAATAATTTACCAAAGCCTACCTGCTGGAAATCAAACTGATGCAAGCTTCACACTTCGAGATGGGTTATTGAGAAAGAAAGGAAGGATTGTTGTTGGTCCTAATGAGGATCTAAGAAGAAAGCTACTGCATTGGCAACATGCTACTCTAGAGGCTGGTCATTCAGGTAGAGAGCAGACTCTCAAAAGGCTTCAAGCTCTCTTCTATTGGAAAGGGTTGACTAAGGATGTGAGCCAATTTGTGAGAAAGTGTCAAGTATGTCAAGCTTCAAAGTATGACACATCAGCCAAGCCGGGAAAACTTCAACCTCTTCCTATTCCTCAGCAGGTATGGACTGATGTTTCTATGGACTTTATTTCGGGATTGCCTATGTCCATGAACATCAATGTAATTTTTGTGGTTGTGGATAGACTCAGTAAATATGCCCATTTCATACCTCTTAAACACTCATACTCTGCTATTGAAGTTGCTCAAGCTTACTTGGACAATGTGTTCAAACTTCATGGATGGCCAAGAAGTATAGTGAGTGATAGAGACCCTAAAACTTCATGTATGCTGTCAACATGGATGATTTTGTTTATTAGAAGTTTACCAGGGATGGCTCCTTTTCTACAAAATCTGCATATGTGATGCTTATCCGACAATGTTCCTCTATTGTTCCTTCTATTCAGGTCCCTTCTTCATGGTGGAAACATCTTTGGGACTTGCCCGTTTTTCCTAAATGGAAGATTTTCGGTTGGAAAATTTTTTATGACGCGTTACCATTGACTCATAAACTGCGTTCCAGGGGTTTACCAGTGGACACTGTTTGTGTTTTCTGTCAGTAGGATCAAGAGTCAGTATCTCATCTCTTTAGGGATTGTCCTTTGTCGAGCTGTTTTTGAGTCTGTGGTCCGTTGGGTTTTAATCGCAACTCTTTACATTCTGAACCTTTTCTAATTTGGTTTACCACTGTTATCTCCCTCTTCACTTCCTTCAAGTATTGGGACGACTTGGCTTGGTTTTTGGTTAACTTTGGGCGATTTGGTTGGTTCGTAATAACGTTCGCTTTCATCGGTCTTCTTCTTCTTCGAATATGCTATCGGAGATAGCAGCGAAGTGGGTTGCTAAGAATTCTCAGGTATATGAGGTAAAACAAAAATCCTGTCTTTTGCATCATGATAGGGACACGTCTCCTCCAAATTCTGTTCATTGTCTTCGGGGAAGTTCTTCGGATTCTGTGGATTTGTGTCTAATTTTCGACAGCGCATGGTCTTCGTCGGATAATTGTGCTGGTATGGGTTGGATTCTTCGAAGGATTGACTCTTCGCAGGTTCTTAAAGGTGGCGCAAGGGCTCGTCACTTAGCTTTAGCTCTTCAGGCGGAATTACAAGCGTGTCTCTGTGCACCCCAAATGGGTATTCGAAAAGGTTACAATGGTATTCTCATGTACACCGATTGTCTACCTTGGTTTCCTTGCTATGTGGTTCGGGGTCTATTCCTATTTTTGCTAATTGGCTATTCCGTGATATCAAGTTTGCTATTTTGAGTCTTACTTTGTGCATAATTAGAAAGGTCCCTCGTTCTTGGATTACTCCAGCTCATTGGTTGGCCACGACAGCGAGACGTCGTCAGCTTTTATATTTTTCTTTTTGACTTTTTATTTTGTTTGATAGTTTTTCTTGTCAAAAAAATAAATAAATAGATAAAATAATGTAATATCAACGTTGCTCATTAAAAAATAAATAGATAAATACTCTCTCTGTCCCTTTATTTTTGCCCCAATGTCATTTGTTGGGTCAAATATTATAAACTTTGACCATAAATTACCATTAATCTTATAAAGATAATATAATCATGAGTGATCTTGTTAGATTCGCCTAATTGCACATTTTATTAATATTACATTTTTATAATTTTTATGTTGATGGAAATGAAAATACGTGCGTTTTAAGACGCGTCTTGAACACCGTGAAAAGTCAAATGAGGCAAAAAAAATAGGGACAGAAGGAGTAAATAACATGGATGCACCTAATGTTCTCTGAACATTGACAGTAACATTCTCCACTGTTCGAAGATTTTCCTAATTTTGGCTGATGACTATTCCTCAGTAATAATCTTACTAGCTTTTATTCAATTTTGGTTGTATTTCGAGATTTTCGACCCTCTTTCCCGCCATCACCCTAGCACATAGGCCCACATAATTTATTCAATATTACGGAGTACCAATATAGCTATGGTTGCCAACTCCAAGCATGAATCATGCATTTTGATTACTATTAATTTGCACTAAGGAGCCCCTGGATGCAACAAGCAACACATCCTTGTAACGTGCACTTGCACATAAGTGAAGCAAGCAAACAACTCAAGGATTTACCAGAGAGTAAACCACAAAACCTGTTACCATTCTACACTCGATTAAGCAAGACATAATTTTGTCAACTATAAATAAATCATCATACTTTACCAGATTGAACGTTCACTGAATCAGCAAGGAATACAGTTTTAATCTTTTAACATAAATCAACACGCATAACACAGCAAATCTACTATCAGTTTTGGATGAAACTAACATAATGCCCTGAAAGAGCAACTCCCTCAAATCGTTAGACCTACACTTCAGAGAAAAGCAATGAAAATAATTTGGCAACACTGTTTCTTGCAGAAATTAACTGACCCTAAAAAGAATATACATTATCATGCTCCTTAATGTTAGACCTACAGTAGTTACAGCAAAACCAGGCAATTTCACCACTGATATTCCTGTCTCACTCTCCCAGAAAGACCAAAATGAAACGGTAGAATGATTTCAGGTCAGAGGCAATGTATATGAGCACAAAACCCTTGTATCCAGAGAATTACTAGCCCTCCCCGACTAAGCTCAGCTACAAAAAAGAAACTTGAACTAGAGCTGAATCTTCTGTCCAAATCTAGCAACGTTAACCGGTTGATCAGGACTTGTTCAGGATGTATTTTTCATACAAAGCAATATAATCTTTCTTCTTAGCAGGGGCCCGAAGCTTAAACACCTCATCACCAAAATTATGTTCAGTGAGCTCTTGCTTGAGCTTCTGAATGGTGAACTTTCTATAGTCTTGCGTGTCATTTTGCTGACTGCTTTCATCATCATCACCGGTAAAAGCAGAATCACAATCACCTGCTGAGGCTGCTTGCTGTAGTGGACTGATTGTACTTTTTCTTCTTTTGCTTGCCCTTGCTTTATCAACATCCATATCCCCCGCAGAGTCCACTGCCACATCATGCTCATCCACCCTGGAACGCTTCCCATGTGAGGCAGACTTCAGCTTGGCATCAAGGGCAGACTCATTCAAACGAACTGATGTCAGCTCTTGCTGGACCAGGTCAAGTTTAGCTTGGGTAGCCTGCAGCTGATGAGACAGTGCCTCTGCTCGGCGATTTGCTTCACCCCTAGCAACACGCTCGGTCTCAAGAAGACTCTCCAGTACTTGAACAGTGCTAGCTCTTTGCTCACTGTTAGATTTCATCAGCAATTCAATTTCCTTCTGCCTTTCTTCAACCTGAGCCTCCAGCAGTCTTACTTTAGCATTGGCATCCGTTTCGGATGTACGGAGTGTTTTCAGTTCATTTGCTAGATCATTTTTCTCTCTCTCCAAGTGATCAATTTGCCTCTCAGCCCGCTCAATATGGGCCAATCTTTCCATAGCAGTCCGCTGAATTTCATTCTTTTCCTTCTGAGCAGCAGCTGCATCTAATCGTGCTTTATCAGCCACCTCAGTAGCTCTTTTAGCTTCTTTTTCAGCAACTCTACATCTTTCTTGCACCTCATCAAACCTCTTGAACTCAGACTGATATTTCTGTTCCAGATGTATTTTCTCCTGCTCAAGTGTGTTAGCTTCTCTCTCATATGATTGCGCGGTAGCATTTGCAGCATTCAGCTTCTCATTCAACTCCTTTATGTCACTTCTCATGCCTGCTATTTGAAGCTCATAGCTAGCTATCTTGGATCCAGCAGCCTGAGGGAAAGAATGTAAATCTAATAAATGAACTTATATAACAAAGAAAACATAAAATGCTAATATCAACAAGCCAATGGGATTAGTTCATGAGGTCAATAGAGTACCAAAGAACACTCACAAGAATATTCTGGTTATTATTCAGTATTTACCTAAAATAAATCAAGGAATTAACCATATATCTGCAAGTATTAATGATTATTTTTTAATTCAAAACAAGCTATACAAGATACCTTCAATTCAATTTCATTTGGGGTTTAAAAAATACCTTCAACTCAAAACCCAAAGTTGCCAATCGCTGCTCCGCATGCTCAATATTTGCTGCTTGCTTTTTAATTTCCTCTTCCTATAAACATAACAATGAGTAGAAAGATTAACATGTGAATATTGAGCTCACTATAATTCTGTTGTAAAACTTATAATTACAACTACATGTTATTTTAATTTGTAAATATCCTGTCAAAAAAAAAAAATTATGTTTAAATAGCACAGGACAGCAAAGGCAGAAAACCATTATAACTTGACAAAAAATAATAAAGACCTTCTTTGCCAGACTACTGGAAAATTCACTTCTAATAGTATCTTCCCGTGATTGCCTAGTCTTATCTGCACGCTCCTGCACAGCAGCTGCCTTTTCAAGAGCTGCTTTAGCTTCTCGAACAGCAATATCATATTTCCTCTTCCATTCATCTGCTTCCTCTTGAGAAGATTGAACTTGTTCACGAGCAGCAGCCAATCTTGCTTCTGCAGCACTAGTTCTGGACTTGAGAACATCTCTATCAGCACTCGCTTGTTCTTCTTCATCTTTCTTCTTTGATAGGACATGCTCATATTTCCTTTTCCAATCAGAAGATTCCTGCCTAACAGACTCCAGAGATTTCAACAGGCCGGAAGATTTTTCCTCCAAGGAGCTGCATTTACTCTGCAAAGAAGTTATATGACTCATATACTCATCAGCAACCTTCTTCTTTTCATTTATAGCATCCTCATAACGCTTCATATACTCAGATTTTGACTTCTCATTTGCTTCCAACTGTTTGTTGAGCATATTCATCTTATCTTCGATAGATCGACACTTTAAACTTAAGGAACTTTTCTCAGATGTGACCTGATCAATTCGCTTCCTGACAAGGTCTGCAATTGGACCTTCCAAACTGGAAAACTTTAAAGTTTAGTTAGCCCAGTCGACACTAAGAAATTTCAAAGGAAAAGAGGAGAGCAAACCTTTGCAGAAGAAAATTTGCTAGTCTATGCCATTTTTCAGGACCATAAGTTGACTTTTCAAATTCTGAACAAAGGTCATCAAGGATCTGCATATCGAAATATTCTCAAAGTCAGAATTCCAAATGCAAGATTGCAAGAATGTATAGATGTAGTGAAACAAGCACTTGTGCACCCACTTGCAAACAACATCATGTCATGACAATAAGTGCCACCACAAAATCTAATGTATCAACGCACATAAGCAGCAAACATCAAAAGGCAGCTAAACATATTTCCTTTAATCTTCTTTAAACAGTAGGACACATAGAGCACAAACAAGTAGCAGCTTTTGAATTCCGGTACACTATAGAAAATTACATACCATAGCACTATTAACAAAAAGATCTCCAACATGATGGTATGATTGAATGGTCAGAATACTAAAAAGGGGTTGAGCAATTATCCAAAAGTCCCAAAATAAAATCAAATAAACAATTTGGATAGGAATCTGGAATTGGATTGCAAAATCCAAAATTTTGATTTCCATATTGCTTTGTTGAATGCGTAATCATTCAATCTAATCCCAAACTCTTTTGACAAAATAAAAACTAAAATGGAGATGTTAAACGGTTGTTTTTTATTACAACCTCTCTAATGTCAAAGGGGGAAAGGTTGCACATATCAGCCTCAACCCCCTCCCCCCTTTCCATATTGCTTTGATGAATGCGTAATCATTCAATCTAATCCCAAACTCTTTTGACAAAATAAAAACTAAAATGGAGATGTTAAACGGTTGTTTTTTATTACAACCTCTCTAATGTCAAAGGGGGAAAGGTTGCACATATCAGCCTCAACCCTCTCCCCCCTTTCCTTCCCTGCCATGGCAGAAGCATCTTTAAACGCCCTTGAGTACTTTGATGGTTACGCAATGACCAAAACTATCACGAACATCTTTCCAAAACCAATAATCACCACCACCCCCCCCCCCACCTTTCCCTCCAGCTTCACCTTCTATTAAGATGCAAACTTAAAGACGGGAGTATGGGACAGAAGGATCCCCTTTGCATTTTTTTTTTTCAACCGGGGGGGGGGGGGTGTAATTTGTAAATATAAGGGTGGGAATGGATTTGACATAATTTTTGGTAGAATTTAGAATTCAAATTTTGCAATCCAAATATCTTAGATTGGAATGGATATGACAGAATATTTGAATTAATAATACGGAGTATGAATTATCAAGATCCCACATGATTATATTTTGCTAAACATATAAATTAATAATTAAGGTCAATTGTAAGAATATGATATTGTAAATTTTTAAGAGTAGGTGTGTAGCAACTAAAGGTGAACAGATAAAGTATACTCCAATAATTATAATAGCGTAAAAAAATTATAAAAACCTAAAAAGACTTTAAATCAAATTTTATCGCGACAACTGCAGCACAATCTGAAAGATCTTCTGGATCTCTCTTTCTCTCTCTCTCTCTACACCCACTCTTTACATTTTTGAATCCCTGTCACTACCCTGTAAACAAAACATAGCTAGACCAAACCCAGCCCTTGAAGGAATTACTTTATGTTCTACCTTAGCAAAACTGCAAATCAGAAATTTTACTTGCCCAATGAGATGAGGTTCTGAACTTTGACAAAAATTAGACTGACAATTGAATATGAAGCTTTGAGTATTGAGGGATATACCCCAAGAAAACCCATCCGGGATTGAACTTATTATGTAATAAGGTTTCAGGATGGAGTTACAAACTAATACTATCTACAATACAAGAATTTATGTACCTCAAAACTTTATGTACCATTCCTAAATGCCATCAAATAGAAAAGATGGAGACGGCCATTTCAAGTCTCCATTCTAACCAATTAAACTGTCTGAGACAGACCTAGTAATCCTACAAAACTAGTCTCAGATGTGTTGTCTACGACACACAGAGAGGAAGGGGCCGAGTGAAGAAACAGGAGAGCAGCAGCCAGAAGTTTGATTAATAGACAATAAAGATGGAATTAAACAAGGTAAGCATAGAGATGCACAAAATAAATTATATATAAATAAATAAATATTTAAAATAAAAATTAGAATAAAAGGATTGTGCAGGAATTTCTAAATTTATAAAGACAGCCATCAGATGAAAAGAGTAAGAGCTACAAAAACAAATCACCTTGAAGACTTGCTCCAACTTTGCATCGGCAGAATGACAAGCTGCTCGCAATCTCTTTTCCATATTCTGAATAGCATTCAAGCATTTCATCTCTGCCTCCATATAAGCATTCCTTTTGTAATCCTGAATAGACAGTAAAATAATCAAGGATCTAAAAGCCAAAAAATGATCCAACCTAAACTTAGGATCTCAAAAGCCCACAAAATTATAGCTCAAAAATCTCACCCAAATATTGAGATTGCGCATTAAAATTAGTGTGACTACAGTGAATTTAGACCCAACAAGACAACCCAACCTTACTATCTGAGAGAAAAATGATTTAACCAGGGTAAATATTTTAAGATCATACTAAACGTTAATATCAAACGGCAAAGCAAACCCAAAAATCTAGACCCGATCAACATGTTTGACAGTCTACAATAAAGTCTTGTCACAATCAAATTATTTAACACCATTGGTGTACAACTGAAATTTTACAGCACCAACAATGATATAGCATTTTACAGAAGCAATTGCTCAAAAAATAATCAAACATACCACTTCTTTGATTATCGGAAATAGCAAATTAAAAAGACCTTTAAAAAAATTGGAACATCATATAAGTCAAAAAAATTTAACTGTCCCCAAGTTGTCTGCTGCTAAATATACTGCCGAACATCAGTTCAGGAACAATTTATACTACCGAACACTTAATAAGTGATTCAAACACTATATCTGCAGTAGCCCACCTCCAATGGATGCAGTCAGTACTCCAGGCATTAAAAAAAATTATTGCAGATGAAGAAACAAGTACAGTAAATAGAAATTGCAAGTCGTATATTAAGTACCTCAAAAGCCTTCTTAAAGAATGCTTGGAGTAGCTTCTCAAATTTCTGCCTAACTGGACCAGCCCCCACAGCACAAGCATTAAAGATACCCAAGGCCTTCTGTACAGCCACTTCATGTGCTTCTCTTAGTGCTGCCTAAAAACCAAAACAATTAAAAAATATGTAACAGAGACGCGATAAAAAAATAAAAAAAAATAAAATAATTAATACAAAATATATATATATATATATATATATATATATATATATATATATATATATATATATATATTCGGAACCAAACTTACTTCCTCAGCTGGCTTAGAACGGTCAAAAGAGGACATATACTCTTCAGTAGCGGAATCATATGCCCTTCTGCACTCAGATTCTTCAACACTCTACAGAATAAAGAGTTGATGCATTAGACAAAGCATTTAGCTTTAATTAATACAGATTATCATTGCAAATATAAACCAGACTGCAGAAATGGGAGATAACAACCGAACTAGAAATGCTTTACCATATACTCCCTTCGTCCCTTATAGTTTGCCCCATTATCTTTTTTAAGCTGTCCCTAAAATATTACCCCATACCATCACTCATGGGGGACAACTAAACTCTTACAAAATTAATTTTAGGTCCCACAACTCTTCTCTCTCATCAGTTCCACTCAATAAAACCTTAATAAAATAAAATATGACTATGGAGCAAACAATTGGGGAAGGATGGAGTAATATATTTCAGCTAAGGAAAAAGGAGAGTTGAATAAAAATATTAGAAAAATGAAACTTTAGTTATAAAGTGAATTAGAAAATTAATATCTTGAGTAAATATTCTACTAGTAAGCTATATGACTCTGACTGTCACTTTTGACTCTACTTAGATCCCACAATTTTAAGAAGATTATACTTCCTTCGTCTTCAAAATTTGCCAACACTCTCCTATTTGGAATTTGCAAAATTATTGCAATATTTACTTAATTTGGCTAATGTTTCTCTACATCTCTTCCCTCATTTGTCTCTCCTCTCTCATTATAATCTGAGCATCCCCCTATGTTTCAAATTTTGTAGAACAGAGGAAGTTAGAAGGAAAAGGAAAAGAAAAAGCCTAAAAAAGTATCATAAAATGGAAATGAGAGATTACACATATGACAGGGATGCACAAGTAATTCATATTGAATGTGAAGTACACCACCAATCCACCATGAGAACAAATAGCTAATTATTTCAGATCTAAACCTACAATCTGAAAACTATACCATCAAGAGATAGACAGGACAGACAGGACCACTCCTTACCCTCCTACTTACTAAATAGATATCTCCTGGGTGCCTAAAGGTGTGGAGCATTGATCATATCATATGAAAATGAAGGTCAATGCAGCAACACTGCGCAATGCTTGTACACCACAGGTGATTTAAAGCACAATACAAATATTCACACCACAGTTATTTTTGCACATATTTTTGCTTCTCAATCAGATCTGACAATGCACAAGGAAAGCAAATTCCATAGAAACAACTACAGGAGGCAAATTCAAATAATCATAGGTATAATTATACTTCCTCCGTTCCCCTAATATGCAACATGGGGAGAGGGGGGGGGCACGGATTTTAAGAAGAAGAGAGCGATAGAGAGGAATAAAGATAGGAACCCATGTGATGAGAAGAGAGAAAGAGAGAAAACATGTGCAAATAGGGAAATGTTGCAATATTAGTGAAACTTCCTAAAATGGTAATTGTTGCACTATTTGTGGAATGGAGGAAGTATTATTAACCATGGACGTAGCATCACATCTGCTCTAAATATGTCAAATAGGCTCTGACTAAGAAAGCCCAAATCAACACCAAGAAACTGATGAACTCTGGCAATCATATCTGTTTGCATCAAAGAGTGATATAAATGGAGACATCTTGCATCAAGCAGCCAAAACTTATACTAATTGCACAAACATAATATTATAACTGAATACTGACCTGCCAAGAAGATGTAATGGTAGGGACTGCCCCATGATTTAATGCATCCAAAAATGATTGTGTAATACCAGCTAGCATTGGTCCATTCATTGTGGTTGCTCCCATTTGCTTTGGCCTAGTTCTCTCAAACACAAACCTCGTCAACGCATCCAATCCAGATTTAAATTCTGGCCTCAATCTGTCTAACTGCACATAGTGAATATTGTATCAGTAGACTATCTAAAGAACAATGAAAAAACAGCAATTAGGTGAATACTAACTGAGATTTGGTCCATGCGCTGTAGTTGACTTTCATTGTTTAATGGCCGCACAAGAGTGAAGCATTCTCTATCTGGAAAAAGAGCTCGAATTGACTCCCGAATCTAATCATCATAACATTTATGGGTGAGCAGTTGTAACTGGACATGTATAATAAATTTAACATACTAAGCAATCTCTCAACATAATTCATACACACAAAGCATAAAACACAGTGTCTAAACTCTAATGTAACAAAGAGCATTCTTTACTTTACCAAGTCTTTGTAAACAAATAAATACAAAAAGAACAGAATGTTTTAACATTTACATCCAATCAACTGCTGAAAACAACAGTCTCTCCAATTATATGGTTGTTTCTATATTTCCTGCCAATAATTACCTCATTCTTGGCAGAAACATCTTTTGCACCTCCTTGTACAGGTCTCAAAGCAAGCTCCAGATAATCTCGGGGAGTTATTTTCCTATTATCTTCAGTCAAGTCCAAATAGAAGTCCTGAAAGCAATATTTGACAAGATCATTCCTAAGAAATATACAAAATTGGATCAGTTGCTAGTCATGCTACAAAAGAAATTACCCTTAAAAGCCAAACAAAGATTGGAGAGAACTGTCCTAGCTCAGAAGCTGATGTCTTGCCTCCGGAAGCTCTCACTCGAATATGTTTGGTCATTTCAGTTACAAGAGAGAGACGATCGAGTGCAGCCTCATCAATTCCACCCATCTGAATCAAATATAGGAAAAATTAATGTACCAATTTTGGAATCATAACTTATATTCAGAGATCAGTGTTATATTTGCAATGTATTTCATGTATCAAACACCAACAAATCACACAGCTAGAATAACAGTGCAAAAGAATTTTATTGACAAGAAACAAAAATAAACGTGTACTGTATGTTCATATTCTGAACCTAATATGGGTTGGTATGGGTGTAGTGACGAGAGATAAAGAAGGGTCAGTTTTATATGCAGCATCCAAAAGAATAAGGGCATGGTGGTCGGTCGAAGTAGCGGAAGCAAAGGCAATTACCTGGGCTCTAAACTTGGGATCAAAGTTCGGACACAGCAATGCTATTGTAGAAACTGATTGCCAAGTCATTTTCACAAAACTCATGAGGGAGGAGAGGCACAACACGGATCTGGACATGGTGTTAAGTGATGCTATGGCTCAAAGTACACGGCATAGTAGCCTACAATGGAGCCATGTGAAGAGGGAAGGAAATACGGTGGCTCATAATCTTGCAAAATTTATCCCCTTTGATCCCGAGCAAATTTGGTTTAATTGTGTTCCCCCTACTGTTTCCCACTATGTAAGGATGGATATTTTTGCTATTTAATTTATTGATTAGCTTTCTTTCAAAAAATAAAAAAAAAAATAAAAAAATAATAATAATAATAATTCTGAACCTAATATAATAGACAAAGAGCAGTATTCAAATTTTGCAATATATCAAACTCCAATATATCACACAGCTTGAAAAATCAAGATATTCTGTCAGGAGACTCAGGACTACATTCTACAAGCAATTAATGGCTTGCTAATAAACACAAATAGACATGTTTCTAACCTGGTTGTAGATGAACATGCTGGACAATAGGACAGCCAAGGAAAAGATCTGGGTGCTGTATGTTCCCTGAAGAAGACTCCGATTACAACAGAGGATATATTTAAAACACTTCAAGAAAATAAATAATTGCAAAATAAAAAAAGCATAAACATTGATGCTAGACCACCCTTGATGCAAACCTAACATTAACTAATGCTAACTTGCTTAGAGCATCTATTCTAATGATCCACAATTTTGAATTATGAGTCTATCTCTTCCTTTTTTCTTGTGCCATAGCCCATTGGAGGACAGAGATAGAGAGAGGCAGATCATTGGTTCATGGGATGGTTGAATCATCCTCTCCTCCTCTCTATATCTCTATCCTCATTTCTTGTGCCATGGAAGGATAGAGATTCAACAACCAAAAATGTATTGTGAAATATATTGCCCTTAACAATCAAGTCCAAACATAAATTACTTTCAAACCCAATAAGTAGGGAATTCTAACCGTCTGATCATAGGCATCAATCCCCTCACTGTCCAAGAGAATTAGGTTATATTCAGTTCCATCTAAAGCAGTCCTCTTTAGCGGAACGCTCCATAGCCAAAGCCCTTTGGTGCACGGCTTATGGGTAGATGCAACTTGAAATCCGCTGCTCCTGCCTAGAAGCTAAAATAACATGAACCATGTAAACCAATCAATGAAATAATAATTTCAAAATTGAAAGAAAAGGAATATAATGAAATAAAAGTAGTTTGTATTACGATGATCACCAGCTGATGACATACAAATTTGGAAAACCAACTTGAGTAAGAGCATGAACATAAGAGGAAATTTAATGAAGAATAAGCATCAAGCAGTCAAGACACGTATTAATTTAATGTAAGCATCAAAAGCTCAAGACACAAAGATTATCACACGGTGCCCAATTTCGTATGGAAATGCAGAATGCATAGCAATAGCTTGCTTTGCCATCTCAATGTTTCTCTAAAGCAAAGAGATATAGCTACAGAAAAGTTACAATTAAGCTTAAGCCTAAGATATTAAATACAGCTCAGCAGCAAAGCCATAATCAACCAAGTACAGAAGGAGGCCTGATGTTACGCAGGACATATGCCTCTGTTTTTTTTTTTTTACTTGCAATACTTTTTTTTCACGTTTGCCAATGCAGAACTTCAACCATTAATATCTTTTTTTTTTTTAACAACCATTAATATCTTAATTTATGCATTTGCAAAATTATAAAAATAAAATTTAAATAAAGTACACATTGAGATGGATCTAACACAATCTCATATGGCTATATGAATAGTGTACTTTCATAACATAAAAGATTAAAAAAAAAAAAAAAAAAAAAAAAAAAAACAAGGGAATTACTTTTTACATGAAAATTATATTGTATTACAAAGTTGTAAAACACCAATATGCAAGATTGGATTGTTCAGTGATCACCAGGCAGCTCTTTATTATCAGGTCCAATTATATAAATTACATTGTTCTACTTTCACACATCAGTGCGCTACAAAAAGGATGACACATCCTAACATTCAAAAATTTCTCTTTGACAATAGGAGGAGATAATAAGATACTTCATATATGCTAGACAGGGAGATGAAGACATCATTTAAAAAAAAAAAAAAAAAAAAAAAAAAAAAAAAAAAAAGATTCTTTATATGGCATTTTCTCTTGCAAACTACCTATGATGACAAAAGATAATCATGGTATTATGAAGACAGGCTTAAAACAGCAAAGTCAAGTGCAGCATTCCAGGAAGTAGTATCACATCATAAATGTTCTAATTCACTTTTTGATAGGTTACAAAGAATCAAAGGGAGAATTACAAAGGAAACCAAAATATGTCACAACCCTAATAAAAATAAAATTAAAAAAAAAAAAAAAAAACTTATAAGGATAACACATGCAAAGAGTTTAAAACAACAGCACAACATCCTCAAAATAATAGTAGAAAAGCTTGTAGGGGTAATTGGTAAAGCTTTCCCCATATAATTTACCTTTCCTCTCCTTCCAAGTACGCCACCAAATAGTAAATATAAAATATAAATAAATTTCCACAAATCTGCAATCCATTTATCCTTCAACCTCCTCTTACAGTCTCCCAGAATGTCTTTCATTTTACCAAGCTGGAATGTTGGACTCAGTGAATTCTCAACATATTAAAAACTAAGGGCTATAAATTATTTTTAAGAACCAACTAATGTCATAATGTATTTCTGCTACTGAATCTATGCAACTAATACAGATTATTTATCTACTCAGACTCCAGAAACTCTTAAAATCCTTCAATAGCACTACAGCAATACCATTTGGCCCATAAATCTTCAAGGCATTATGCTTGGTAGATACCATTAATCCAATTTCATGTCATCATTGTGTACTACGTAAAGTTAGCATAAGGGTATACAGCTCCATCATGAATTACTTTCCAGTTTCACCTACAATAATTTATGGGAACTACATCGCAGACCATGTTACAGAAAATATACGTCATAGCACTATCACAGTAGCAAATAAATTGAGAAAGCTTTAGGCTACTAAATGGGATTCTTGAGATAATGATGGTAAAATAGGCCTTCCAAAATGTGGTCTTTGATTAGGTTGGAAAATAATTAGTAGCAAAGTTACAATCTACGGCACTCAATGGCTTCTTGAATATACAAGTCCATGAAAAGAGGGAATCAAAGCCAGGTAAATCCTTGTTGCTTATCATTTTATCAGTGAATGGAACATGTGGAAAGAGACTCAACAATAATAACCACCACCATTAAATATGAATTGCACCAACTATATGGTCCCTTAGGATGTTAAAATGCAAGCAACCTAACCCCGAGCCTATCTAGATTAGACTACCACAAAGACAACTTTTGAATGGCAAGACATTATGCCTCATCTAAATGCTTTCAAAAAAACTCTATTAAAGGATATATCGTGCCAAAAAAATATGAACAACCTATTGTTTAAAAGGGCCCAATATCTATGGAAATACATAGGAAGTTTTTCGAAGAAAGGTGCAAGCCATTAAATGACAGTGTCAAAGCCTAAGGCCATTTCTATATGCGGCAATAATACAACGCATCAAGCCCATATTTTTTCTTAGACTTCGTTTGTTTTGATGGAAAACATTTGTTATGGAAAATCATCTTCTAAAGAAAACAATTTTCTATGGAAAACATAAAAGTGAAAAGGGTTTTCCTTCGTTTGATTATCGGAAAACTTATGATGAAATAGAAAAATGGAAGTTAAAAGGAGGGGAAGGAAGAAGAGAGAAAATAGAGAAGTGAGGAATAAAAGGAAAATGTGGCATAATTTCTTTACAATTGGAAAATGGCTTTCATTCCATAAAAAAGTAATTTTCCACCTATAGAAAATTTGTTTTTCACCCTAGTCGCACATTTTCTTGTCTTTCTTATTCATTTTACCCAAGTTATCACAACATTCCATATAAAGCATCTAATTGCATGAAAATCCAGAATAAAGGAACTTTGATCTTTATAGAAATAATTTGATTGCCTACAACAGCTAGAATTTGGTTCTCAAAGGAAGTTGTGTAAGCAATGTGACTACTATCGCAGTCTTAATCACAATAATAGTCACGGAGCCAATTACGCAGGCAATGCAGATAGTTTGTATCTGTTGCATAACTTGCAGCCTCATACCGCGGTCATAGCAAACTCAATAACATTCACAGCACGGTGCTGATTATTGACTTATAATTTACAACTCCACTTCCACCATCATATAGTGCTACTTAAGGATTATAAAGGAATAGTCTCAATACAATCAAATTACATTCTCCATTCACACCCCCAAAATCAACCCTAACTATCACAATCGAGCAACGTTGGCAACACAACCACCTCGTTAAAAATATCAAATAAAATCGAAACTTCACAAGAACCACCACTATCTAGAATCAATATAACAGTCGCTAAGCCTAGATACATAAAATCATCTTAATTTTTCCGTTCTTCAGTAAAACAGTCGCATTCAAAATTCCATCAAAGCAAACAATTCCAAAAGTTCAAACACATAATTAACTAAATTCAAACTTCTTCTTCAACCTTCCACAACAAAACCAACACCACTAAAACCCTAATTGAAAACCCTAACCCTAATTCCACAAAAATGAAAAAGAACTAACCTGATTGAGAATAAAACTCTTGCCTTGACGAGCACGACCGCAAACAGAAACAACACCAATAGGTTCTTTAACAAGCTGAAGCACCGCTAAAGCTTCTGGATCTAATCGAAACTTTCCTTTTTCATCGCAATACACGAATCTAATTGGGCGAGCTGGTCCAGTGACCGCCGGCGCCGGCGAAGAAGACGACGGCGACTGAAATTCCGACGCCGGAGATCGCAACGGCGGTGAAGGAGTTTCCGGCGAGGAATCGCCGTTGTCTTTGGCGGCGCTGATGCTTCCTCCTCGGAAGAGTCTTTGCATCATTTTTCGAAGTTGTTTGCTTTGTTTGTGCCTTTACACCGCTAAATTCTTTCTTTTATTTCTTTCTTTGCAACGTTGTTTTAGAGAGAGGGGGGAATTTAAATCGTGGTGTTGAGGAGTTTAAAATTTGCGAGGTTGCGAGGGGTGTTGGATGGTCTATGAGACTATGAATATG
This sequence comes from Chenopodium quinoa, assembly GCF_001683475.1. Lineage (NCBI taxonomy): Eukaryota > Viridiplantae > Streptophyta > Magnoliopsida > Caryophyllales > Amaranthaceae > Chenopodium > Chenopodium quinoa. The sequence goes on from NW_018743033.1 coordinate 391,248, forward strand.
CCCTCTGGCCTATTGGGTTACTTGGGTATGAACTGCGGACTATGGTTGATGGATTTGGATCATCAGGGTCTGGTTCTCGAAATAATATTCAAAGAAAAATCTACTCTTTTTCACTGAGCTTCTCTCTCTAAAACAAGAGCTTCTCTCTCCTAATTCATAGAAAATTGGGGCTTGCCCCTCTTAGTTGTCCATCGGTAGTCCAGAAAGTAATCTCTATGTTGGATGGTCTTTGACTATGACATGTATGTTGGTTGTTGTTTTGTTGGATATGAACTACAAAGTATGGTTGATGGACACGGGACTCGGGTCTGGTTCTCAAAAAATTGGTCAAATAAATATCTACTCTTTCTATTTTCTTTCAACTACACTACATAGTAATCGAAAAGATTCTACAGAATACAATAGACAAAGTGTATGTAAGCCACACATAGATAGACATTTACAAGCTTCCTGATTGGTTCTTACTGTGGGTCTTGCTATATATTCTCACTACAAAAAGTAAACTAGAGTCCATTTTATCAACTGTATGAATGACAAAAAAATTCCTCTATACACAAGCTTCCTGATTGGTTTTTAATGTGGGTCTCGCTATATATTTTCGCTACAAAAAGTACACTAGAGTCCATCAACTATAAAATAATTCAAGGACAGTAGATTCCTCTATATAACCAAGAAGATTAAGTTAAGCTTCAGTTCAATTAGTAATTCAAGCTTATTATTTGCTTTTTAATTTTTACATTACCTCTAATTTCACTTGAATTAGCATAGCCTGTTCTGTACACCTGAGTGTACCTTCCTCTAGAGTCCATCAACTATAAAATAATAAGCTTCCTCTATATAACCAAGAAGATTAAGGTAAGCTTCAGTTCAATTAGTAATTCAAGCTTATTATTTGCTTTTTAATTTTTACATTACCTCTAATTTCACTTGAATTAGCATAGCTTGTTCTGTTCACTCGGATGTACCTAGGACATTTTTGTAATTACGTCTAGTAATTAACATGTGACTCACGCATGGCTCCCTCCTTTTGCTTTCAATTTGGCTTTGTTCTCTGTACTCTCTCTTCTTCTTCAAAATTAAAACGCAAAATTTTAGCAATTCTTCAAAAAATCATTCAAATTGAAGATTTATTTTACAATTATTGAAGCTTTGAAGTACATAAACTAAACAAAAAAAAAAAAAAAATCAAAAGCTTGTGTTGCTTATTAATGGCGGTATTGAATCTATTGCAAATGATCCTCTTCAAAAATCATTCAACAATCTAATCCAGGTATTATTTTAACCATTGATTAATTTATTGATTCATAATATGAGTAATGAATTTTTCGAATTGCTTTGCATGAACTGGAATTGCGAATTTGATGTGAATTTGGTCGAATGCATTGCATGTATTAATGAGCATAAATTAATGAGAATAGTTTGATGCATTTAATGCACATAATAATAATAATAATAATAATAATAATAATAATAATAATAATAATAATAATAATAATAATAATAATAATAATAATAATAATAATAATAATAATAATAATAATAATAATAATAATAATAATAATAATAATTTGATCTTGATTTCTACTTAAACTTTTAATTTTGATGACTGAGCAGATTTAATTGAGCATATTCATAACCTGTTCCGGTATAATATAGCAAACCGAGGTGAATAGTTGTGCAATCAAAAATCAAATGAGAAAACCTAAATGAGCATATTTTAATTTCATTTACAAAGTATTAAAGCCATATAAGTGAAATAAATGAGCATATATATTTCAACTGGTGATTTTGAACTGAAATTGATCTTTTTGCATTTGATCAAATTTTTTTTATATAAACCATAAGTCATTCAAATGGTTAGAGACAATAGTATTGTGCTCAATTTAATGTTCTTTGCTCATTTGAACTAATTTTGCTAATGATGAAATAATGTTGTACAAGCTAAACAGTAGATGCATTCTTATTGTTGCAGAAGATCAAATGTATGTATAATTGGACAACCTATACAGAGAAGCTGTAGAATCAGAGCTACTTGGTTTCAATACAATTGAAAAAGCATTCAAAATTGGTAATTTCGAGTATGTTGGTATTGGTTTGCTTATTTGTGAAATGAGCAAAATTGGTTTACTTATTTGTGAAATGAGCAAAATTGGTTTTTGCTTATTTGTGAAATGAGCAAAATTGATTTGCTGATTTGTGAAATGAGCAACATAGTTTTGCTCATTTGACCAAATTGATCAAGGAAATAAGGCAGCATGTACCATTGCGAGCACTTTGATAGATGCTCCAAATGAGTCTTTTAGGAACCAAATTGTTATGGCTTACCTGAAAGCGTAATGTTAAGGTGTTGATGTCCCTTAGTGCACTAATGTAAGTTTCATGGCATTATATTTAATAATGGGATACCTATGTAATGGTTGCAGTGGGTTTTTCATGCCTTGTGAAGGAGTATAGAAGGTATTCAAGGCGGGTATTTGCCCCGAAGTGTGCTGCTGCTCGTACAATTGCAAAACCTGCTGATGTGCAATCTGGCACAGTTAACATCATAGTATGTGAGGGTTCCTACATAGGGACTATTACAAATGGACCAGGGGCTGCTGCAACTAGCGCTAGTCCAAGTGCAGCAGTGTTGAACTTGTGCCTTTTGCTTGTTACTGTTGTTAGACCTGGTCTTCTGGGGTGCGTTAAACTACTTTGTAATCTCATTTGCTTGTATAGAACAGAAACAAAAATTTGAGATCACTAATCCAAGTATAAAGTATGTGAGATGTTTAATTTTTTTTTTTTTTTTTTGTTTTTTTTTTTTTGTTTATTATTATCAAAGGAGCATTAATTCTTGTTTTAGGGTTGAGGTGGAATCTATTAGCCATGTATTGTTTGATTGTGATAATGTTATATGCATTTGGGAGCATAGTGATTTTTCAGATTTGATTCAGGTTGTGGCTGGTATGGATCATGTGCCTAGACTACTATGGTATGCAAACAGGCTGAAGAGAGGTGAATTTCGAAAACTAATGACAAATTGCTGGGCAGTGTGGTTCTGTAGAAACTACTTTGTTCATGAACAAATTAATCTCAATCCAGGGATTACATCCAAAGGTTTAGTGCAATTGGTTGATGACTATCGTTTTTACTCAGAGCTCGTCAGAAGCACTACAACAAGTCCTGCTCGTTGTATATCTTCTGCAAGTTGGTTTGTATCTCCTGAAGGGGTAATAAAAATAAACATTGATGCTCACATTGCAAGATCAAGCTATATGGGGTTAGGTGCTGTTGTTAGAAGCCATGAGGGGAAGCTACTGCTCGCTGCAGTAAAAAGGGTGAAGGGGTCTTGACCTGCTGCTAATGCGAGGTTGCTGTTGTTTGCTACGGGCTACAGTTGGTGAGAAGACTCGGCTACAACAATGTATGGGTGGAGTCAGATGCTTTGGAGGTGGTTCAAGCCATTAACAAGCAAGCTTGTGGAATATGCCCGTGTTTTTTTTATCTATGAGGATATTTAAATGTTAGCTAATTATGTTAATGTAATTGCTTTTATTCATTTAAGGAGAACGGGCAATACCACTGCTCATCTTGTTTCAAGATGGGACACAAACGGGTGTTCGGAGTTAGAGTGTATGAACAACTTTCCCCAAAGTATCCAAACTTTGGTGGACTTCGATTTGGAATAATATTGCCTTCTCACCTTTCCCTTTAAAAAAAAAACTTCTTTGTTCATTTATCAAATAAGCAACATATATCAACGACTAGCAATTGTAAATGTTCCTCTAAGTTCAGATTTTAGCTTCTTATATACTACAAGAATTTTGACTTTGGGCAACGACTAAACTTGAAGCACAAAATCAATGTTTCGTCGCCCACAGTCTTGGGCAACGAATTGAGCCTGGACAAGGGTTCAAAGCCCAAGGCTCGAAGCCCATTATATCTTGGGCGACGACTTGCTAATTCGTTGCACAAGGTTATTATGTGCAACAAATTAGTTAGTGGCCTATATGCGGTCCATTTCGTCGCCCATAATGTTTAGGGCAACGAATGTACTCGTTGCCTCTATATTTGTTAGTTTGGGCGACAAATTAGTTTTCGTTGCACATAATATTTTGTACAACGAATTTTAGTGTTGCCCTATATTTGTTATTTTGGGCGTCAAATTCGTTTTCTTTGCCCATAATAGTTTGTACAAGTTTACTCGTTGCCCATATTTGTCACTATTATACAATGCTTTGTTTTAAGCCTATTTAAAATCAAATAATCTGCATAATAATATAAATAAATTCAAATACCAAATGTTTCGGGGTTTTCTGATGTCCTGCGGGAGAGTTACAATTCCGAGACTGGAACCGGACGCCTGTACCTGCAAAACAAACGGATGCTCCGGATGATTGGAGATCCGCCTCCGACGGTCAAGTTAGTACTTGATTAAGGAGTAATTAATGCGGAAATTAAAGTGATTGGGTCTCTCTAAGTGAGAGTGTTTAATGTGTGTAATCTGCGTCCTCTCCCTTAATGAGGATTAAGGGAGGTATTTATAACCTCGGGAAACGTGCCAATCTATGTTTAGGTTAACCTTGGGCTGATTGGGCTTCCCTCGGAAGTTGGGCCTAGGTGGCCGGCTTCTCCATTAGGCATGGAGTATGCCACGTGTCATGACATAATAAGTCCAGGGTGGACGAATAAGCGTTTGCCACGTGGCAAGCCCTGAGAGGTCCAACTGGGGGACACTTGGCAGGACCTGATTGGCCCACGTGGCGCATTCCGATTGGTGAGAGCAAAATCCCCTAATCATTTGCCCCTCACAGGTGGCACGTGACTGGTCACGTGTTACCTGTGACAGGTGTCGCCCTGTAACAGGCGACGGCCTGCTACAGGTGTCACTCGGCGAGAGGCTGAGAGATTCTCCCGCCAAAATTTTGAATTCTGGAAGTGACCCCTCGCCTTCTCACTTCGCCTATATAAAGGAGTGTTGACTTCGGTCATTTTCACACTTGAAAACTTTGTGAGAGAACATTCGGACCCCTGAACTTGCTCTGACATTTTGGACCCTTTCTGCCTACCGCCTGCTCTGACAAGCCGACTGCAAAGGATTTTCAGAACTTCATCAATCGTCACTCGTTCAGGTAACCGTCGGTTCTCTTACTCTTAATTTTCTCTTTATTCTTTTTTTGAAATGGCACCACGGAAGCACACGACACGACCTAGGTTAGTGATCAGCCGGTCACCGGGGACGGCTGAATCTAGGACTAGGAGTGCCGCCTGCCCTTTTCTGGAACCATCTTTGCCCTTTATACAAAGTCCGACTGTATCTGTGTCTATGCAGAGCATGATGGCCAGAACAAAAAAGACTGCCAGGATCTCAAACTCAGACGGCTCCTCCCACAGGGTGCCGATTAGTGAAACATCTGACCAGGCGCCAGATGTGGAAGTGAAACAAAGCGGCTTGAAAGCCGGCAGTTCTGAGGGAGGAGTCAAAGTGACCCCTTCCCATTTTACAGTTGACAATTCTACATTCTCTCCTGCTCCTTTTAAAGGAGAGGAGGCGGGCCCCTCCGGGAGAGGGGAGGAGTCGTCCTCTTCGGACTCGTCAGAGGACGAATCCGAGTCTAGCTCTTCTGGCCATGCTTCTCTGGACACAGAAGAGAAAAACAGTCGCCTACAAGAGGCGAGGCTTTCTCACGCAGTTGAGAAGGGGGACGATTGGGCGGAGCCATCCGCCTCTCACCGAGAGCAAAATACCCCCTACTACTGCACGGTACCTCGGGGCCGGATCACGGCCATGCAAGAGAAAGTGGGGAGCTTTATCGCAAACCACACAATGGGCCCCGGCTTTTTAGTGTTCGTGCCAGATCCAGAAGACACAGTCGTCTGGCCGACTGGTACCAGTTATGATGGCGCCTGCTTTGGCTGCTACGAGGTGGCCATCAAGGCTGGGCTGCGCTTCCCACTACATCCGGCTGTTCAGCGGATCTTGGATGGGTATGAGTTGGGGTTATGGCAGTTAGCCCCGAACTCCTGGGTCAACGTACTCGGCTATGTGGCCGGGTGCGAACTGCACGGGGTGGAGCCGAACTTCGAGGCTTTCGCCCACATGAACTACCTCAGCAGGACCCCTAAGGCAGGCGGTACCGGCTGGTATCAATTGACGAGCCACAGGGGCTACCTCATGACAAGAGGTAAAGCAAACAAATGGAAGGACTGGCGGAGCACCTTCCTTATCATTGAGAGTTCAGACACAGAGCTGAACAAGCGCTTCAACAGGTGGAACAGGAATCCGCCCCTTCTTGCAGGCGGCCGCAGCATGCCGCCTGTTCCCCCCAAGGCTAAGAAAGAGATCCTAGATAAAGGACTCTTCAAAGTAGAGTCGAAGGTGAACTCTACTTCAGGGGTACGAGAGCAAGTACCCCTGCACTGCGTCCCGAGCTTCAAATGGCTCTACGACGAGTACTTTTTGGCCGCCTGTGGCCTCAGCTGTCGGTGCTCAAGAGGTAGCCGGCCTGTCGAATACTCTGTTGTTCCGTGCATTTCTTGTTATGACTTTTATTAACTTTGCTATTTGTTTTTGCAGCGGACGCCATGAGCAAAATTACCGCCTCCAAGACTGCGGCGGCCATGTTGCGGGCCTCCATTATGAAACAGCCTTCAACCGACTCCCCCAACAAGGGGGCACCCTTGGTGGGCTTCGAACCTTTCACCCTCTTTTTGGAGTTGTGTTTATGCATATACTGACTCTTTTCTTCTTTTTTAGACGGGCGCTCCAAGAGCTTCTTCTTCCCAACAGCCGGACCCCAAGGCCCGGAGGACGACTGTTGCGAGCTCTCCTGGTTCTGCCAGGAAACATGCGGCGGCTGAGAAACAGCCGGCCACTTCTTCTAAAACTCCAGCTGGGCCACCTAGAAGTATGAAATTGTCCTTGTAAATTTTAGACATGCTCCCTTCTTTACTAGGTCTAATCCGTTTGTTTATGCTTGATGCAGCCGGCCCTCAGGAGCCTGACTTGGTCGAAGTGGCCAAGTCTATGATCAAGGCCGTACCTCCAGCTGAAAGGGAGGCGGTCAGGGGTGTCGGCACCCTTGACCTAGACGGGATTGCAGGGGTCCTTGCTGAGGTATACTTAGCATATTTTTGAGTATTTGAATTCCAGGACGCCTGTTTTCTTTTTTGTTAGGAAACTGACGCCTGCTCCCCTTTTTACTTAGGCCTTGCTCCGAGTGAACGGCCTTCGCAAGCCGCTTGATCGAAAGAACAAAGAGGTAAAGGCTGCAAAAGCTATGGCCGCCTCTGACTGTGATAAGGCAATGTTTCAAATTGCCCAAAATGAAGTTTTGACAATTGATATTCTTCATTATCAGGCGCAGGCTACCGCCGCTATCCGGGCTCAGTTAGAGGCGGCCCAGAAGAGGAATAGCGAGCTGGAGGCGACCATCAACAACCTCAAGACCGAGATGAGACCTCTTCGCCAAAAGATGTCCTCATACGAAACCTTGGAGAAATCCTTGGCGAGCGTAAAGGAACGCCTGGTGACCCAGGAGAAGAGTCTTACTCAGGAGCTCTCGGAAAAGGCCGAGCAAGAAAAGAAAGAGCTGGTCCGGGAGATGATGGAAGACTCTGCTCAAATCCAGCGCATGACTTGGGGCCGCCTCTTCCCCAATGCCGACTTTGCCTCCTGGGAAAAAACGTACCGCCAGTGTTCTGATAGATATAATCAAGAGATCCTGGCGGCTGCTGAGGAAGAGGCGTTGGAGGAGGAGGAGCAGCCGGTAGTGGCGCTTGTGCCGCTTGGGGGTAATGCATCGAAGAAGGATGCAGCTGAAGCCGAGTCCAGCAAAAAGAGTGCTGACCAGGCGGCAACTGCTAATATTGAAGATCTGCCCCCTTCATAAGCTTTATGTCTTCTTTCCCCGGCCTGCGTGCCGTTTGTTTGTATTTACCCGGCCAGGGGGCCGGGGCTCTGAATATTTTGCCGGTCTTTAATGACCGGCTTCCTTTTAATGAATATTTTTGTTTTGCTTCAAATTTGTTTAAGTATTGAATATTCTGATATCCAATTGTACACTATACCGACTGTTTTACATGGCCGATAGTTGCAGACAGGTACGGATAGTTAGTCACGCCGCCTATGCCCCTGGACGACTGGTTGTCTGTTTCCAGGCTAGACGATCAGTCGGCCATTTATCCAATCGGTATTCGAACCATTTTAAAGACTGGATCCCCTTTAGGCAGGCGGTCCTGTCATTTGTAAAATTAACCAAGTAGGAACGTGGTTTCCTACTTGTCATGTTTTTAGGCTAGAGACTTTAGGCCGTCTAGGCCGACTGTTCCCCGCCATATTTAATCTAGTGTGAACAGGTGCTGTATGAACACCTTTTTAGTTTCATACTAAATTTTTAAGGAGTGACCAAGTAAACATGATTGTTACCTAGTCGCCAAGTAACTGAGTAGTAGAAGTATCAAGCGGTGGGTACCGGTTGTTCCCCTTTATTCGCCAATGTTTGTTGGCTATTAACTCATAAAATACCAACTGTTCTTATCCCAAGTAGTTCAGTCGGTCGGTTGACCCGGATGGTTACTGCGAACACTTGCTTGACGTGATTAGTCAGTTAAGTGAGAGATATCCTTGTCCGGGAAACGGCTACGTGGTTGTCTTGGTTAGACAGTCGTATAGGTGCCGTGTAATGATTTTATAGAACAATGTTCCACCCAAAAAGGGAGCTGCTCTCTGCGACGAATTTCATCCGGATGGATGCCGTCGGACGCCTGCTATAACGTTGGGACAGGTCGAATTGAATTTTTATATTTTGATCAGTTGGCTTGGCGCCTGGTCTGATCATTTTAGCCATGAGCCTTTGATAGTTCTTGGTGAACTGTATTATGGGAGAGTAGCCAGTTGAGTGAAACAAGCGGCGTGCCCCTCTTAAGTAAGAATAAAAATTAAACATGGAGAGTAGCCGACTGTTTGTCAGTAGGCATGCCCCTCTTAAGTAAAAATGAAAACTGAGTATGGAGAGTAGCCGACTGTTTGTTAGTAGGCGTGCCCCTCTTAGTACAAAATTGAATATTAAGTATGCAAGCTTTTATTCAGTAGCCCTTGACTATTTACATCATTCAAAAGAAATATTTCTTAAGATTATCTACATTCCAAGTTCGAGGCAACGGTTGGCCGTCTGGTGTTTCCAGACGGTAGGTACCGTCCCTGACCTCTTCACAGATTCGGTAGGGTCCTTCCCAGTTGGGAGTTAGTTTGCCAGACTCATTAGCCCTTCCAACTGCTTCTATTTTTCTAAGTACAAAGTCCCCTACTTGGAGTTGACGCCTGTGTACTTTTTTTTTGTATGATCTAGTCATCCTGAGGCGGTAAATTTCATGGCGCAAGACAGCATTGCCCCTCCTTTCAGGAAGTGAGTCTAATGTCAGGCGAATGGCTTCCTAGTTTGCCTCTTCGTCATATAGCATTACTCGAAGAGTCGGCTCGTAGTGTTCTATTGGAAGAACAGCTTCCGCACCATAAGTTAGGAGGAATGGAGTTTCTCCAGTCGCCCCTTTTTCAGTCGTCCTAATGGCCCAGAGAACATGTGGTAATTCATCCGCCCATAGGCCGCCTGCTCGTTCAATCTTTTTCTTGAGACCGTCTGAGATGATTTTATTAAAGGCTTCTACCTGGCCGTTTGCTTGTGGACGGCCGACAGATGCAAAGTAGTGTGCAATTCCTTGGTCACCCAACCAGCTTTTGAGAACAGGCGTCTCAAATTGGGGACCATTATCAAAAACCATAGACATGGGAACCCCGAACCGAGTGATGACATTTTTCCAAATGAATGAAATTACATCCTTCGTCTTGATTCCCTTTACAGCCTCCGCCTCTACCCATTTAGTGAAGTAGTCGACGGCAACAAGTATGTACCTCCTTCCGCCTGTAGCAGGCGTATATGGACCCAGAATATCCATGCCCCACTTAGCAAACGGTAGTGGGCTATGAATGGTAGTGAGGTCAGTAGCCGGACGATGAATTAGTTTGCCAAACCTTTGGCACTTGTCACATTTTTTCACCATCTCCATCGCATCTGCTTCTAAAGTAGGCCAAAAGTAGCCCTGCCGCCTTGCCCGTTGAGCAAGCGTCCTACCGCCTATATGGGAAGCACAGTAACCAGAGTGAAGATCGTCTAGTATCTCTCGCCCCTTTTCTGGAGTAACACACTTTAAGAAGGGTTGAAGGTACCCCCTTTTGTGAAGCTCTCCCTTTATTATTTCAAAACTGGTTGCTCGTTTTTTCAGTGCTGCCGCCTGTTGATGATCATCCGGCAGGGTACCATTTGTCAGATATGCCCTGATTGGATCCATCCAGGTTGAGCTTCTGTCTAAGATTCCAATAGGGTCTTCCTCAATGCTTCTCCTCTCCATTACTTCCCAAAAAACAGTTCGAGGAGTATCACAGGAGGCGGATGATGCTAATTTTGAAAGTGCATCCGCCTGGTTGTTTTCTGATCTCGGCACTTGGGTTAGATGGAAATCCTCAAGGGAGACGACTGCTTGTCGGACCGCCTGTAAATACTTGATCATGGCCGGATGGGTTGCTTCGTATTCGCCATTGTACTGACTCACTATCAATTGTGAATCGGAACAGGCGTCTATTTTTCTTGCCCCTGCCGCCTTGCACATGCGGATTCCGGCTAGTAAAGCTTCATATTCTGCCTCATTGTTTGAGGCCTGAAAACTGAAGCGTAGAGCATACTAGTACCTGTCGCCCTCTGGCGACTGACATATGACGCCTGCTCCACTACCATTTGAAGTAGAGCTTCCATCCACATATACCTTCCAGACTTGGTCTGGAACTTGAGAGTCAGGAGGACGAGTCATCTCAACAATAAAGTCAGCAAAGGCTTGCCCCTTCACTGCTTTTCTAGGCTCGAAGGTAACTTCGAGGCTCTGTATTTCTATGGCCCATTTGATCATTCGGCCTGACGACTCCATGATGGTCAGTGGCCGCTTGATAGGTTGGTCTGTATACACGACGACTGCATGTGCCAAAAAGTAGGGCTTCAATTTTTTAACAGCCATGAAGAGTGCAAGACCAAATTTCTCCACTAAGGGATACCTCAACTCGGCATTTTTCAGTACATGACTGACAAAGTAGACCGGGAGCTGAAAGCTGTCTCTTTCAGCAAGGAGAACAGCGCTTAACGCATGATCAGAGACGGTCAGGTACATGTAGAGTACTTCTTTGGGCAAAGGGCTGACCAGCCTCGGCAAGGAATGCAAGTGAACTTTCAATTTCTAGAAGGCCGCCTCAGCATCCGGCCCCCATTCAAACCTTGCCTTTTTCTTAATTGCCTGAAAAAAGTATAGGCATTTGTCGCCTGATCGGCTTAGAAATCTTCCCAAGGCTGCCAGACAACCTGTTAACTTCTGAACCTCTCGGATGGTACGAGGCGACTGTATGTCGATGACCACCTGCACCTTCTCAGTGTTCGCCTCTATTCCTCTCTGATTGATAAGGAATCCGAGAAATTTCCCAGACTCAACTCCAAAGACACATTTCTTGGGATTGAGCATGACATGGTGCCGCCCGAGTGTGGCGAAAGTTTCTCGGAGGTCCGACAGATGATCTTTCTGAAGTTTAGACTTGACAATCATATCATCAATATATGCCTCGACATTTCTCCCAATCTGATCAAAGAACACAGTGTTTATCATTCGCTGGAAAGTGGCCGGGGCATTCTTAAGACCAAACGGCATGACCATGTAACAGTATAACCCCTGATCAGTGACGAAGGTCGTCTTCTCCTGATCTTTCTTCCATAGAGGAATTTGATGGAAACCAGAGTAGGCGTCCATAAAGCTCATCAAAGCATGGCCGGCTGTTGAGTCGACCAGGTTATCAATTTTAGGCAGAGGGTAACTGTCTTTGGGGCACGCCTTGTTTAAGTCTGTGTAGTCTACACACATTCGCCAGGTGCCATTCGGCTTTTTAACAAGCACGACATTTGCAACCCAGTCTGGGAAGTAACATTGCCGAATGAACCCTGCATCAAGTAATTTTTTAACTTCGGCGGCTGATGCCTGACTTCTTTCTTCGCCATGGTTCCGCTTCTTCTGCCGTACCGGCTTCTTTTTCGGATCCACGGCCAGTTTATGTACCGCCAGATCAGGACTAATGCCTGGCATTTCATGGACTTCGAATGCAAAGATGTCCTTGTATTCTTTCAATAGTTTGTGAAAGTCGTCACCCAAGTCCCTTAGAGCAGTCGTCCCAACCTTGATTGTTCTGTCAGGACGTGAGTCATCTAAGATCAGGTCTGTATGCTCACCAGCTGGCTGAGGGCGGAATTCATCCGACCGCTCCTCTGCCAATGATTGCTATTTTCTGTCTTTTCTTGCAGCCCCTGTCTGGGATGCCTTTCTCTTCTTGCCGCCTGCTTCTTGAACAGGCGCATTCTCCTTGACATTGTCAAGGTCTATTTTTCCACCACTCGACCCAGTGGCCATAACAGTGGGCTTGACATCCGAGAGATAGCACTCTCGGGCCATCCTCTGATCTCCCCTTAGGGACCCGACTGTTCCATTATCCCTCTCAAACTTGAGCAACATAAGAGATGAGATTATAACAGCCTTGGAATTATTCAGGGTTGGTCGTCCCAGAATCATGTTGTAGGCCGAGAGCTCTTCTACTACCAGGAACCGGACTACCATGTGTCGTCCTTCCCCTTTTTCTCCCAGGCGGATGGGTAAATCCACTCGTCCCACTGGGTGGACGACTCCTCCTCCAAACCCTACTAAAGGGTGGGATGCCGGATGTATGCAATCAGTCTGATATTTTAGTTTCGACAGACATTTGCTACTGATGAGATCTGAGGAGCTTCCGGTATCTGAGAGGATTCGGCCAACTCTCTAGTTGGCCACTTTACATTCAATAACGATAGGGTCGTCATGCGGCCCTCTTACCCCTCCTAGATCTTCTTCAGTGATGACAATCTCAGGAAATGAATATTTGGAGGGCCGTTCTTGGTGAACGGAATTTACATCTAACCGTCTGATATTGTCTTTGTTGCCCCTAATAGTGGGGCCGCCTCCTGAGAAGCCGCCTGCAATAGTGTAGACGACTGCATCATCTGTATCGGAGCTGTCGGCCTGTTGATTCTTTTTGGTCGACTGCTTTTTCGAGGAAGTGTTCCCCGTAGATTTCTTGACATAAGTGTCAAGATCACCTTGCTCAGCCAGGCGGTCCAGATACCGCATGAGACTGATGCATTCATTGGTGTGATGACCAACATCTTCATGATAATCATAGAATTTTTCTTGGTTCCGATTGTTTGCAGAACCCTTCATGGGGACCGGCTTCTCAATTGAGATCCGTCCCTTGATTTCCTTTAGGATAAATTGGATATCCTTGTTAAACACATACTTTGGGGAGTATGGTTTGAATTCTTTTTTCTTCTTCTGGGACGGCTGTTTAGAGGAATCAGTTGCCCAGACCTCTCTTCTCTTCTCGTCTTTGTTTGACGACTGCTTCTGTCGTCCTTCTCTTTTGTCGGACCTTTTCCCGTCTGACTGTTTTACCGTACTACAAAGATCAGTCGCCTGTATATAGGCTTCCGCTTCAATCAAGGCCTCTTGAAGAGTCGCCACCCTCTTTCGGACCAAATCAAATTTGAAGGTCGACCCGTCTTTGAGACCTCTGAAAAAGTCAGTATAGGCTACTTCATCCCGTAACCCTTGAATCTGTATTCTCATCAGGTTAAACCGCCTGATGTAAGAACGAAGCCCCTCCTTCTCGCCCTGCTGAATTGTTCCTAAATCAAGGGTCGTCTTCTTCGCAGGGATGTTCATGGCGAAGTTGGAGGTGAATAAGTAAGCAAGCGTCTTGAAGTTATTTACACAACCAGTCGGCAGGTTGCCGAACCATTGTTGTGCGATTCCTTTGAGAGTCGCTGGGAAACACTTGCACCAAGTGGGATCATCCAACCCTTGAAGGTACATCAGGTTGGTGAATGCCATCAGATGGTCTTCTGGGTTAGTAGTGCCGTCATAGGCGCCTACTAATACATTTTTCACTTTGGCCGGCTGAGCGGCTTCAGTAATTTCCTTGGAGAAGGCCGACGGCTGTTCACCAAGTCTAAGCAACCGTAGCTGCCAGTCCATAGGTTGGACATTTTTTGCTGCATGTCCACCAAACGGAGGTGGCTGTAAAAAATACTGTTGTTGCGGTACAAACGGTAAGTTTGGTACCGCCTGGTCGCTATGAAAGCCGGACTGACGGGAGGTGCCGCCTGACTGACTCTCATGATACGACTGAGTATGCCTCATCGAGGTATTTCACAGACTGTCTTGGAAGTTTGAAGTAGAGGCCGACTCTGACAATCGGTCACTCTTCTTCTGCTCCAGCAGTAGCCGAGCGTCTGTGTATGTTTTCCTCGACCCGTCCGCCTGAATATGACGAACAAGTTTCCTATTTCCTGGAGTAGGAAAACGGTATTTTGTGAAATCAAGGGCAGGTGGCTCCCACTTCCTAGATTTAGGATGAGGGGTCGCCTCTCGCCCTTGAACTGGCTTCCTCTTCCGTGAAGTGGAGGGTTTCTTAGCCGACTGCTCCTTGTCCAGAGCAGGCGGCTTCTTGTTGATCAACTCTTGAATTTCTCCCTTGAAGTCCCTCATGAAGGTCATGAGTTCGTTCCTTGTGATGGGAGCAGACCCATCAGTCGGCTGCTGCCGAACAGGCGGTGCGCCTGCTGGCTCGCTTCCAGTTTGAAGATGTTCCCGTTCCCTCCTTTCGGTATGACGGGTACGTCGGGCCCTTAGGGTCCCGTTTGAAGCTGTGTGAGCTTCAACTTCAAATTCATTCTCAGTATCGTGGTCCGACTGAACTAGAGGATCGTCTAGGGGACGTCTCTCTTCAGGAGTCGGTACAAACGTGGATGCCATCTCAGAAGTACTCTCCCCACAAACAGCGCCAAAATGTTTCGGGGTTTTCTGATGTCCTGCGGGAGAGTTACAATTCCGAGACTGGAACCGGACGCCTGTACCTGCAAAACAAACGGATGCTCCGGATGATTGGAGATCCGCCTCCGACGGTCAAGTTAGTACTTGATTAAGGAGTAATTAATGCGGAAATTAAAGTGATTGGGTCTCTCTAGGTGAGAGTGTTTAATGTGTGTAATCTGCGTCCTCTCCCTTAATGAGGATTAAGGGAGGTATTTATAACCTCGGGAAACGTGCCAATCTATGTTTAGGTTAACCTTGGGCTGATTGGGCTTCCCTCGGAAGTTGGGCCTAGGTGGCCGGCTTCTCCATTAGGCATGGAGTATGCCACGTGTCATGACATAATAAGTCCAGGGTGGACGAATAAGCGTTTGCCACGTGGCAAGCCCTGAGAGGTCCAACTGGGGGACACTTGGCAGGACCTGATTGGTCCACGTGGCGCATTCCGATTGGTGGGAGCAAAATCCCCTAATCACCAAACATTTGAATGATGACTATAAAATGATTTATTTTATAAATAACATACTAAGGAAACGTGCTAATTATAAGATAATCTCACTTTGTCAACAAAGTACATGATCCATTTAAATACAATAACATAAACATAAATATACAAACTTTTTTACATCGGCCCTTCTCAACACTGCTTTTATTAATCACCTTCAATAGTTGCGATCATCCATTTTTCATCGTTAGCCCATGTTATTCCTGTGTAAGTGAAACATAAGTAAGTAACATCAAAATAGTTGAAAGCATCCTAAATTTTAGTATATAAATCATACAATTATTTTCACAAATATAAACTTCAAATACACTTTATTACACAAAAAGTATTAAAACTGCTACATCAAAAATTATATACTATGATATCTTCCCCTTAGCCTAACTGTTGGTTTTGGTCAACCATGCAGAATTTTGAAAAGCTACAATAAGTTAATAGAAACAGGGAATTTTCTTGCTTGTATATTTTCTATCCATATAAAATGAATCAAACAATTAATATTGAATGCATTTTTTATGATTGATAAACCTATTAATTTAGAAATTTCAGGTGCTCATTTGACAAATATGTCTAGTTTTAAAATAATTCAGATTCCCAAATCAATAGTTTGCCAATCAAGTTCACTCCTTTAAAAAAAAATTAAAAAAATTATAGTTAAAGCCATCATGAATAAAACACTAAATCTTTTCAAAACAGCTACTCCTCCCAAGTGGCTATCCTATTACAAAGGATTCAAATATTTCTCAGGTAAGAAAAAGCTTTCCACAAAATGAAAAGAAAAGATCTAAAAGGATGGGGACTTAGATCTGCCAAATTAAGCTAAAAGGTTAAAAGAACACCATCACTAACTACACCAATGCAAACCAAGCTGTGGATATTGCAGTCCACATAAAGGTCATTTAGAATCTCACTTTTCTTGAGCTACCCTGTTATAGACATTCAATTTATTACACTAAATTACAGTGTTTACGCAAGAAACTAATCAGTTTTTACGCAAGAAATTAAAGTATCCATGTGGAGCTCTACACACCATTGTTTATTTACAACTCACTAACCATCCTATTGCAAATTAAAGTATGAATTGAGTGCAAGTACTAATTTTCCCATACAGGACAGACATGAAAAGGGAAGCTACAAGCATAACTCATGAAATTAATCAGTTTCTCTATAATCCTAGCAATTGACAGAATCCAAACTTGCAAGCTACATTGTTATTTCATAAGTTAAACATCTCGGCAATGACAATAAGCAGCAACTTAATCAATTTACCCCAGAATATAGAAAGATATTTCAGTCATTTAGTAAACAAATCCAGATAAAATTATTAGTGCACTGGTGGGAAAAAAATTGCCAATAGACATTACCAGGAACCATGACAGCAATAGCACGCAGCAACATATATTCTTGATTATAACTAAAATATATATCTCTAATAGAAGATGAGAAAGTGTCATACCTTAGTTGTTCAAACATTTTCATCATATCATCTATACTCGGATTTGTATAATTATAGTTGATGCTTCTGCATCATGCTGCTTCTCCTGATTCGGTTGTTGTTGCTGCCCCACAATTTGTTCTTGTTCCTGCTGCACATTTTGTTGTTGTTGCTGCTCTGCATTCTGATATTGTTGCACATTGTGCACATGCTGATCATTCAATCGTTGCCCCTGCATTTGACACTTGCCTTGTCTTACGCAACTGTGATGCATCCTGCTGCACTTGCTGAATTGCCATTTCCCTGTATTAATTTCTTGTGCATGATATTAGTGATAATAAGCATAAAGATTTGCTCCTATAATAATAGCAATTTGTTATATAAAATAAGCATTAACACTAATAACTTAAATATTATTCTTATACAAGTTAAACAAAGTTGTGTCCAGTTGTCCACTACTCTACACAAAGACCCCAAACAAGAGAAAACAAAACAAGAAAAAGCAAACAGAATGTAAAAAGAAAGTTGAAAACAAAACAAAGAAACTAACACAAAAAACAGATTAAAAGAAAAATTAGAGCTAGTTTATGTCAACTGAAAAACTTGGCACCATATGAGCTGAAAACCACTAATGCATAAAAATAGTTTTGCAAATTACTAACTAAGAGCTACAAAGATTTGATTATAGACTGTAGTAGCGCCTAAAATTGCAACAGTCTCCGGGGGTGCTGGGTAACTGCAATGATACCAATACAATACATTTATTAATAAAGAAAAAATGATTTAAGTGACACATTTACTTCATCTTAGTTTAGAAAACATCAATTACCAGAAACTATCAATTATATGAACAAGCAAATCTTACATCATCAGATTCATCACAAAAACTAACATACCAAAAATAAAAATAAAAAATGTTCAGATTAGATTTTTTTGTTGTACTTTTTGTCAAAATGAAACAATTTATACTCGGATTTGTATAATTATCGTACTACATAACCATTAGATCAAATATTTTCTTGAAAAAACAGTAAAAATATGGTAACTAAATTAAATGGATCAAGCTATCATAGTTTAATATCAATTATTAGAAGTAGCTATTGTTTGTTGATTTCTCTTTGCTTTTTATGTTTGTCCCATTATTAATTTTACTGAATTGATCTCATACTTATGTCAGAAATTAAAGTACAGGCAATATAACATCAGACGGTGCAACAGATATGAAATACCAAAGACGACCATGATCTAAAAAACAAACAGGAATATAGAGTAAAATCAATCAACTAAAAATTGCCAGAAAATTGCAATAAAAATCACAATAAAATAGTAAATAAAACAACAATTTAATACAGAATTAGCAAAACAATTGAAACAAGGCGAAACCAAAAACAAAATCGACTTCAATAAATCAAAACCAATTGAAACCAATTCAAATCGACTCCAATCGACTCCAGAATTATCTAAACCAAAAATAAAAAATCGCAAAACAATTGGATAAAAAAAAAAAAAAAAAAAAAAAAAAAAAAAAGAAAACGGACCAAAAACAGTGTAAAAGGATTCATTGATTATATCAATCGACTCCAACGCTCAAATTTTGAATAATTCGGCAAACAAATTGGGTTTTCTACCTTCATTTTATATCAATCGACTCCCATAGTTGATTATATCAATTCAAAGAACAAATTTTACCCAAAAATGTTACAAAAATTGAATCTGTATATGCGAATTACCTGGAATAAACAAGGTGTTACACTACCAAGCGTGTTGGAGCCGACGGAGTAGAGAACCAGATGATCGGAGTAGGCTAAACTAATATTTAAAGATAATAATTATTAATAGTAATAATAATAATAATAATAATAATAATGATAATAGTTATTATTATTAATAAAAATAATAATAATAGTAAATGAATTGACTTTGTAGGTTTTTGTTATAATAATAATAATAATAATAATAATAATAATAATAATTGCTTTTTTATAATAAAAATTAATATTTTAAAGATAATAACTAATATTTAAAGATAATAATTATTAATTTTTAATAATAATAATAATAATAAAATTATTAATATTTAATAATAATAATAATTAATAATAATTACTATTATTATAATAATAATAATTAATATTTAATAATAATATTTAATGATTATAATAATAATGCGATAATAATAATAATGATAATAATAATAGTAATAATAATAGTAGTAGTAGTAATAATAATGATAATAATAATAATAATGCGCTAATAATAATAATAATAATAATAATAAATTATTAATATTTAATAATAATAATAATAATAATAAATAATTAATAATGAATAATAATTATTATAATAA
Organism: Chenopodium quinoa; assembly: GCF_001683475.1. Classification (NCBI taxonomy): domain Eukaryota; kingdom Viridiplantae; phylum Streptophyta; class Magnoliopsida; order Caryophyllales; family Amaranthaceae; genus Chenopodium; species Chenopodium quinoa. The sequence goes on from NW_018743033.1 coordinate 410,496, forward strand.
TAATAATATTTAATAATAATATTTAATGATCATAATAATAATGAAATAATAATAACAGTGATAATAATAGTAGTAGTAGTACTAATAATAATAATAATAATAAAGTCAATTCTCTCGATTAGGGGGCGATTAGGGCAGGGTGGCTTCCTCGTTTAATTCATCCGGCGGGTTAGGGGCAGCTCCGGCGTAGGTTCAGGTCAGGCGAACGACAACTTTCTCAGGCGACTTTCAGGCGGTTATTCTGGCAATATTGTGGCGTTTTTGGTCGTTTTTCAGGCTGTTTTTGGGTGCTTTTTTAGTCGTTTTTCAAGTTGTTTTTAGGGCTGCTTCCGGGCGTGATTTAACCTGGTATCTAGATCATTTTCCGGCGACGTTTTGTGGCGGTTAGAGGCGTAATTGGGGCTCATTTTTACGCGTCTTTTTCAGCCATTTATCTAGGTTTACGGGTGTAATTCTGGTGCAGTTTTAGAGCCATTTTCGGTGCAATTTGGTGGCAGTTTCAGGTATATTTTTCAGGCATATTCCACGATCTTTTCAAGCCGGTTTCAGGCGGTTTCCAAGCGTAAAAGTGGGTCAGGTTGCAGGCGGTTTCAAGCTCGATTTTCTGGCGATTTTTCAAGCTGCTCTCTCGGCAGTATAGGGATGGTTTTGGTGCAGCTTTAGTTCGTTTTTGGGTCTGTTTTGGTGTTGTTTTGTTACATGCTTGGGACGTCTGTTTGGGTGCTGTTTTGCGTGCTTGGGTGCATTTTTCTGTTCAGTTGAGGTGTTGTTCTGCGTGCTTTTTGGGTGCTGTTTTGCATACTTTTCGGGTGCATTTTTCTGGCCATTTCTAGTGCAGTTTCAAGTGCGTTTGGGTGCAGTTTTCTGGTTAGTTTTTTGGGCATTTTAAGTGTTGTTTTGTGAGTGGTTTTTGCTGTGGTTTTTGGTGGATGTGTGTAGCCATGTCGGTGAAGTTTCATTGTCCCTTTGTGGGTCTTAGTGGTTGTCAAGATGGGAGTGGAAATGGCCTTGCTAGAAGTTCTTTGATCAAACATCTTTGTGATCGTCATTGTTGTATTGGTGCGCGGGATATCACCCGACATTCTCTTACTTCTAATTTGGCTGTTTATAATGAAGCAGAAGTTACTTTTACGCGTATGGGGATTTGGTTATGGGGTGTTTGCTACAAGACGCATACGCTTCATACTAAGTGCCGTCATAGTACGGGTACGATTGTGTCCCCGGATGAAGGTGATGGTATTGTTCGTTTTGTGCTTTATGGTTTCTCCAAGCCACAAGCTCCATCTTCTCCACCTCGGCTTGGGTGCAAGGGTGGTATGGTACAAGATCAACATTGTGGTTTTGATGTGGTGCTCCTTGATGGTTTGTTCTCTAGGGGGTTTCGCACTGTGAAGTCTATCCCTCCCAAGTGTTGTTTGGGGTTTTCTCGGGTTCTGAAAGGTGCCCTTGATAAGGTGATCTCTAAGTCTGATGACATTTCTAATTGGGTCTCTTTGTTGGTGTTACCTCTTTGCACCCTTAAAACCTTTCGCCCGCGGAGTAGTCGTGAGTCTCGGTCTTCAGTGAAGTGTCGACATCAGGAAGAGAGTATTTCCCGTGCTATTTGTTCTTGGAGTGCACCCGGTCGTAGTTTGCAGCTTGTGAGGGAAAGTCTGGCAGAGGATTCTCCTACTTTATCAGTGGTTGGTGATGAGGACCTTGATTTGGAGGAGCGTAATATCAAGCAATGTCGTAGGAAGATTTGTGATGGCCATTACACTGCTGCAATCCGGGTTCTTTCTTCTTCAGGCGTTGCTCCTTATAATGACGTCACTCTCGCGAATTTACAGTCTAAACACCCTACTTCTCCAGCTCCATCCTTGCCTGATATACCTGTTGATGGCCTTCATCTCGTTACTACTTCTGCTATTGTTTTGGATCGGATTAAGAGTTTTCCACGTGGCACATTATGTGGTAGGGACAGTTTACTTGCTCAACACCTTTTGGATTGCTTGAGTGGTGTTGCTGTGGCTGTATCAGATGAGTTAGTTGACTCTATTTACGCGGTGGTTAAACTCTTTCTAGCTGGAAAGTGTCCTAGGAACTAGGAGAGTATATTTCTAGTGCTCCTCTTACCCCACTTGTCAAGCTCAGTGGTGGTATTCGTCCTATAGCTGTGGGTACTATTTAGCGACGTTTGGTTTCGAAAGTGGGTGTTGTTATGGTTGGCTAGTCTTTAGGAAGTTACTTTGATGGTCTTCAATTTGGCGTTGGGGTTTCTTCAGGTGGTGAGGCAATTCTTCATGCTGTGAATCGGTTGATTGAGTACCGTGGTTCTGATGTTGGTCTTTCTATGTTGTTGGTGGATTTTCAAAATGCCTTCAATCTTGTTGATCGTACGGTCAATGTTGCGTGAAGCTTGTCGTCGTTGTCCGGGCATTTCGCGATGGGTTGAATTATGCTATTCTAATCCAGCCAAATTGTATTATGGGCACCAATCCTTATGGTCGTGTCAAGGAGTGCAGTAGGGTGATCCCCTTGGTCCTCTACTTTTTGCTTTGGTTTTACAGCCCCTGGTTTGTAAAATCAGAGATGCTTTTGACTTATGTCTTCATGCGTGGTATTTGGATGACGACACTGTTATTGGTGACACTTTGGTGGCGGGGAAGGTTCTGCAGTTGATTATAGAGGAAGGACCTCGTTTTGGGTTGCATCTTAATGTGGAAAAAACTGAAGTTTTCTGGCCTACAGAAGACCCTCGAAGCAAGCTTGTGGGTGTTTTTCCGCCCAATATTGCCCGACCTTTGCGTGGTGTTAAGTTACTTGGTGGTCCTACTAGTTCTGATTTCGGTTTTGGTGTTGAGCTTGTGATGCAGAGGGTGACCAAGACCATTGCGCTTATGGATAAGGTTGATATGCTTGATGATCCTCAGTGTGAGCTATTGTTACTTTGGTCATGTACCGGAGTTTCTAAACTCTACTTTGCATTGCGTACTTGTCCTCCTAGTACTTTTGAGACGGCTCAGCGCACATTCGACGGGGCTCTTCGATCTTCCTTGGAGCGTATTGTCATGCTTCGGGGCCTGGGTTTGGCGATTGGCAATGGCGACTTGCCATCTTACCATTTGTGTTTGGAGGGCTTGGGGTATATTCTATAGGTGATGTTTGTCATTATGCTTTTCTTGCTCTCGGTTACAGTCGGGTTGCAGACACAGCCCTTTGGAGATGCGTTGAGTCTTTTTAATGGAATAGTGGAGTCTGACATTATGAGTAATCCTAGTGAGGTCGCTGCCCCTAAACTCATGAAGAAATTGGCAAATATATATTTCACAAAGGTTACCGCTTCTGCAGAATCCGCCTATTCTTTGTCTCCTCGGCAATCAGCATTGTGGAAATCGTAGCAGGGAGATCACACCTCTGCTTGGCTTCGGGCAGTCCCTATTTCTGGGTTGGGTCAGACGATGAACCCAAAGACCTACCGATGTGTGTTGTGCTACCGGATGGGTGTTCCATTGTTCTCTATCTCGACGCCGTGCTCTGCTTGTTCTCGGGTTTTTACTGGGATATTTTCGATGATCACACGGTGTCGTGTGCTGGTATTGTGGGTATTAAACATCGACATAATATTGTCCGGGATACCCTTGTTGATATCTACTACAGATCTAGGATTTCAGCAAGAAAGGAGGTTGACATAGGGTTGTCTGGAGGGAATGACGGGGCCCTCAGACCTGCTGATGTGTTGCTTTGTTCCTGGGATCGTGGTCGCGATATTTGTGTGGACTTAACAGGGTCTTCTCCTTTGACACAGACAGGGCTATTTGACTTTGTTCCTGGACGGGTTGTGGCTGATGCGGCTCATCGGAAGCGGGTGAAGTATGAAGCTAGTTGTCGGCTGATTGGATATGGTTTCATTCCCTTCTCCTTTTCTTCGCTTGGGGAATTAGAGAAGAAGGCTGTTGCGTTGCTGAAGCGGATCCAGAGGTTCTCGACGACGTAAGACATTAGGGCTCGTGCTGCAGCTTATATCTTCACTAGGGTAGGCTTTGCTATAGCTAGAGGAGTGGGGGCCCAGATTGTATCTCGGCTTCCCACTAATTTCTTGTAGGTTGTATGGCTTTGTCTGTTTTTGAGATAATAATAATAATAATAATAATGATAATAATAATAATGATAATAATAATAATGATAATGATAATAATAATAATAATAATAATAATTATTATTATTATTTTAATAATAATAATAATAATAATGAAATCTGCTCTGCTCTGCTGACTCATGCTCTGCCCAGAAACTAAAAAAAACAGGTCCTTAAATTATTTCGTCGTCGTATCAAATTTGGGCATTGAAAATAAAATTGGTAGCCTTATACATTCAAACTCGTTGCACAAAATTCATTTTGGGCTACGAGTTTATATTTTGTCGCCCAATATACACATTTGGGCAACAAAATTGGATTAGAAGCCCATCTTAGTATGTTTGGGCTACGAAATCAAAACTCGTCGCCTATGCTAATAGAACTCGTCGCCCAAACCCGAATTTCTTGTAGTAACTACCCTTTTTTTTATATATATCATGCTAAGTGCAGTGAGCAAATATAGAATTATAAATGATTTGAAACTAGTAGCCTATGTAGGATTTGAACCTACATCCTCTGCGCAATATAGGAACACAGTGCTCGGCCAATTGAGCTAATAGACTTAGAATTTTACTAACACACCTAAGTAGATATAGTGCACATAAGATAAAGTAGCCTACGTAGGTAACTTAAAGTATTTATGGAATACAATGAGCAAATGTAACTATATCTTGCCTGGAAAATACACACAAGAGATTATAATATCATTTGAAGTTTTTCTCAACAAGACTAGAAAGAGATATTAATCAAATATATTGACCATATTAAAAGGCAACCCAAGAATGCAAAGGTACTTAGCAATCTAGTGGACTCAATGCACCATCATCTGCAGCACAAACATGAGTTTCACATACTTGATGTACTCAATTAATTAATAAATGAGCAAAATATTTTCGCTCATTTAACAAATGAGCAAAATACGTTTGCTCATTAAACAAACAAGCAAAATTTTTTGAAAGTTAAGCAAATTACAACCTTGACATAGTTGCTCATTTGAGTCTAATTATAGTAAAAGAGCATAAATAATGTCCTGCCTGTTATAGTAAGTGAGCGAAAATATTCAGCTTATTTGTGTCAACTAGCCAAAATGAGCAACATATATTGCTCATTTGTGTAATGAGTAATATTGTTTTGCTCATATGTGTAATCCAAAGCAAAATATTAATGAATCATTGCCTACTTTAGATTAAAGGGCTACGTCTGTCAGAAACTATGCTAACTATACTAGTTTCTAATTAGCATCCGTTGTTTTATACATTATAAGCTTGTTGCTTGCTTAGTAAACCCAAACAATAAGAAGAACACACAAACACAAATCACAATAAAAATTGATAAATAAATAAGCTACATGAACTACTTGAATTGGCTGCTGATATATCGCACATAGGTGATTGATTTAGCACTACTCGTAAGAAATAAGATATCAACTACTTTACCAATGTAGTTGGATATATGTGTCTTCTAAAAGAACATCTACAATTTTCCATTTTTTTTTTCGATTTTTACTTAAGGATTCATCTCACGAAATTGCAAACAACAAAAACAAATTTGCCAAATTACTAGCATACCAATAAAACATATCAATAAAAGCATTAAATCATTGGTTTCCAGATTTCAATTCAATTAGAATTCTGTGTCAAATTGAACAAAATTTCTAATTGAATTGAAATTCACATGACAGAGCAATTAATTTTTTAAAAAAAAAAACTTTACATTGCTAATTTGAGAGGAACAATATGAATTAAATACGAGAATAAGAAAAAGGAAAAATTGGTTTAAATAATACCACCTTTCACCCGTCCGCTAAAAACAAGTCGACCTTTTGATTATCTCTAAATAATACCACCTTTGGGGGGTGTCCGCTTTAAACAAGTTATTTTACCTACAACCTGAATGACCGGTTAACAATTTTATTTTATTTTAATAAATTCGTTTAACACTTTAATTATCTGTTAATTAAAACTTTAATTATGATTAACAATTAAAATAAACTTTTTTTTTAAAAAAAAAAAAATCCCCCACCATCTCCCCCACCAGCCATCGGCTGCCACCCCATACCCTTTCCCCATACGCTTATTTCACCCAACCTTCCTTACGGGCGAACACCACGACACGAGCCCCCCTCCCCTGATTATATGACCCCCCACCACGATGTGTGGGAAGGGGAGAGCGGCAGTTTTTGAGGCAGGGGGAGGGAATCGGGGTCTGGGAAAGGGGTGCGTTTTGAGGTGCTTGGGTGGGTTTCGTGGTGGTTGACGGAATTAGGGTCTCAGGGTGGTGGTGGTGGTTTAAGCAACAGAGGAAGAGGAGGGGGCGGTTTTTGAGGCTGGGAAGGATAAGGGGTGGGTTTTCGGGGTGCTTGGGTGGGTTATAGGGTGGCTGACGGAATTAGGGTCTTGGGGTAGTGGTGGTGGCTGCTGGTGGTGGGGTTGTGTGGTAGTTTCAGGCTGTGGGGGTAGGATGGGGTGGGCAGTGGTGGTCGAAAATGGAAGGGGTGGTTCTGATGGTGGGGACGGGGTGAGGGTGCACCGGAGTATTGTAATGGTGGTGGAGATGGGGTGGTTTTAAGTGGGTGACTACCATTGAAATGGGTAAGGAGGATGAAAGAAGGTGGGGGATTTTTTTTTTTTTTTTAAAAAAAAAAATAAAAAAAAAATCTCTTAAAAATTAAAATCATTAAATGAATTTTTTAAAAAAATTATATTTTCAGACCAATAAAATGATGCCATGTGTCCATATAACCTATTAATCAGGTTACCAACAGGTTACAACTTATTTAAAGCGGACACCCCCCTAAAGGTGGTATTATTTAGAGATAATCAAAAGGTCGACTTGTTTTTAGCGGACGGTTGAAAGGTGGTATTATTTAAAACAATTTTTCCTAAGAAAAATACTAAAGAATTTTTCTTACCACGAAAATAATTTGCAGGAGAGTATTAGCTAGGGTTTATAGAGGGATTGTGAGATAGAGATAAAACTTGAATGCAATGAAATTACGACGACATAGGCAGTGGAGGCCCGACAACGGAGGCGATAGAGGCTAAACGACGGTTGAGGCTGTAGGGATGTAACGTTCGGTAGAGGAAGAAAGGGGAAATGTTCGCTGTTAAGTGAGGGAGACAGAGACGATTGAAATAAGGAGTGAGGGAAATCGTCATGAAAAGACGTTAATAACCTTTGGTGTACCATAAACCCAGGTATATAACACAATTTCTATTGAATTAGACCTTAAACTAAAACACTATTGCCTACATCCAATTCTAACTGATTTGGGAATATCTTCATCTTTAACCACCATTAGACTAATGTAATTAACATTAACATTGGACGCCAAACTTTTTCGTTGCAATTGACCGCGATTTCCCCCTCTCTTTTCTCTACATAGGTGCGGCTTTAGTAAAATTATACTGCTCTGAAATCCCCCCACCCCCTAATTGTCAAAAAATAAATAGTTGTCTATGACTATGTAGTGATACCACCTTCTGCACTAATACATTAAAATTGCCAATTTTAAAAAACCTATTACTTACTCCGTATATAGTTATATATTTGGAAACTTTCTATTACTTTTTTTTTTTTAGCTTCTTGTAAAAGATTGTCAAACCAATAGTATTGTGTCTTTTAGCATAGGTATCAATTTGATCAATTCACGTCGAGTCGTGTTCAAGTAAGACCCGTTCCAAGTAACTTTTGAGTCGAGTGGAGTCACATCATTTTATTTCCGTTGTCAATGTACTTAATTTCATACACTAATCATTATTATAAATAATGATTATCACTATATCAGGTCGGATTGAGTCAAGCATATGGGTCGAGAATAAATAATTATTTTAGATAGAGTTTAAGTCTTGGGTCGAATAATTAGATATGGGTCAATTTTACCAGGTTAGTCTTATCCATCTCACATTTGCTCCTTCTCTTCTCCTTCCCTTAATGTTTATTCATAGTTCCTTTTCCTCTTACTCCACTTAGTTTATGATGACCAATTAACCATCATCCAATTCTATTACTTCGTAGCATTTTTTTTTTCCTAACTCAACTGCTATAGTCACTCTTCAATTTCTTTATCTCTCCTATTTTCAAATTAAAGTCATTAACTAACAACAAAAAGAAGATAAAAAATGAATTAGTAATAGTATAAAAGTTAAAGTGCCGGAATTATTCTAAACTCGATTAGTCTCGTGCGATGCACGATTTTGACAAATAAATTTGTTACACCGTCACAATTACAAAGTTATTGGGCTAAATTTAGATATTAATTAATACACTAAATTTTCAAATTATTAAAAAAATGAATAGTGAAATAGATGACCAAAAATCTATTAACTATTACTAAAACAGGAAATTGCTGACATCATCATCTCCCCAAAATTATACGTGTCGCTTTCTCACAAAAAAAATTCCCGCCTAATGCACTTATGATGTCATATATATTTTTGGTTATTTTTGTGTATGTGTTTTTTTTTTTCCTTTTTTTTTTACACTAAGGATTGTGCAAGCAACTTAACTATGAAGTCATGTACTAATAATATGGATGTTTGTTATACAAAAATGAACTAATGTTGTCGGTAAATATTTTGATTGTTTTGTATTTCCAAGGTGCTTCTATTTATTTAAATTACAAGTATTTTTAATTTGTATTTCAAACTCTTAGATGACATATAAATTCGTATGCATATGGTTTGATTAGATCAGTTTGGTCGGCTTTCATTTTTATATTTTGTTACTTATGTAATTTATGATGATAGATATGTTTTTATTGATCTAATTTATAAGTATGTCCGGAGAAATAAATAGCAGAAATAAGTTATTTCATTCCAATAATTTTTTTAACCCGTGCATCGCACGGGCCTAATCTAGTTTAAACTAAAAAAATATTAAATGAAGTGATGACATCACAATATCACATACATTTCTATCACAGCTTGACATGTGTACAATTAGGAGAAGGGATAATGATGTCAGCAGTTGTTAATTTAGTAATAGTTATAGATTAAGAGAGTCTTTTTATAATTTTTTTTTTTATTTTAATTTTGATAGGAAGAAAAAGGTTTCATTAATAATAGATAGCCAAACAACACTTACAAACGACTCCTAAGAAATCTCAAATTCCAACACAAGTACATAACACCTTAGAGCTAATTAAATTACAGATTCGATCAAGAATGGGTTTAGTAAAAAACTTCATCTGAAACAATACAATATATTAGTTAGCACTAATTTGGCTTGAAATCCACTAATACATAGTTGTTTGGGTGAAAATACTTATGTGATCTTCTAGATACTTGCGGAAATTATGAAAATCCTCCCTAGACGAACAAAAAAAAAGAAAAAAAAAAATTAAACACAATAGAATAACTATAATCTCAAAGATGATGAGTACTAGCTATTTATTGAAAGCCATTAAAAAGTTTTAGGGCTTACCACCGATAAAAACACCAATGGAAACCCCTTACAAAAATTCACAATTGAGACCCAAAAGAGACAAGATGAAAGCGAAGGAGAGAAAGGGAGAAGAATGAAGGAAAATGTTTAAAAAAAACAGGAAAAAAAATCTAGCAATGGAAGCTAAAAAAAACCGTCATATATAATGGAAAATTCTTAAAATGGAACAAGAAAAAAAAATTCTCCCTAGAGAGAAACCCTAGAAGGAATAAAAAAAAAAAAGGTCTTTTTATATTAGGACATTTAACATAGAGAATAGGAATTTAAGAGAATGATGGATGAGAATAAGAATTTAAGAATTTGTTGTGAAAATTTTAGCATACTATACCATTGACTAGTTTGTGTACTATTTGGAATATAAATTTATTAACTATTACTATAACAAAACATGCTGATCTCATTAAGGGACACATGTAAATTTCTTATTAAAAATTTTCCTACCTAAACTATTTTTGACATCATCCTTTTTTTTTCTTTTTTTTTTTCCTCCTATATTCCAAAACTAATAAATAAATACATAAATTAATGAGATTATGATTACAATTTTTTTTTAATATAAAATTGACAATTATTTAAACATATAATAACTACTGAATCCGTGCAACGCATGGGATTAAACTAGTCCGTAAAAACTACAAAGTTACATTTGCCTAAGCACCTTTATAAGTTGCATAGACAGTTTTTTGTACCAATTGGTTGTTGGTGCAGTGGTGATTGGGGTTGCACTTGGTAGGGAGGGCCGCGTGTCCGACCCCTCACAATAACAATTGGTCAATTGGAAGAGGATTAGAACCTAATGATCTAGATATGAACCCTGAATCCGAATTAGTCTAAAGGGTGAAGCGGGTGGAAACACAACAATAAAAAACAAAAGACAAGTTTTTGTGAAAATTTGTCTTTAATATATTTTTTTATCCGCAACTACCTTCAAAAGGAGTTCTCATTGTTGCACCTACCAAACTTTTTTTTTTCTTCGTTTGTTGACCTTCATTTTCAAGCCACTTAAAGTCAAGTGCACCCGTGAAGGGTACATATGTCATTTATTTTTTGTTTTTTTTATTCTTAAATCGGATAATTAAAGTTGGGTAGAAGTGTCAAAAACTGACCTAAACAACCCGATTCAAAACCGACCCCAAACATACTGATTTAGATTTCGACTTGTATGAAGACAACAATTTAACATGACTTAAATGTGAAATTGACCCGACACGATTCAACTCCACCAACCCGTTTATCTGAATTGACATCTCTAAAATCGGCTATGGATATGGGACAGTTTTGTCAAATCTTAACCTTTACTTATCACTGATAATTATTTTCTCCTTTCCCATAACTCCACCTTAGCTAGGTGATAGTGTGATACCATGATAGATCATGAAAATTGAAGCCATTATCTTCCATTCCCAAATCAACCTCGACCCATTTATCATTCCCACGTAACAAATAAGAGAATCATGTCAAGTCGATCTCGTTACGGGCCTATTGTGCTTTTGCGTCTATAGTGTTATCGCCGGACGGTTTTATTTATTTATTTATTTATTTTTTTTTGAAGCGAAATTATAGTAGGAGAAGTCCCAATTATTATTCAACAAAAAAACAAATTTACACAACTTAACGGGGAGTGGCTACTCCAACGATGTCCTTCATGAGCAGATTTTTTATATCGATTGGAGGTACATCGAAATAAACAACCCCGCTTCAAGAACAACCTTCAAATTAGCTAAACAATCGACTACTTCCCTCCCTAAAAGGCTAAAACAGTGAATAAAATAATAATTATAGCCAAAAGATTTAATTAAACTACGACAACTGTTAAAAATATGAAAGTACTCTCGACCATGGCAGGAGCACTTGTTAAAGATATTGAATAATTGGATATCAACAATTTTTTAGCTAGGAAAACCAACCAAGTAATGCTATAGGTCTCTAAAAGGTAGTGTGTGGCTTGGACCTTTTTAGAGATAAATTTTACTTTTGAGTTACTTCTTTTTTTATACAGAATTGAAGAATTTGTATTTTTATTTTATTTTTTTATTTTTTTTTATTGTAGGTGATAACAATAATTAGTAAAGTATTGTAATTGTCAATAGGGGTGAACACGGTCCGGTTTGGTCAATTTTTCAAACCAAACCAAACCATATTGGTATTCAAATCAGACCAAACCAAATCGTAATAATGCGGTTTGGTTTGCGGTTTATAATGAGACGATATTTTCCCTAAAAATTGCTAAATAATACTTCGTCACTAGCTTATAATAAAGTTTAAATATTATTAGCCCAAACGGATTAAATTGTATTACAAATTTACATTAAAAATAACAATCAAGTGCTAACACATAACAAAAATAACCGTCAGTTAATCATCATAATACATTACTATACGACCCTATGTTGTATTTTGAATTTTAATGTTTTTTTATTATTATTTTATTATTTTTTTAATATATAATAATTTTTTTAATGTATTTAAAAATTATATAAATATTAAAATACGGTTTATTGGTTTACGGTTTGGTTTGGCTTATAATTTTTGAAAAACCAAACCAAACCGTAAACCATATTTACAAAAAATCCTAAACCAAACCATTTTATTATAACCTGTAAACCAAACTAAACCTCTAAAATACGGTTTGGTTCATATATATATATATATATATATATATATATATATATATATATATATATATATATATATATATATATATATATATATGTAACATGAATGAATAGATAGAGCATAATATTCCTTTCAAAAACATAGATAGAGCATAATATATTGCTAACTAATATGGCAATTCAAGGAGTGTGGTTTTCATTCAATAAAGTTTGTTGCTTACACATTTTTTTTCTTATTTAATCTAATTATTATTAGTAGTATTATAATTTATACCGATTGTCATCCAATAAAAATTCTTTCCAAAATAAAAAAAAAATTATAATCCAATAAAAATCCCACATGAAACTCTTCTTCTACTTTTCTTAGATATAACTCACTTGTTTCACTGTCTTCCTACTTTTTTTTTGGTGTTTAGTGAGCCTCTAGGGCGATGATGAGAATCGATCCCAGATCTCCTAAAACTATATATCTCCCTACTTCGTATAGTCCATATTTTCTCATGTAAACTCCCAGTAATCCTTCTTCTTGTTTACGTTGCTAAAATAATTGACCTATCTACCATAGATGAAAGCCAACCGAAAGGAAGTAGATGACATCTTATTTCAATTTCTAAAGTTGAATTCATTAGATATTCCTATCTCAAATGAGATTTGATTAATATGAATGAAGTATAATTTCCTCTACATTATTAAAATAAAAATTAGTTAAAACAAAGATTATTATAATCCAAACCCATGATTCATGACCTAGTAGGTGCTCCTTCATTAATGTTGTTGGCCCATGATAAACGATGGCTAGTTGGTATGTTGATTTGAAAGGTTCATGATTCTTGATTTTGCAGCCTAATTTAGGTAAATGACACTATACAATAGCTGACTAAATCCTGGTGGACAGGTCTAAAAAGGATTTGCATCATACTTGTAGACAAACCGAGATTGGAGATTGAGTGAATGCGAGTCATAAAATTGACATAATTGCTTAAAAAATTCTACAATGCAAACCTCTATACTAGTTTTATTGTGCACGTACTTGTGTTACTAGAACTTTTTATTTTACCTCAAGCATTGTCCATCTAACACATAAATATAGGTGGTAGTACACTTCAGCTTTTCATTTTTCTATCGTAACAAAAGCTGATTAGAGCTCATTAATACATGTTTGTGTTAGATATGAGCATCCGAATCTGAGCAACATAGGCGTAGAGTATCAAGTATTATTGTATTAACCTAATAAATACGGAGTAATCCGAACAACATAGGCATAGAGTACGAGTATTCTCCTAATTCTATGACTGTTTACCACTTTCTGTGCTGGCTAGCAGCTGCCATACCTGAGGCCTCCAATGCCCCAGCCACGGCCCGGCCGCCCCCACCACCGAGCTTTATAAACAGAAACGACAATGAACATACGATGACCGCCATCACATCTTTGCATAACAACCAGTACAGCCTGCGTATATTGTTAGCTAGTTTTTTATTTTTATTTTTTTCCTTCTTCTTTTTAAAGGTTTCACTAATCCCCGTCCGTTTCATTACAAACTACAAATAGTGAAATGCAAAATGATTGAAGAACAGTATTGCCAGTTAATTGACTTTTTGTATGGTAACTGTAAAATGGATACCTATTGGTTCTTTTTATATGAAAAATTTGCTTGGACTTGATTCACAATAATATTACTGTGGATCTAAGATTTATAATTTTATACGCATGCAATTAACGTTATATTGAACTAATATAATGTGACCTTAATATTAGTATAGTAACCTTATTTCTAACATAGCAACCTCTAATTTTAACCTAGTTACCTTTATTATTATTATTATTATTCATATTGACCGGTATATAAAAAAATTCATTAAAAAAAAATTAACCTCTTATAGCCTTTATAATGCTACAATAGCTTTTATTGCAACATAATAACCTTTATTTAATATAGTGACCTTTTTTTTAATTAATAAAATAACCATAATGTCTCTAATTAATTTTAATGGTCCATAATAAATTAATGTGAACCAAGTCCATTTAAAAATTTGTACTTTTTATATGGAACATTTGCCTAATACAATGAGAACAGAAAGAGCAAGTTGTTACAAAAGTAAATTAATACTAAAGACTTTTTTTTTGAAATCCATACTAGAGACTTACCCAACACCTTAATTACATAACATTTTCTTTTGTTTAGGGAAAAAATAAAGGAAATCACGGAGATATTGGGATATTTATCGATTATCACATTAAACCATATGATTTCGGGGAAGTTTGGGTTAATCTAACATTTCAATTTATCACCTCTTAACTTTATGCATTTATTTATGTGACACTTTACTATTTTACTTTTATTATTTAAAAAATAAAAGAAAAATATTATATTATGAGAGGAGATATATTTACATATATATGTTAGAGAGAAACTTGAATTTCCTCTATGATTCAGAGGTGGTTAAAAAAAAAAAAAAATTGATATTATTATTCCACCACCTTAACTGGCTAAACACTTTGCAAGACATGTACTCAACAACTTTTGGTGTATATATACATCAATACATGTGGTGCACGCCCGTAGACAAGTATTTCTTATATTACTTATTTATATTAAAATTATTGCATGGAAGCAAACAATATTACAGATCGTGTATATATAAAAGTATATATATGAATTAAAATTCTTGATTTAGGGCCAATTATTAATCAGAAACAACCAATCTGTAACAAGTATGCATAATATCCTAATTTTTTCTTATGTATAAATCACTAACGTTTGCCAAAGTGGATTAGTGGATTAGATAAATAGTATAGAAATTCGAAACATTTCACTTAAAAATACAAAAGGAGTAAGATAGAGTCTATTATGAGTGAACCAAAATTTCAAATACAAGATGAGTACCCTATATGTAATAGCAGTACTACGTACATTAATTATGGAGTAATATTTAAGGGACGGAAGGAGATGCTATAACCTTACCTTAAATGGCAAAAAAATTAGGTTAATTGCAATCTTGAAAGGGCATTGAAGATAGGTATTATAATATCTTGTCAAACAATTAGCAAGAATTGTGTCCTTTCTTATTGTCAAAAGTGGGCCTAAATCCCACGTGAAATATAACGCTGTTCATTGAAAATGAAACTACACTAACCCTTAAGATTAGACAATTTATTTATTAACAAATCAATCTCAAATTGTTAAACTACATACCATAGCACGCACATAATTAAGAACAATACCATTTGATATGCTATATAAAGTACAACCACCTTTATAAAAATTAGTCTTTAACTCACAAAGCTCTATAAACAAGTACAATAAAGAGAGGCCACAAAAATAGGAGTAGCTATAATATGTACTCCTCTAAACATTCTCAAAATAGAAAACAACACCCACAACCAAAATGCACGAGCAAGAGGCTAACCCAAGAGCAAGTTAGGCTCTTAGAGGCCAGCTTCAAGTTGGATCGGAAACTAGACATGGATCGGAAGTTCCATTTGGCTCAAGAATTAGGCATTCCATCGCGACAAGTTGCAATATGGTACCAAAACAAGAGGGCTAGGTGGAAGAGCCAAAGCCTAGAGATGGGCTACGCAACCCTCCAACAAAGGCTTGAGAGTGTGTTGGTTGATAATGAAAGGCTTGAGAAGGAAGTTCAAAGGCTTAACCAAGAGTTAGAAAATGTACGCCAAATGTTGGTGGCTTCAACCTCAACATCAAATTCATATGCATGTGACGAGGAAGGAAACTCGGGTTTGATAAATGGTGAGCCTAGTAGCTGCTTTCATAGGGAGCTTTACGCTTGTTTGATTGGCAATAATGAAAGACAACTTTGAATTCTCAAGTCATTTATATTTTAATCCTCTGTAGTGTCCATGTATATGGATCGAAATTTAGACAATATAGAGGTTATGATAATGAAGTGGTCTTATTATTTATGTTATATGAATATTAATGTTATTTAGTGAATTTAGTGTAAACTTTATAAGTATAAAGTATATACATGCACCATCATGAACTTCTGTTTTTAAATGTTTGGGTTAGGATTGGATAGGTTAAATTGAATTATGGTTTTCTCAATAAACAGTCAAGCTAATTTACTTATAGATTGCTAATGAGCCAATGGCTTGTTTCAAACTACTCTATTAACAATTTATTAGGAATTTAGGATCCTTTCGATATGTACGGTTACAAATTTTAACGTGATTGCATTGAATTTGTAAAGTTCCGAATCTAGTAGGTTTGGTATAAGATTGGCACTTTATGAACCCATTGATCTGCAATTTCATGCAAAAGGAGAGATAGAGGGTGAAAAGGAAGAATACAGATCGGGTAAAATCACATCTGTATCTTATACTAAAGCAATAACTACTTACGGAGTATTTATATTTTTCCTCCAAAATCCCTTTATTTTCCTTCCTAAAATCTCTACCTCTTTTATTCCTCATCAGTCTCCCTAGATTTTAGGAAGCTTTTATTTTAACATAGTATAATATATTTCATAGATGTGAAGTTTTAAGTAAGTACTTCAGTCTTGTTTGAAAAAACTAGTGGTACCATATAACTTTTTGAGGTAGAGTAGTGGGTAGCTATTAGGGTAGCGAGTAGCTGTCAATTAATAATGGCTTAAGTAGAGGTTAGCTGTCAAAATAATGGTTGATAATATGAGTATTTGGCAAAAGTAGCGGTTGCAATACTGAAATACAATAAAATCCATCCATATTGTTTAAAAAGGTTACCAAAATTTGACAAACGCTACCTGCTACTTTTGAAACGCTACTAATTTTAACGTTTGAGAAAAGTTACCTAAATGCTACATTTACCACTAGCCGGTACCTGAACCACTACCTTGCCAAACACTCTTATTTTTTTTCTAAGAGTGTTTTGACTTGGTCAATACAATTATTGCTACCACAAACGCTACCGCCAAATAGGGCCTCCTTATTCCTTTTAACTAGATTAGTCTCGTGATATGCACGATTTGAATAAATAAAATTTTCTAAATTTGTTTAATTTTTCATACCAAAATTAAAAACAAAAAATCCCAAAACAAATAATACATCAAATATTTAAAAAAATAATTAGAGCTCATAGAAAAATTGAATGATGAAAGGGGTACTTGAGAAAGAAAAATTGAATTATTATTGTTAGAGAAATAGACTATTTTTTGGAAATTGATACTAATAATAATATAGCTGGCCAGAAATTTAATAAAAAAAATAAAAATCTTAAAATGATGACATCATTTATTATTTTGGAGGGAAAATTTTTAAAGACAACATGACATATGTCTAATATTAAAATAGGATGATGTCACCAATTATTATTTTAATATTAATTATATATTATAGATAGATTGTTACACTACTTTTTTAAAAGTATCTACCTCATCTATTTCACACTGATTTAACAAAATTGTAAAGTTGTTACTATTTTTTTAATGCACTCTGAACAAATCATGTGACTTCTGCCCATAAAATATACCCTAGAATTAGGGGTGAAAGTTCGATTTTGGTGTGGTTTATAGCTCAAACCGAAATCAAACTATATTGATTCGGTTTTGGGGTTTTTCAAACCACATCGCACCATATTACTATTGAAATCGAACCAAACCACACCGTTTTACATTCAAGTTTTTAAAAAAAGAAAAAACCAAACCACACCGCAATTTTTTGGACCTAGTGATTTGGGCCTTAATTTGCAACTTTTTATGGGCCTAATTACTCAAAACCTGATTTTTGGGCTTGATTATCCAAAAAATAAAGCCAATAAATGTCAAATATCAAATAGTGAAATATAGTAACAAGTTCTATCTTTTAATGAAGTAATGATAATGACTAAGTCTTGTATTTCGGTTTGGATTTCGGTTTTTTGGTTTTTCAAATCCTGAAACCGAAACCAGACCACAAACCACAATTTTTTTCTCAAACCAAACCGAACCATATTAGAAAAAAAAAACGCACCGCATTTCTAATTCGATTTGGTTTGTGATTCGGTTCGGTTTTAATCCGCATGAGTTTCACCCCTACCTAGAATCATTCTGCCTAATAAACTCAATCCAAACGGGCCCTTAATCAACAATAAAATACCCTCATTATGATATCACTTCTACTCTGTAATACTCTAAGCCGAAAAGATATGAGATTTTTATTTAGAGACGGAGAGATTATCGCGTATGTGTTTGTACCTCATCCCTATGCAAGTCGCTGCAAATCCTGCACCTTGAAGTGTAGTGTGAAGTAACAATTCTTGCTAAGTTTTAATCTGTATGCCAAGGGAAAGCATATATTGAAGACGTGGAGGCATTGGGCTGGTACTTTTAAATAATTGTAGTGAGCTTATTGACATGGGCTTGATCCAAATGAACTCCAAATACCAATTCATATAGGCCCAATAAATAATACAACTATCTTTAGAAGACACTACAAAAGGATAATATTAGGGACAGAAAATGTATAATGAGATTAGCAACATGCACCTTATCACTAATCGTAATTCTTATACCACATATTAGATTTCGGCCCTATTCTATTCATCCGATTTTAACATATTTCAGGGAAAAAATAATTAAATAATTTTAAGAAAAATAAGATCTAAAAAATTATGCTAAGGATTAATCATGTTCAATCTATCTATCTATCTATCTATCTATCTATCTATCTTCTACATATACTAAAACAAAGGACGCTCAACCTAAAACTTGACACATGTCGCTTTTAAAATGATAATGTAATATCTTATTTAGATATAATGGAATGTAGTCAAATGAAACTTTGATGTAATGTTTTGTAGAATTTAATCGAATATTCATAATTATTTATACACTTATACATGCTAACATACCACATATTTAGAATAAATCATACATATATATTTGGACTGATGTATTCTCCATATATACTTTAAAATTTTTAGAATTATGAGTATTATTATGAAAGATCATGCATATCAAGTTTTATAATATTATATTTTTATGTATACTTTTATTAATGTTTAACTATTTATATTTAGGTCAAACATTAGTAAGTCCGCTAAGTTTAAATGTGTCAATATTATGAAATAGAGGCAGTATCAAATACCTAAAAATATATGCACATTATTCTCTCACTCCCAAGCAAATTAAATATATTAAATGTATAATACTACCGTTGTTTTTTTTTTTGTTCTACTCACTCGTAGAGTACATCGTAGTATTTATGGGGTCAAACAAAAAAAAAATTGGCCATCGTTTGCTACTTATATACAAATAAAAATTTCATGTACGAGCTTACTATTATATAATCATTTTAATGTATATACTCCGTATTATCCAAATATCAAAATATCAAATTTACATACATCTATACATGCTTCAAATATTTGGTGAAATATTGATGTTAAAGACCTCATTACAAACGTAAGTGAACATAACAAAAAAGTACAGATGTAGTATAAAACAAATACTAAAATTTTTACCCAATTACTGGTTCATAATTTTAAGTAGGGATGACAATTGGGGGTGCGGGTACCCTCCTCCTCGTATCCGCATCTGCCAAAAATTTTTAATACACGTGACCTACCCGCCACCCGCGATGGGTAAAAGTTTAACACCCACATTGTTTCGGGGTTTTTTGTAATCCCTCGGGATACAGGTTTTGAATATAGCCGGACGGTTGCGGACACCTGCAAAACAACGAATATTCCGTTTGACGGAATATTCGCCTCCGACGATCAAGTTAGTGATCGAAAAACGAAGTAATTTTAGAGAGAGAAAGTAGAGAGAAGTTGGAGCAATTTAATACTCTTAAATGATATGTCACTATCAACCCCTCCCATCATAAATGATTGGGGTATTTATAGGGGTGGGAGTGTGTGTCATTTAGGGTTTGGTGACCTAAAATAGTGTGCTCTGATTGGCGGCGCAATCAGGTAAGGACAAGTGTCCTTTGGGGGCGCCGTTTTAGCGCCTTTCTCGAGATTTGGGCCTCTTGATGTAAGGAGACCTTTCTCTCGTTCAGGTGCTCCCTTGTTTGCCACGTGTCATCTTTCTATTGGGACACGTGTCACCCTATTATTGGGCAACGTGTCTCTATAGGATTGGGCCACGTGTAAGGGGTATTTTTACCCTACACATATTCCCATCAGAGGGAGTGGCTCGTACCATACGGGGCGCCTCCTCTGATCGTCACTCGTCTAGGATCGTTCGAGTATCAGGCTGATGGAGCATCGTTATTAAAAAGAGGCGGACTGTACTGTCCGTCCGGACATGGGATTATCCCTTTGGTCTAACTGCCTTTGTCGGTCCGCCTGATTTCACTGGTGGACTTAAGTCTTGAAATCAGTCGGACGGATGGTGCCGCCTGGTAACATGTGGGACACTTGTTCCGTATTTCTCGGGCCAGTTGCTTGAAGTTGCTGACCTGGCCGTCTATTTTGACGCGCCGGTTGGGCAGCTGTACGTCTTCCCCGTCTATATTGACGGAAAGGTTAAATTAACCGTTTGGGATTCTGGGTTAATGTTTTCAAAAAATAACCGTTTGAGCCTCTAGGTGGGAAAAGTGGTTTTACCATTTTGCCCTCATAAATTTGTCTATAAATAAGACTTGTTTGACTTCATTTTGTCACTTTGGAACGTTACGAAATTTAAAGAGAGATCTGAGCTTTTTAGAGAGAGAAAGTGTTTTCCCCTCACATCATCAAGAGCTCCGCCGTGTATTAGAATTTTCTGTTCGAGTTGGTGTTTTTCGGTCAACCTTCAAGATCTTCAAAGTCTTCCAAAGTTTTCTACTTGTACAGAGGTAATTGTCTGCTTTTCTTTACTTTTTTCTTTTTTCATACTTGTTTTATTTTTGAAACACGAACTGCCACAATACTCGGCTTCGTCCGTTTCTCCTTATGAGGTTGGTCATTCGCCCGGGACTGAGGAGCTTAGAGTGGACGGAGACGAATCCTTCTCTCTTTGGAGTGGGTCCATTTGTAGTGCGTACCAACTCACCCCCACCTATTCTTTTCTGTCCCTGCAGTCGAGCATGGCGCGTACGAGGCAAACGTACGTGCGAGGTGCCCCCAGAAATCCGGACGGCAGTATGGTGGATCCCTTAGTCCCTTTTGACCCAATTAACACGAGCAGAGAAAGTACGGGTGCCACAGTTAGTGGTAGTGCTTGCTCTGTGGTGAAGGTGGCCGC
Source organism: Chenopodium quinoa (assembly GCF_001683475.1). Taxonomy (NCBI): domain Eukaryota; kingdom Viridiplantae; phylum Streptophyta; class Magnoliopsida; order Caryophyllales; family Amaranthaceae; genus Chenopodium; species Chenopodium quinoa. Next base: position 431,823 of record NW_018743033.1, read on the forward strand.
CTCTTTTTTTGAGCGACAGGCTCAGCAAGGCACTTCTTCTCAAACCTCTGCTAGGGAGGCGTCTGGGCAAAATCCGGTACAACGCCTCTCCCAATATACCAGCTCGGTCATGATGCCGTCCGAGCTGCCATATTTTGAAAGGCATCCTTCAACAAATCAAGCGGACGCTAGGTCCGGCCGAGGGTGATCGTCTGACCAAAATCTCCAACAACCCTCAATCCAAACTACCAAGTCGGTCAGGCCTAGAAGTGGAATAAATATCTCTAATCCGTCCGACCTGCACCCTCGCAGCGCACTCCTTCAGGAAATTAGCCGAACGCTGAGGGGAAGAAAGATAAGGGTAAAAAACCCTTAGTGCCTGAGGGCACCATCGTTTTTGAAGCTGGCCAAGGCTCCAAGAGAGGGAGCTCGGTCGAGGCTGCTGCTTTGGACACAGTGTTGTCCTCTGAGTTCGGCTTGGCCAGGGCCCCTAAACCCCAGGCCGCCGAACAAGAAGCTGAGAATCCGGATGCCTGTCAGGCGGTCGAAGAAGCCAACGCTGAAAATTTCAAGGACCCATACACCTATACAGTCGGCGACGTTGCCCTTGGCTTCTTACACCATAAATTTGAGGAGTTCAGAGAACTCTACCAGCTTAGAGAAGGTTACCAGATCGCGGCAATGAGTCGCTCATACTCGGTGGCCGCCTGGGAAGGTAGGAGGCAACAGGATAAATGCTTCAGCGTCTATTGTGCCGTCTTGGAAGTGGGGCTTCGCTTCCCTTTACATCCATTCGTTCAGGCTCTGCAGGACGAATACAACATTACAATTTTATTTCCAGCTGGTGCCGAAGAGTTGGGTAAACATTTTTGGCTATCTGGTAAACATTTTATCCCAGTTTTTTTATGAGATGTACTCGATGGTCGAGCTGGATTTTGAGACGGACGACTGGTTTATTCTAAGCACTCAGAAAGAGTATCTGGTGGTTCCCATAGGCTGTCCAAGTGGCGCGATTAGAAGCATCGATTCTACAGCATCAAAATTAACAACAAAGAATTTAACCTGCGAATGAATCGCTTCAATGCCGAGCTTATCTAGTTCTGACGTGGGATGCACAAACCCACTATGTTGCCCGTCCACCCTGACCATTCTTTTCAACTTGAGTATTTTAGGTGGTCAAGAATGGGAAGTCTGTGACTGTGCCGTCCAATTGGATCCCATTGGCCAATTGTCTTAGGAACCCGGTATTCATGTCGGCTTGCGGCCAATACCGAAACTACCCCTAAGGTGGAACCTTGTGACTTGATCGTTCGAATATTCATTGTAACTTGAAAATGTTCTAACACTTTTTCTTTTTTCTTTTTCAGACGAAGCTATTGCAATGTTGGACCATGAACAGAGAGGAGAGACCAACATGTCCGAGTTCGACATTGTGCAGTACAAATTCCACAGCAGCTGTACGACCAGGCTAAGGAGGTACAACTGACTTTTTTTTTTTTTTTTGGTTTGTTGGTGTGTGTGTGTGTGTGTGGTCGAGCTGGTATTGTTCTCAATTTTACTCGGACGTAGCTTTCTGTAACCTAATGCCGAGTTGGTATGTTAGGAAGGGAGTCCTTCTCAATTTTACTCGGACACAACTTTCTGTAACATGATGCCGAGTTGGTATCTTGGGAAGGGTGTCCTTCTCAATTTTACTCGGACGGTGTTTCTTATTTTGGCCTTCTGTTCCTTTCAAGCGTCCACTCCCACTCCCAGGGCTAAAAGGAAGCATTTGACTTCCGATTCTAAGGATGGACATCCTTCTAAGTCTAGGAAGACAACAGCCTCAAAGGCTAAGTCTTCCTCTCAAGTGGTCAAGACCACGCCGCAGACTGCTTTAAAGCAGTCCAAAGTTGAGTCACCCCAGTTGACACCTAGTTGGGTCTCCAAGTCCGTGGCGCCGCAAACCGAGGCGGTCCACGATGAATCCGTCCGAGTGGGCGATGGGGGTAAGTCGTCCCCATCCAAAACGACCGGCAACATGGCCTCGACTTCTCATTTTAAGGTGATTGACAAATCTGAGTGGTAGAAGGATGCCACTCAGTCGGTCGAACAACAGCTCGGCCATACTCAAGAAGCAGGGGATCATCGGCTGCCCCCTCACCCGGCGATGTTTAACATTCCATCCTTCTCGGACGATATATAAGACACAAGCATGCTTCTTAATTGTGTTTTGATAGATTGTTTTAACAATCTAACTTCTTTTCATGGTTGGCACATATATAGACCCGAGGAGATGAATATGAAGCTACCCGGTCAGTCGCTTACCGGCGCTGACCGGAAGGCCATCAAGGAGGCCATGCTTAAGGCCGTCCCTAAGGATCAGCGGGAGAAATTCCATGGGATTGATGAGGGCTTCCTCGGTCCCATGATCAACTGTAGCGCCGAGGTAACCGCACTTTCCCTAAGCTTCAATACTTAGCTTTATTTTTATGCTTTGCTCTAACTCATTTCCGTCCAGATGCAGATCTTCCTTAGGCTCAGTTCTTTTCTGGACTAAAAGGCCAAAGAGAATAAGAGGATCAGGGAGTCCTGGGCCAAAAAAAGACGGATCTCCGATGAGAATACCGGAAAAATTTCTATGCAGGAGATCCGGCACCGGTCGACCATCAACGCGCCATCAAAGAAGTCGGCTCGGCAAAGCAAGAACATCGTCAAAATGGGCGATGCCCTTGAGCGAAAGCGACTGGTTCGGGAGGCTCTTCAAAAAGAGAAGGAAGAGGTGGAGTGTAGGGAATATTACAAACATCAACTTTGAGCCCCACTGTGATCATGCATTTAAGCATGGTGGCGTCCAAAGGGAAAGAAGCTAGAGATAAAAGAGTCGCCAACAAGTTTTAGGAACATGTAAACCGTTCACGGGTGTGAAGGTTACAACCCATTCATGATCACGGAGATTGCTAACTCCATAGTAGTCCGAAACCATGACTGGATATTTGGGGATGATGGCAAGAATCCAACCTAAAAGAGATTGAACCCGCCCTAAATCGACCTCTACTTAATTCTTATGATATTCATGTGCGCTTTCCGATCAACATACATACATCAAGTTAGCCCTGAACTTGTTTACTCTATGTTGGTTAATTATTAATGCACAAATAAATCTATTATTGGCGATCACTTAAATTAAAATCATATTAAGCCTAAAAAAAATTATTAATTATCTTATTAGGCGTGATTTCAAGTACAAATTCCCTTTAAACCTGCAGAAAAGGGCATGATCAAGCAATAACAATCAATCATGAATAATCAAGCAGTGTATAATTAATTGACACAACAAATTATCATCAAAGCATCATAATAAATGGCAAGATCCTAGGCACGATACTAAACGGATTAATAACAAACCCTAGCATGTCACTAAATAATAAAGATCAAAGCTTTAACCTAAACATGATACTAGAAACATGATATTAGGAATATTAATAATATTCTAAGCATGATTTCTATATCAAAAGAATATCAAGTAATCGAATTACTTACTTTGATGCTTCATATCTCTTTCTATCAAAATAATACACACGTTAGTAAATTTAAGAAAGATTAAACCAAACAAATAAATCAAAAAATAATTGAAATATAGATTAGGGACCAAACCCTCAGAACTATCAACCTTTCACGTCGAGGTCGAAGGCAACTACGAGATTGGCTTGGAGTATTCGAAGTTCGTGAAGGAAGTATGGTGTGTGATTAGGGTAAGGTATCAAGAAGGTGTTGCATGTGTTTTGGCTAGGCTAAGAAAATAAGAAAGAGAGAGAGAGAAGCTTTTAGCTTAGAGAGGGAATTAGATGATGATTGTTGGTGAGCTTGTTGATGGCTAAAAATAGGGTGAAACGACCTCTATTTATAGGGAAAACCGAGGGTTGAAGATCAGAAAAGAGTCAGAATCCGACTCGGAGTAAAACGGTTTATATCGCGACGCGATAGATTTATCGTCGCGCGATAGGCTTATCGCAGCGTTTTTATCGCTCAGCGATGCTTTTAGAAGATAGAATCCGCACAGAATTTGAATTCCAATCAAATTGGGTTAATCGAATTTCTGTACGTATTCTAATTTTATCAGAATTAAAATCCTTGAAAAACAAGTGTTTTATTCGAAATAAAACTCTTAAATATTTATCTTTTCAAAAATAGGATAAATTAAAACCTTTTAGAGGATTCTAGAAGCTTATAATAAATCCTAAGAGATTTAGGAATGGTGTTAAGGTTAATGGCCCCTCAACATGGTCATTGGGTCGCAGGTAAAACTCGATATGGGCTCGATTTAGTATTTTGGCCATAACTTCTTCGTTATAACTTGGATTTGAGCTTATAATATATCGCTGGAAAGATCTTTTCAAACCCCATCCAACTACACAATAATTGGACCAGAATTATGGACCAAAATAATCTGGTTTGGACATTTTTATAAAGAGGACACGAAATGAATGATTTTCGAAGACATAAAATGAATGATTTTGGCTTTAAAGACACGAAATAAATGATTTTGAATTAAAAATTTTTAAGGAAAGGTTAGAAATGGTTAAGGCTAAAGGGAAATTCACGAGAATCTTCAACTCTTTCACCTAACTTGATAATCAAAGACGTGAAAGGTACTCATCACTGGGTTTGGTTTTTGGGGAGATACAATCAGGTGTCTACACGGAGGCCAATGCTTCTCAGTGGAAAAAGGGCTTTGAAGCCTCTGAGAATCTGAAGACCGAGTTGGACTGTACCCTCAAGGCTCTCATGGCGGTCCTAGACTAAGTGGACTCCCTCAAGCTTGAGGTTGAGCGTTTGAACAAGTCTGTTGCGGACTTGTCTAAGCAATTAGAGGCGCCGCGACCGATAGATCATGAAGAGGTCATCCAAATTGAGTATAGGGCCGAGAAACGACAGAAGAGCCGCTTCTATAAGGCGTTTTCTATGATGGTCGACGTCGGTGAAGTGGCTTATTATCAGAAACGCTTTGCCCACTGACTGGAGCACGTCTCCTTCAAAGAGGAGGCCGAGGCTTTTAGCTTGCCCCCACCTGAGTTCGTCGAAACTCCTTATGGCTCAGAGGACGACGAAGATGATGATGAAGGTGATGGGGAAGAGAAGCCTGCGGCGGAAGAAGAGCCGGCCAAGGGGAGAGGAGCCGGCCGAGACCGACAATGCTGCCACCGCCAATGCCGATGAGGCGCCGGCTGAATGAGGAGCCTGGATCCCCCTGCTGCAGTAATCAAGCTATTCGTACTTTGTTTTTCTTTCCTCAGAACGGTTTCACTCTTTGCCGCCAGTTTGAGCGGTTTTGTAATATACTATTTATTGTCATTTGTTTAAATGAATTTTATATATGCAAACTTTTTGCTTTCTTCATTCATACTTAGCATTTTTGAGCAATTTTTCATGCCTTTATTATGCGTTTTTGCGTACGAATGATTATATACTGGGGGTATGCCCCTTTATCAGCATTTTGTCTAGTCCATATTCAAAGAGGTTTGATTAACTTAGTAGGTTTTATACCTTGAAGGGTATGAGAACTGGTAAGTTAATCTAAACATAATAATGATTGCCCTTGGACTAGGCAAATGCCGAATGAATTATGTGGCCGTTTGATTGGCTTTTGCCGAGTTGTCCTTTGACGTTATCTCTCGGATGTACTCATGAAATTTCAAGTATTGTCTCAACTTGGAATTTTCAAGTGTTTATAGGGCTTGATAGCCTAGGTATGCCCTTGCCCTTAATGTTAAATTATCTCAGACAAATTTTAGGCTACCTTATTTCTTAACCGTACGACCAGATTTCCGGCTGAATGGTCTTAATGACAACCTGTCTACTGTGGTCAAGTTGTTTTGCTCGGAGCAACCTTGGTTAGGCATTTTCCCCATCCATTCAACCCTGCCCTTGTTAAGGGCCGAGCTGCTATGTTGCGAACAACCCATGTTCCCGTTTTTAGGCGGCAACACAGTATATATGCGAAAAGTTTAATAACAATATTTTGTTGTTTCATTAATGCTGTCAAAATTACATTTTTTGGCCGTACGACTTTAATTACATAGCTCGGTCATCAGACCTAATTGTATATACAACTTTAAGGCTAAGTAAAAAAAAAAAAAACTTTATACATAGTATTTCTTGAGATTGTCCGTATTTCACGTACGATGTAATACCACATATTTTTAATGTATTTTATAAATTATTTGTTTTATTTATAAAATATATTTTGGGTCAAACTATTTTAATTATTGGATATAAATAAAACAAGTTTTAAATATTTGGGGTCAAAAGATTTATAATAGTTGACTCAAAAGGGTCGTAAGTAATATTATTATATACACTATTTAAAGATAGCCCATGTCCATTTAATTAGCCCATTAATCTTACTTATATATTTGAGCCTCATATCTTATCACTCAATTCCATCATTTTTATAAGCCCAAAATTTACACTAACATACTCTACACTAAAAAAAACTCTTCCAATGCCCAAAATTTTACCACACAAAAAGTCAAATGTCAAAATCTTTTTTTTTCTTTTTTGTTTTTTTCTTCCCTTTTTCCTTCTTTTCTTTTTCCCCTACTCTTCCCCGTAGCTATTCCCTTGGGTGGGAATTTTCTGTGGAGCATTAAATAAAGTGCTGCCACGTCACCCTCCAGCAGCCGCGACACCAGAGCTCTAGCCGGACCCTTTTCGTCGCCGACTACCCTACCTGCGGCCCTCCGCCGCTGCACAGCCACCATCACCGTGGCTCTCCACTCTCTTTCCTCTTATTTTCTTATTTTGTTTAATAGTTTGGGTTTTGATTTTAAATGTTTAAAGTATGTTTATTTAGTATCAAATCATGTTTTTGATGATTTAAAAATAAATTTCAAATTATTGGAGTTGTGAATTTTCAGATTTTGAAGTTATTATAAAGTTAGGGTTTTAAAGTTTTTAAAGACTTGATTTTTAGGGTTTTATTATAAATTGAATTGGGGGTTTTTATATGTTTCATGTTTCTAATTATAATTATAATTGGGCATATAAAGTATGTTTTTAATGAAGTTATAATGGGTTTTGATTATTCTAAAGTGCTGAAAATTAATTTTAAGTACTAGTTTTGATGGTTTTATTAAAAGGGTAAAATTAACCTTAAAGAGGAGTTTAATTAAGGGTTTTAAAATAATTTTCAGATTATTGTAAGTTGTTTAGAGAGAGTTTAAGTTATTGGAAATTGTGTATACAAGGGTTGTTAATATAGTGTTATTGCCCCTTTATGTAGGAGACTTGGTTCGGGAAATGTTATAGTGTATAAGCTACTTTAAGGGAAATTTCGAGGTACGTTCGCGTACTCGGTAATTATTTAAGTGTGTAGAAGCATGCTAAGCTTTTTTTTAATTAATTCCAAGGTAGTATCATGATAATTGTTGGTTGAAATTATTAATTGGATTGATTTTGGTGATTTATTTGTCAAGTATGAATTATTTGAGGTGAATTGTTGACTGCAATTAATTATGTTGGCATGTTGATTATGAACCACACTTTTATTATTAGCATGATTGAGAGCATGTTTAATTAAACTGAATGTTTAATTAGGTTTGAAATATTAAAAGAGAATTTTTTTGATGGTTCATATAATTTTTATGGATGCTTTAAGCATGGGAATTGAGCTATTAAGTGTCTTAATACACAGGAATAAAATATATTGTGGTGCCTAGTGCACTTAAGGTGTTCTTAATAATGAGGGATAGGGTTTGCGGTGCTTTATGCGCTTAAGGTGTTATTTAACGCTGAGGTAGTCTAGTATTCAAGAATTAAATTGGTAATGTTTGATTGCTTGAATGAATTATGATGATTGGTTGTGTTGTGGATTGAGAGTCATGACCAAGTCTAAAATATGTAAACAACGTAAAGTGAAAGAAATTACGCACCAAAACTCTTAAAACATATATACCTCAAGTATGAACATATGGGGGGGGGGAGTTATGGGGTTTTATATTTAACCATAACTTCTACAGGAAGTACTAGACACTGTATTTTCCTTTTTATTATTATGCACAGGACGTCCGTCACTTCATGTGACATTTATGCCTACCCAATTAGCTCCCGGAGTAGTTTACCCCAATTCTTAAGGGCAGGGATTTGGTGGGAAACCCATTCGATGCGTAATCAAATTAAATAAGCAATTCACTTATTTATTGGTTGGTTGTATGGTATGTTGTATGCTTGTAACAGGTGCAACAAGGTAAGTTGTGTGTTGATAGGATGAAAGCATGTTAGTGTGTACTGATTACGCTTATGTACTTAGCATTGCTGATTGTGTGTTGTATGTTTGTTTGGCCTTGTCTTTATCTTGGCCCTACAATGACCCATTTCTAATGGCGAGTAGTGGGGACAAAGTAAAGAGAAGCTTTTCAGGTGGTGCAGCATATTCATGTTGGGGTTGAGCGAAGAGCGAATTTTAATCTAGTTTTATCTTGAATATGAAATTATTATTGTTTATTGGCTTATTAATATTGATTGATGATACTAATGCATTGGTTTTAAATACCTTTGGTTTTGAAAAGGGCCTACAATGGTTTAAAGTTTTAGGTTTGACTTTGACTTGACTTTGGAATTGTTTGGTTGGACTATTAGACTTTGACTTTGTTTTGAAAGGTTTTAATAGAGTCTTCCACTGTGTGTCTTTGATATTTGCCTTAGCTGTTACCATGGTGGCAATAATACCTTAGAATAGCATCACTTGCAGAGTAGGCTCATACATTTCAATCGGGAGCACGGCCTAAGCACCATAGACCAGGAAGAATGGGGTTTCCCCTATTGAACTCTTTGTTGTTGTTCGAATGGACCATAGCACATTAACTAACTCATCAGCCCAAAGGTTGCCTGCTTTCTCAATCTTCCGCTTGATGCCATTGGAGATTAACTTGTTATATTCTTCAACTTGGTTATTGGCCTTTGGGCGTTCGATCGAGGCAAAGCAATGTGCTATGCCCTGGTCGCTCAGCCAATCCCTTAGATGTTCGGTCTCAAATTGTGGTCCATTATCGAACACCATTGACTAAGGCACACCAGAACGTGTGATTATGTTCTTCCAAATGAAGGCAGATACATCTTTCCACTTAATTCCTCGGACGGCCTCAGCCTTCACCCACTTTGTGAAGTAGCCAATAGCTACTAACACGTACCGTCGCTGCCCTGATGTAGAAGTATACGGCCCCAAGATGTCCATGCCCCATTTTGCAACAAGAAGTGGACTACTTATAAACGACAAGTTGTTTGCTGGATGATGAATTAGGGTTGCAAATCTCTAGCACTTGTTATATTTTTTTCACCATCTCTATGGCGTCAAAATTCAAACTCGGCCAGTAGTACCCCAGGTGGGTTACCTTTTCAGCTAAGGCTCGTCCGCCTATATGCGATCCGCAATTCCCTTAGTGGAGGTCGTCCAGTACTTCATGCCCCCTCTCGAGCGTAACACACTTCAAGTATGGCTTTACAATGATTTCTTGAAAATCTGTCACCCTTCATTTCAAACCAACCAGCCTTTTTCTTCATTACCCAACTCTCTTTTGGATCATCCGGATGAACTCCATCCTTGAGATAGGAGATTATTCCGTCCATCCATGTGGAGCTTCGGTCAATGACTTGCACAGGCTCTGCATCAATGCTTCACTTCTCTTTAACTTCCCAGAACACAGATCTTGGAGTATCACATGATGCCGATGAGGCTAGCTTGGACAGAGCTTCGCTTGATGATTCTCGGACCGAGGAACTTGCTGCAGCATGAAATGCTCTAGGCCCTTGGCCTCATCCTTCACCATTTGTAAATAATTCATCATTTTCGGCTATCTAGCCTCATAGTCACCATTCACTTGAATGACTATCAGCTGAGAGTCCGAGCAAGCATCAATTTTTGTTGCTCCGGCCGCCTTACGCATTCTAAGGCCGGCTAGGAGGGCTTCCTACTCAGCCTCATTGTTGGAGGCTTGAAATTGAAATCTCAAGGCATATTCAAATTTATCTCCTTCTGGAGATAGAAAAATGATACCAGCGCCACAACCGGTCGCTATTGCACTTCCATCAACAAAAACTTTCCAGATCTGATCCCTTCCTGACTGTAAGTCTGGCTGTGTCATTTCATCCAAAATATCTGCGAAGGCTTGACCCTTCCTGGTTCGAATGTAATATCAAATCCCCTTAATTCCAAAGCCCATTTTAGCATTCGGCCGCGGACCTCTAACGTTATGAACGACTTCTTCAACTGTTGGTCCGTGTAGACCACAATCGAATGAGCAAGAAAATATGGCCTTAGCTTTTTTGATGCCACGAACAATGCCAAGCCGAACTTTTCAATGGGTGGATACCTAAGCTCGGCATTGTGCAAAACATGGCTGATGAAATACACAGGGATCTGATGGCCGTCCCTTTTAGCAAGCAGGACTGCACTTAAGGAATGATCAGAAATACCCAAATACATCTATAGCTTCTCATCTTTGAGCGAATTGAATAGCCTAGGAAGTGTATGCAAATGATTCTTGAGTTGTACGAAGACTTCCTCGGCCTCCTTTGTCCACTCGAACATTGTCTTTTTCTTAATTGTCTGGAAAAAATAGTAGCACTTATCCCCTAATCTTGACAAAAATCGTCCGAGTGCAGCTAAGCAACCGATCATTCTCTGAACTTCTTTTATGGTTCTGGGCGATTACATGTCTAAGACCGCCTAGATCTTTTCAGGATTGGCCTCAATGCCGCGCTGATCAATCAAAAATCCGAGAAATTTTCCTAACTTAACACCAAAGACACACTTCTTTAGATTTAAAATCATCTTATGCCGCCTGATTTCGGTAAATGTTTCTCGGAGGTCACTCAAATGATCGGACGACTTTTTTTATTTAACAATCATATCATTATTACAAGCCTCCATATTCCGTATGTGTTAGGAGCATTTTTAGGCTGAATGGCATGAATTTGTAACAGTACAACCCCTACTCGGTCACAAACGCGGTTTTTTCTTAATCTTCTTCCCACAAAGGGATTTGATGGAAACTAGAGTATGCGTCCATAAAGCTCATTAGGGCATGCCCGGCCGTTGAATCAACCAGGCGGTCGATCTTAGGCAAAAGAAAGCTATCCTTAGGGCATGCCTTGTTGAGATTAGTGTAATCTACATACATCCGCCAAGTTCCATTCGGATTCTTGACCAGAACTACATTGGCCACCCATTTAGAGTAATAACATTGCCAAATAAGATCAGCATCCAGTAGTTTCTTCACCTCGGCCGCGGCCACCTGTTTTCTTTCTTCACCATGATTTCTCTTTTTCTGTCGTACAGGCTTTACGACCGGATTCATAGCCAGCTTATGGACTGCTAAGTCTGGGCTTATACCCGGCATCTCATGAACTTCAAATGCATATCTCTGAATTCTCTTAATAAATTCACCAAGTCACCACCAAGCAAGCCCATGGCCATAGTTCCCACTTTGACTGTCGATCACGTTGGTCTGGGTCGAGCACTATATCCGTACGATCGCCCGCCGGTCGACAGTCATTAACTGTTATGCTTGTTCTTTCTTGATCAACTTTCGTTTCTTGCTGACCTGGTATGCTTGGAGTGACCCTTCTACAGAGTTTTTCTCGGACGTTTTTCCATGTTTGTGTGATGTTGGCTTGACAGCTAGCTAATTACATTCTTTTGCCATCTTTTGGCTTCCTTGAATAGAACCTATCTTTCCATCCGATCGCTCAAACTTAGAGTTGTCTATTCGGTCAAACAGGTCGAATTTGGGTCGGGTAAGTGTGGGTCGGGTCATTTCGGGTTAATGTCGTAACCTATACGGGTCGGGTTCGGGTTGGGTAATGCTTGAGTCGAGTAACGTCGGGTCATACATCTTATCTGGTTTGGGTCGGGTTAATAACAGGTCAGGTTACATTCGGGTCGGGTGAATAATAGGTCGGGTTTAATTCGGGTTTTCACGGGTTAAAACGGGTTAGGGTCATTCTCGGGTTCAAGCCGGGTTCGGTTCAAGTCAATAATTTGCAGGTTATAATCTGGTCGGGTCATTCTCGGGTTTGAGTCAGGTTCGGTTCAAGTCAATAATTTGCGAGTTATAATTAGGTCGGGTCATTTCCAAGTTAGGTCATTCTCGGGTTTGGTTCAAGTCAATTATTTGCGGGTTACAATCAGGTCGGGTCATTTACAAGTCAGGTAATGTTCAGGTTCAAGTCGGGTTTGGTTCAAGTCAAAAAATTGTAGGTTATAATCAGGTTGGATCATTTCCAAGTCAGGTCATGTTCGGGTTCGGGTCTCAAATATTGGGTTAATCTGGGTATCGGGTTGATTTCAGGTCGGGTCATATCAGGTTCGGGTACATTTTTTGGGTCGGTTTGCTAATAGTTCATGTAATGACATTCACGTTTAATTATTGTCAATTACTTCATTTATTGTAAGAGAAATAATTTCAAGTAAGTTTAAATTCGAGGTAATAAGTTCTAATAAGTTTAGATAAGATCTACATAATAAGTTCATGTTAATTCCAATAAGATAGGTTTAGTTTAGATTTTTAGTATAAGGTTTAGTTTAAATTCGAGGTAATAAGTTCTAATAAGTTTAGATAAGATCTACATAATAAGTTCATGTTAATTCCAATAAGATAGGTTTAGTTTAGATTAGAATAAGGTTTAGTTTAAATTCGAGGTAATAAGTTCTAATAAGTTTAGATAAGATCTACATAATAAGTTCATGTTAATTCCAATAAGATAAGTTCAAACCTTATTCTAATCTATTCACGTTGATTCCACTCATTTTAGGGATAACAATTTCAGATAAGTTCATATTCGAGATGACATGTTTAGATAAAATACAATAAGTTTAGATAAGTTAAAATACAATAATTTTTTTTTCTAAACTTATTTTATTTGAAATTATCTAAACTTGTTCATTTTTTATAAGTTCATATCCGAGTTCATGTTTTTTTTCAATGGCATTTTTTTTAAACATTTAACTGGCATTATTCAAAACATTTAAATAAGATTAAATAGGCAAATGAATAATAAAATTAGAAAAATAAAAGACCAATAAAAGCCTTTTAACAACTCTAGTTCGGGTCACCACTTTCTCGAGTCCAGACAAGTCAAGTCATGATTGGGTACAGGTAAATTATTTGGGTCAGATTATCATCGGGTCATTGTCATATACTCATGCTCGCATTCAATCATTATCACGTTCAATTCAATCACTATTTGAAATTATTTTTTTTTTTTAACTTTTTTTTATTTGAATTTTTTTTTTTAATAAAATATAAGATAAAACAAACAAGCCTAAGGTCAAATAGTATTTGTAAACCGTAATTGACTACATTAATGCACATGCACCTACCAAGTAGTAGTATTCGTAAACCATAATTGCTTAATTAAAATATAGAATGAACTTGCACCTAAAAGGTAGTAGTACTCGTAAATCGTAATTACTAAATTTAAATAAAGAATGCACATGCATCCAAAAAGCAGTGGTATTCATAAATTTTTATAGGTTTTTTTGATAGATATAAATTGTAATACATTTGATAATAGTGAATTTTATTGAAAATATTTTGAATAAACTTAAATAGGAAAATAACTCATAGAATTAGGGGGAAAAAAAAGAAGATATGACGTAATCCTAGATTGCTAGTTAATTTCGGGTCAATAACAAGTCGGGTTAGTGACAGATCGGGTTGAGTTTTGGGTCAAGTTAGTAATAGGTCGGATTAAATTCGGGTCAGGTTAGTAATAGGTCGAGGTAAATTTGGGTCGGGTTAGGAATAGGTCGGGTTAAATTCGGGTCGGGTTAGTAATAGGTCGGGGTAAATTTGGGTCGGGTTAGGAATAGGTCGGGTTAAATTCGGGTTTTGACGGGTTAAAATGGGTTTGGGTCAATTTCGGTTCAGGGCGGGTTCGGTTCAAGTCAATATTTTACGGGTTATATTCGGGTCGGGTCATCTCAAGTCGATTCATGTCCGAGTTCGGGTCTCAAATATTCGGGTTAACTCGAGTCTAGGGTTGGTTTCAGGTCGAGTCATATCGGGTTCGGGTCATTATTTTTCCAGGTTTAGACGGGTCGGTTAATAATTGGGTTTGAGTTGATATTTTGGGTCGGGTCAGCTTTTGACAGCTCTACTCAAACTTCATCAGCATCAAGTGAGGGACGATTATAGCCTTTGCTGAGTTCAAAGTAAGGCGGTCGATGATGACATTATAGCCATTGAGCTCTTTAACAACTAGGAAGCGAACGACCATGTCCCTTCCTTCTCCCTTCTGCCCAAATTAGACGGGAAACTTTGTTCGTCCGACCGGGTGGATAATGCTCCCACCAAACCCAACCAACGGGTGGGAGATATCCTTTAGATAAGCCAAACTTATTATGTCGAACGAGCTACCTATGTCTATTAATACTCGTCCAACCTTCGAATTGGTGACTTTGAGAATGAACACCCCAGGGTCATTGTAGGGGGCTTTAATTTTGCCTTGGTCTGCCTCGCAGACCGTCACCTCTGGAAGAGGCTCAGCCTTGACCCTTTCCACATGCATTACATTCCCCAAATTCCAAGCATCTTGCTTGATTCCCTTCATGGTTGGGCCACTTGCAGCAAAGCCACTTGATATGACGACCACAAACCCTGAGTCCATGCTATTTCCATCAACGTCTTTTCCTTTCTCCTTCTTCTTCTCGGACTTGTTGTCTGTTCAAGAGTAGGTAAACTTGGACTTCAGAACGTACGAATTGAGCATGCCCTTCTTGGCCAGCTTATCCAGCAACCTTTTCAAATTGTTGCATCCGTTCGTATCATGCCCCACATCCTTGGGGTAATGGCAGTATTTGTTCTTGTTTCTATACTGGGTCGGCCCTCTCAAAGGTCGTGGCTTCTCAAACTCGAACTTGTCTTTGATTTCCATCAAAATTGCGTAACAATCCTTGTTTTACTCGTACTGTGGCTCGTACGTCTTGGCTTTCTTCGACTTGGTCTGTTGGCAATCAGCCACCAAGACTTCTTTTCTTTTGTTGTTTCCTTTTTTTTTTTCCTTTTTGCCTGCTAAGTCTTGCTGAGTAAGTGGTTTCTTCTCGGCGCCCTTGGTCGGCTCTTCTGACTTTGTTAGATAACAGAAGTCAGCTGCCTCAATATATGATTCGGCCTCCAGCAAAACATCTGCGTATGTCCGAATCTTTTTTCTGATCAAATCAAACTTGAAGCCATTGTGCCTTAGACCTCGAAGAAATTCCGAGTAAGCCATTTCATCCGGTAGATTCTAAATTTGTGCTTTTTCCCGGTTGAACCTCTGAATGTACGAGCGCAACCCCTCTTTCTTTCCTTGGACGATGGTCTCCAAGTTAAGACTAGTCTTCCGGGGTGGAATATTACAGGAGAAGTTTCCAACGAACAACAAGCTGAGAGTTGTAAAGCAATTTATGCATCCGGCCGGCAAACTATTGAACCAGTCTTGAGCCACACCCTTGAAAGTGGCCGGGAAGCATTTACACCAGGTGGCATCATCCACACTTTGCAAGTACATCAAATTTCTGTACGAGGTTCTTGAGAAAACGGAGAGTTGAGAATTTCTTGAGAAAACGGAGGCAGCTTGTCACCAAGATTTAATAAGTGCATTTGCAAAACTATAGGCTGAGGTTGGGCGGCCAGTCCGGCCAGGTAAGCTGTCAAGTCGTACGGCTGGCCGTACTGCCCATATACAGGGGGAGTAGGCAGCAAAACTACACCATAGTTATGGGGCGTTTGAAACTGAAGGGGTTAAGTTAAAGGAACTGGAGTTAGAGTACGGTGAGCTTAACTCCTACTGGTCCTGGTCGAGGTGGTATGCTTGGAGAGGGTGTGGTTGGAGAAATCATCCGGCATGGTGGGAGTGGAGGCAGTGTCCGAGTAGTAGGATTGTGCTCGCTCCTACTGCTTCTGCCGGAGATAGTCTCTAGCATCCTTCCAGCGTTGGGACGGCTCATTTGGCAGCCTCAGAGGCTGCTTGGACTGCTCCCCAGCCGACTGCGTTTTCCCAAGTAGCCTGGACCGATTCATCCGACGTACCCTTGGGGACTTCTGATCTCTTCTGAACGGGATATTCCCTGCATCTTCAGTGTTGGCCGTCTTGTTTTAGGGTTTCATCCTGATGCCCTCTTCTTCTCTTCTAGACGGTTGTCAAGAAGAAGAAGGTATCTTACCCTCAAGCTCTTTCCGAAGCTTGTTAAAGGCGGCCTGTAAGGAGCCGGCCATTACTTGGGGGGTCCACGGCCTCATGGAATGAGACAGTCAGAGGACTAGTTGTGTTGATTGTAGCAACTATGTTTTCTACATAGTCGTCCTGACCTGGACCGAGTGTCTGACCATCTTTAGCCATTTCAGACGTGTATCCCCACAGACGGCGCCAAATGTTTCCGGGTTTTTTGGAATCCCTCGGGTTACAGGACTTGAATATAGTCGGACGGTTGCGGACATCTGCAAAACAACAAATATTCCATTGGACAGAATATTCGCCTCCGACGATCAAGTTAGTGATCAGAAAATGAAGTAATTTTAGAGAGAGAAAGTAGAGAGAAGTTGGAGCAATTTAATACTCTTGAATGATATGTCACT
The DNA here is from genome assembly GCF_001683475.1 of Chenopodium quinoa. Lineage (NCBI taxonomy): Eukaryota > Viridiplantae > Streptophyta > Magnoliopsida > Caryophyllales > Amaranthaceae > Chenopodium > Chenopodium quinoa. The sequence continues at coordinate 448,400 of NW_018743033.1, forward strand.
ATCCACCCCTCCCATCATAAATGATTGGGATATTTATAGGGATGGGAGTGTGTACCATCTAGGGTTTGGTGACTAAGAATGGTGTGCTCTGATTGGCGACGCTATCAGGTAAGGACAAGTGTCCTTTGGGGGCGCCGTTTTAGCGCCTTTCTCGGTATTTAGGCCTCCTGATGTAAGGAGGTCTTTCTCTCATTCAGGTGCTCTCTTGTTTTCCACTTGTCATCTTCCTATTGGGACACATGTCGCCCTGTTATTGGGCCACATGTCTCTATAGGATTAGACCACGTGTCAGGGGTATTTTTACCCTAAACACACACCTCCTAAGAGGGAGACTCACACCCGATACACCACCCATGTGGATATCCAATACCCAGCCGCCTTTTATTCGCTAATCTAATAACATTTGTTTAATAATTTTCCTATAGAACATGTCATTATGCTATCTCCAAATTGTTGCAAATACATAATTTAATAATATATTATACAAGTAAGAAGTCAATTGGTATAAAAGTAGGCCTTCATCATTACAAATACAAAAAGAATGTGACCGGGGTTCAATCCTCACCCCACCCCTCCTGTGATAGGAGGGGCACACCGTATCTTACCGTAAAAAAAATAAAAAATAAAAAATAAAACCCATTACAAATACAAAAGAATTACATAAAAAATTTAGTGATAGTAATAAGTTGGCAGGTGACTGTGCAGGTAGGCAAGTAATAGACGGGTATGACATCAAATCCACCGCTTACCCGCTACCCACAGTGGGTTTGACTTTTGTACTCATACCCGCCTACTTACCCGCCAAAGTTGGATCATACCTGCTCCAACTGGGACGAGTGCAGTGCGGGACTCGCATTTTTATACCTACCTACCATCCATAATTTTAAGTTTATAAATAAATTAATTGGTAAATTAATAGTAGAATAATTATGTCAATGCCAGTGTTACATCATGCTATGATATTTTTAATTTTTTAGGAGCTATATATGTTAGAGCGTAACTTTTGATTTCTACTTCATCATTATTATTAAAAGTTTTCTTTGTTAAGTAAATTATACATATGAACTTATTATACCGTGAAATTGCACAGGCACTATACTAGTTTATAACTAAAATATATTCAAATAAATTTATACTTCCTTTCTTTCTTAATATTTGCATCAATTGATTATACAAGTTTATCAATGCAATACTTTGACCATTAATATCTTTAATTATGCTTTATTAAAAATTATAGAAAAATCTATATGAAAATATAAATTGAGATTAACTCCCTTTCATAAATTAAATTCTCTTTCATAATAAGTTAAGATAAGATAAGATAAGATAAGCTCAAATAAGTAAAATCAGGTGAATAAAACACACTTTTAACAGCTCGTTTTGTGTGCTCTGGCCACACCGTGTGGCCACTTGTAAAAAAACAAAATAACCCCTATAACACTGACCGAGTAACCCCTGTAATACTAGTTGAGTAACCCCTATAAGTTATAACACTGACCGGGTAACCCCTAAAACACTGACGAAGTAACCCTTGTAACACTGACTAAGTAAGCCCTATAACACTAACAAAGTAACCCCTATGATAGCTTGCCACACGATGTGGCTAGGCACATATAAGAATTTGTGCACTTTTAATATTAAGATTACTAATCAATAGATCATTAAGTAATGTTGAATAATTTCTCAAAAAAAAAAAAGTAATCAATAGCTATATACTAAAGGCGAAACCAGAAATGACACTTGTCATTTTCTGGTGAAAAGTTTTTCCGCCTTTTTTTTCCTTTTTTCTTTATTTAATTTTTGCCAAATTTTAATGACATCCGTTTTATAACCTACAGTAATACTTACTTCCATTTTAACAATGTTTTTAATCCAATTATACTTAATTAATTATTTTTTACATATATTCTACCGTATATACTAGGAAACTCTTAGTTACAAAAATACTAACATAGATTAAAAATAATGTATTGTAATATATTATTATCCAATATTATTATAATATTATCAAATTTTTTTCTCCAACCTTTATCATTTGACAATTAAATTTGTATTAATTAAAAAAGAAAAATCATTTTGGTAGCATACTTTGTTTAAATCATAAAATTATACTTAACTTTTATAAGAACAACCGAACAAAATCATTTTGTTATAGTATACATAACATATATTGGAAAATTCAATCTAATTACTTTAAACATGTGATTATTAAATTTGTATATGGGTACTAACCTAAGCTAATATTTTCATTCTCTTAAATAAAACGTTATAGCATCTAATTCTATTACTATTTTATACAATCCAATTCAATAACCTTTACGTATTTGGTATTAGTGTAAATTAAAATTCATGTTATTTTGTTACAAATATTATTTTTGGATAAATTATTGTTGAATTAACACCATGAAGCGCACCCTTACTGCAGTTTGGAGAGTGAAAGATAATATTCGTATTCGTATGATTGAATCGAACCTGTTTGTGTTACAATTTGTGAATGAGAGCGATAAGGATCGAGTAATTAGCGGAAGCCCGTGGTTTTTTGACAATAAGTTAGTAGTCCCAAGGAAGTCAAAGGAGAAGAACAGCCGTCTGAGGTTTCTTGTACACATACCCCGTTCTAGATTAAACTTGAAGATGTTCCCTTCAATAAAAGGAACGCTTCTGTGGCGAGTGACATTGGTGAGGCGATGGGTGGATTTCTAGAATATGATGATCCCGATCCCCTGGGCATGGAGAAAGAGATGTGAATTAAAGTATTTCTTGACATTGAGAAGCCTCTACGAAGGGGTTTCAAACTTGCCACTGGTCCTAAATCTTCGAAGTGGGTTGGAGTAAAATACGAACGACTTGAAGATTTCTGTTTCTATTGTGGTCGACTTGACCATGTTGAGAGGGAATGTAATCACTCGACCCTTAATGCTGAAGGGGAAGAATATGTTTACCAGTATAATCCTTTTCTCAGGGGTTCTCCTAAGAAGAGAGTTAAGGTTGTTGCAGGGCAGAGGGAAATTGAAAAGAAGCTTCTGTCAAAACTGAAGTCAGCTAGTTCTGCTAAGCGACCTAGTTATGATGATCCTTCTGCCATCAAGTTAGGACCCCCAAGTGCTGCTAAACACCTAATTTTTTAGCAGGTTGACCAAGAAACTACCCAAAGCCTACAGGAGGATAGTAGGACTTTAAATTTTATAAAAAAAATCAAGGGAGTTGGAGGCTGAGAGGAGGGTATTGTTGTAGTGCATTCGAATGACACAGTCATGGAAGATAGAGTGGGCGTCGGTTCAAAAGGGGGGTGGAAACGGAAAGAAAGAAAGGGTAGTGGTTTGCTAAATGATGAATCAGAGTTAACTCTTTTGCTTAATGAATCAGTTAAGAGAGGAAGCTCCTTTTTTATGACTGATGATGCGAAGTTTTGTTATGTGAAGAAGGCTAGAAGTGATGTGACTAATGGTGGAAACTTTACTCAAGTAACGGGGCTTGGTAACAACCAACCTCGTGAACAACAATGAAACTCCTTTGTTGGAACTTTCGAGGGGCTGGCAACCCTCGAACAGTTTGTGCACTCCCGCTATTGGAGTCGCACTCTAAACCCTGACATCATATTCTTGTCAGAAACGATGATAGATAAAAAAAAGATCGAAATATTTAAAAAAATAAATTTGACTTCCCAATGGCGGCTGGAGTAGATAGTAGAGGGAAGTCTGGTGGATTGTGCTTGTTCTAGAAGGAGGGAATCAAGTTCTCTCTGGTGTCTTATTCTGATCATCACATCTGTGGTGATATTACTGATTTTGGTGGTCGTGTATGGCGTTTCGTTGGGATGTACGGATGGGCTGATAAGGCGTTGAAGGAGAACACTTGGACACTTATGAAAGATCTCTATTTAGACTCCCCCGTTCCTGTTGTTTTCAAAGGAGATTTTAATCAAATCCTCAGCTCGGATGAAAAATCTGGTGGAGCTCCTAGGGAGCAGAAGGAAATCGATGCCTTAAGGAGTGTGCTTGATGATTGTAGTCTGAAGGATTTGGGGCATATTGGAGAGTGGGAAACATGGGAAAGGGGTACAACTCCGGAGTCAATTGTTCGGGAGAGGCTAGACAAATTCATAGCGTGTATGGCGTGGTCTTCTTGGTTCAGGAATGCAAAGGTTAAACATTTAACCAAATTCAAATGTGACCATGTTGTGATTATTCTTGATACCGAAGGTGATGCGGGTAACAGGAAGACTTCATATAAGAAAAAACATTTCAAATTCGAGACTTGTTGGTTGCTCAACGAAGGAGTTGAAGCTGTGATTAGAAATGCGTGGGAAGGGGGCTTCCCATTTGGATATGGCTCTCAAGATTAAATCAGTGGCTACTCACTTAACTGACTGGAGTAAGTCCACTTTTGATAATCTCGGCCGAAAGATCGAAGATGCTGAAGCTGCTCTTAAAGAGGTGGAAAATAATAGGGGTGCCCTCCCGAACTTTGCTGAGTGCACTGGACTGGAATCTCTTCTTGATGATCTTCACGAGAAAAACGAGGCTTATTACTTACGATCCCGTGTTGCCGAAATAAAAGACGGTGATTGTAATACCAAATATTTTCAGCATAAGGCGTCCCAGAGAAAGAGCAAAAATTTTATATTGGGCCTAAATGATGAGGGAGGAACGTGGAGAACGGGAAAGAAGGAAATCGAAGAGATCATTCTCAAGTTCTACGGCACATTATTTTCGGCTGGAACAATTGATGATAATCTGATGCAGGAAGTTTTGGATAGTGTACCAGCCTTGATTTCTGAAGGTATGAACACTTCTTTATGTCATAGATTTCCCAAAGATGAAGTTTTTGCTGCCTTATCGCAAATGAGCCCCTGTAAAGCCCCCGGGCCGGATGGTTTTCATGCCATCTTCTATCAAAAGTTTTGGCAAGTGGTAGGTGATGATATTACAAATTTTGTGAATAATATTGTAAGTGGCAGGATTTCACCTAAGGAGATTAATTGCACTAATGTGGCTCTTACTCCTAAGGTTAAGGATCCTACTAGCATAACTCAATTCCGGCCTATTTCTCTTTGTAACGTTCTCTTTAAAGTAGCATCTAAGGCCATGGCAAACAGATTAAAACCGCTCCTTTAAAATATTGTCACGGAAAACCAAAGTGCTTTTGTGCCTAAATGGTTAATAACGGACAATGCCCTCATTGCTCTTGAGCTCTTTCACACTATGAAGAAAAGATCAAAAAGTCAGCGGGCTACTATAGCTAGAGGGAGCCCCAGTTAATCTCCGAGATTAACACTCCAAGTTAATCTCCTCTCACAATTTTATGCATTTGTTTTCGTGCCACTTTACTATTTCACTTTTATTATTTTAAAAATAAAAGTAAAACAATATATTGTGAGAGGAGATTAACTTTTCATGTCAATCTCAGAGATTAACTTGAATTCTCTCCTATAGCTATAAAGCTTGATATGAGGAAGGCTTATGACCATGTAGAGTAGGAATTCCTTCGACGACTTTTGACTAAATTGGGATTTGCAGGTGCATGGGTTGATACGATCATGGTATTTGTTTCTTCGGTCAAATATTCATTCATAATAAATGGAGAACGGTCTGAGTTTCTTGTTCCTTCTCGAGGGTTGCGCCAAGGTGATCCCATATCCCCATATCTTTTTATCCTTGTTGCCGATGTTTTGTCTAGAATTCTACAATTGGCTTCGGATAGAAAACAGATTCATGGGGCTCAAGCTAGCAGAAATGGCCAGGAGATTACTCATTTTTTTTTTTGCAGATGACAGTCTCTTGTTTACTAGAGCCACCCGACAGGAATGTTCAGTCATTGTTGATATCCTCAACAAATATGAAGCAACATCCAAGCAAAAAATTAATTTGGAATAGTCGGAGGTTTCTTTTAGTAAGGGGGTCCCTCTTCCGTCGAGAATCACTCTTAGCTCTGTCCTTGGGATGGAAATGGTCGATGGTCATGCAAAATACTTAGGTCTTCCTCCCGAGGTGGGAAGATAAAAAAAAGCTTTCTTTGCCTTTGTGAAAGATAGAATCTGGAAGAAGATTCAAGGGTGGAAGGAGAAGCTCCTTTTTTGAGCCGGAAAGGAAGTGTTGCTTAAATCTGTTATCCAAGCAATCCCTACCTATCTTATGGGGGTCTACAAATTTCCCATGTCCCTTATTCATGAAATTCACTTGATGATGGCGCGATTTTGGTGGGGTTCAAATGATATGGAAAGAAAAATCCATTGAAAGAGTTGGGAGTATATTTGTCAACTAAAATTCTTAGGTGGCATGGGATTCCGGAATCTAGGAGTCTTTAATGATGCCCTTCTTGGGAAACAAGTATGGAGACTAGTGCATAATGAAAACTCTCTGATAAGGAGGATTTTTTAGGCAAAATATTTCCCTCACTCTTCTGTTTTGGATGCCGCTCTAGGCCCGGTGCCAAGCTTCTCTTAGCGTAGCATCTGGTCTGCCAAAGCTTTGGTGTTGGAAGGGATTGTGCGGAGAGTTGGAGATGGGAAAAGGATTAAAATCTGGGAAGATCCCTGGCTTTTGATGAGGGTAACAGATTTGTGACGAGTGATAAGCCTGATGAGGATTGCAACATGGTGGCTGATCTGATTGATTGTCAAGGGAAATGCTGGGATCTTGACAAAGTAGATCGAATTTTTAATGAACGAGACAAGAAGTTGCTGCTTTCTATCCCTATTAGTGAGCGACTTCCCGCAGACTCAGTAGCGTGGGCATGGTCAAAAGATGGTGATTATGTTGTAAACTCAGCTTATCACTTGGGATCGTCTTGTATTCTGGAAAATTGTGATCAATGCTGGTTGGAAATTTGGAAAGCGAAAGTCACTCCCAAGGTCAGGCTTTTTCTATGGAAATGTTGCACAAGCTCTTTCCCCACAAAAGGCATCTTGGCGTACAGGGACTTAATTGATGATCCCAAGTGTCCCTGGTGTGGCTTGGAGGAATCCACCAAGTGTGAGCAATCTGTGGAGACGAAGCGGATGCGAAGAAGCATTGAAATATGGCAACCTGGGGTCCTTTGCAAAGATTATTGCGACCTGGTCGAAGGATCTTAATGAAGAGATTTATCAGCGTAGTCTCTTCCTGGCATGGTTTGTGTGGTCTCGCCGCAACAAATGGATCTTTGAGTCCATGAGTGAATTGAACCTGATGATATAGTGCTTGACAGGTTACGAAGGTTGGTGGCTGATTTTGGGGAATACTCAGAGAAGATTTATGGTTTGCCAAAGCTCAAGCCCGCTTCTACCAGAGTACTTTGGTCTCCACCATCAGGAAATGCCATCAAAATTAATGTTGATGCGTCTTTGAAGGATGAGGGATGGATAGGCCTAGGGGTCGTGGCTAGGGACAGATCAGGTCAAGTGCTTTTTGCTGCAGTGCGGAGACTGAGAGCTCGTTGGGACATTCTGGTGGCTGAATGCAGGGCAGCTCTTTTTGGTTTGAAGAAGGCAAAAGAACATGGATATGATAGTGTGATCATCGAAACCGATTCTCAGATTTTGTTCTCAAGACTGACCAAGTTCTCCTTTGCTTTATCTGCTGTTGACAGTGTGTTAGAAGACCTTGTTGCTTCTATTAGTTGTTTTTCTTTTATTAGTTGGTCTCATGTCAAAAGAGATGGGAAGTTTGTAGCCCATCATCTTACTAGGTTAGTGTCGTTTGGTGTTGAACAATATTAGGAAAATCACGCTCCTAGCAAGATTGCCCCATATGTATTGTTGGATTCTATTTCTTCTTAATAAATGCACTAACCCCTTTTCAAAAAAAAAAATATAAATAAGAAAAAGGATAAACATTAATTAATATGCTTTTTATTTTTGTAGAATTGTAGTTATATACGAATATACGATATACCAAATACAAGCATAATAACTCATATTTGAACAAAGAGAAAAAATGTGATTATCGAATCAACAACTCCTCTAAGATTTTACAAACTACAGTAAACTATTATAAGCTCACATCTATTCAAAATAAAAATCGTTATTATGCAATTATGATGTCGTAAAGGAAAACTAGACCCAATAACGTATTAATGGATTAAAGTGGCAATTAGCTCGTGAGCAACTTAGATTCGACTCGGTCAAAGCTCGGTCAAAACTCGGCTCGAGTTGGCTCGACTCGAATTCGAGTCGACTTAAGATGTTAACGAGCACGAGTTGAGCAGGCTCTAACTCGACTCGATAAGCTCATGAGCAACTCAATATTATATTTTTTTTAATATAGAATTTACAAACAAAGTTATTACTATATGAACAAATTTGACACTTAATAAGAGTTAAAAAAAAAAAATCTTTAATAATAAATAAAATAATTAAAAGAAAACTATATAAAGTGAACAACAATAATAAAGGTGTATAATTTTAGAAAGACCAAAATTTCAACGAGTAAATCGTGAGCTACTCGACTCGACTCGAAAATTTAACGAGCACGAGTCGAGCAGATTTTATTGGCCCGAAACATTAACGAGCACGAGTTGAGCACATAAAAAAAGTTTTCGAGCCGAATCGAGCACCTTTTAGCTCGTGTGATCGAGTCACTCGGTTAGGACCATAGTTACGTCATAAGCTTAAACAACATAGGAAGGAAAATTCAACTTGACTTTAGCAACTTATGTAACTTTATACATATATAGTTAAATAAGTCATGCTTCATGATTCATAATTCATAATTCATAATTCATTTACCATAACACAATTTAATTAATTTAATTAGTGATTTATTCATACAAAAATTGAAAAATGTATTTCTAAGAAAATTGGGTACGGTACAAGAAAAGGACGGCATACGGAGATAAACGTACATGCTAACGTAATAAAATAGGATTAATAAATGGATCATCATAATCTTATTATACAATGAATTAATCAATGATTGAGGTGTGACTAATTAGATATAGCGTAATTTCATCATCATTAACGTCACACTAATCATCTTTGCTGTAATGTGTCTGTTTTTTTTTTTTTTTTTACTTAGAAGAAGGGTATTATGTTGCCAGATGGAGAAAGGAAAGAAAATTCTAAAGCTTACTTCATCATTGTGGCCAACTTAATCAAAAGCAATTGTAATAGATAAGTAATTAAATTGGGTGATTAATTAGACTATAACTAGCCTTCTGGTCCGTGTAATGTACGGGATGTTTATAAGGTGTACAATATTAATTTTTATTTTATAATATGTTTTAATTGGAAAATAAATAGTTTATAAAGGAGAAGAAGGGTGAAAATTAAATGTAATTGTAGAAGATATTAAGTTGGGGGAAAATATATCAAATAACATTCATACACGTATTGAATTAAAGTTAGTTTTTTTTTTTTTAAATATAAGAAAGGGGATTAATTAATGAAGGGAGGTGACATGTGAAAATAAAGTTTACATGTAGCATGATAGGGATGATGGTTTACGTTTTTAAATACTAAGTATAGATTAGTGCCACTATCAAATTGTTTGCCTGTTAACCACAGATTTTGATTTCGTGGAAATTATGGCTAGCTATTATTATTTGGGTGGTATCATCACTATCATGGTATGTATGTAATGGATAGCAACATCTTTTTGATTGCTCTTTTATAATAAAATAAATTAAGTTACAGTGATTTCATAAAATGTTGGATGGCTGTCGAAAATAATAACTAGACTTGTGTTAGTGAAGTTTTGTTCTTTTGGTATGTACAAATTTGATACTCCTACTCCATATTAAACATTAGTTTTAAACCTTTAGTCCTGAAATCATTAAGGTACATGAGATGTCAGTCGACATTTTATTACACTCTACTGTATTAAAATAGAAACTATATTATACGAAGTTTTTTTTTCCTCTCCCTTTTTATTCTTCTTAGAAAGAAAATTCTTGTTTTATCTCTTACAAAATGCAAATATGCTTAGGGTGAGTTTATTACAAGTCTTGAACAAGACTCAACTTGCTCAAGATTTTTGCAATAAAGTCATCAAAGACTCATACAAGTCTTGCATTGAGTTTAGAAAACCAAAACTCATGTCAAAACTTTACATGGAGAACAAATGCTGCAATATTTGGTTGGTTGTCAATCAAAACTTGTCAAATGAGTCTAAAGTGAGTCTTGGGATAATGTGTGAATTTAGATAAAGTCTTGTATGAATCTAAATAATAAAAAAGTATTTAAAAGTTAATGAAAAGCTGATATGACAGTCTGAATAACAAGTCTAAATTTAGAGATAAAAAACTTAACCTTTTAAAGTTATTCTATACAAAGTAATTTATTGACACTAGATACACCACGTAGTTATTTGTTGTATTGTTGACACGAAGTTTGATCAATGAATTGAAGAAGCTCAAGTCATAAGTTCATAACTAACCTTTTAAATCCTCCAATTTGCTTGTTAGGTTGGGTTTGTGAACAGGTCATTAGCTATCACAATTTCGACATATCTTGTCTTCGAAATTTAGGCTACGCCATTGGTACGGTCTCTATTCCTGATCGACTTTGTTTTTATATACTCCATACTTTAATCTGTTCTAAATATTATTCTCACGAGTCACGAACACTACATTTAACCCTATTATTTTTCACTCTCGTCAACTCATTTCAACCAAAAATTCAAAAAAAAAAACTCCTCCCTTTGGAGCAAATAAAAAGTGATTGGGGTGTATACAATATGACCCGGACTTGAAACTTCACCTAATTCGAACCTATTACACCGAACCTGTAGATTTAGGTCCAATCCCGATCCTTGAAATTCAGGATTTCAGTTCCGGTTCAGGTCTGGTCTAAAACCGGGGATTTCAGGTCCGGACTTAAAACCGATAAAGATGCTTTTTTTTTGTAAAATATAAATACTACCTTAAACTTTCAACCCTAATTCTCACTGTCAATCTTCGCCTCTCTCTAATGGTCTCCTTCTGACTTCTCTCCCTCAATCTCCCTCAAGTCTTCACCAAGTCACCGGTTGAAATGCGACTATCCACCATCTTGGCACACGATTTCAACGAACCGCAGGTCCACAGCCACCTCGCGCGACTCTAGAGACTGAGACCACTAGATCTCACGACTTCAGCAACCGCGGCCACTAGATCGCACGACTCCAGCGACTGCAGCCTCTAAATCACGTGATTTCGGCGACAGCAGCCACCAGATCGCACATTGTTTTCCCTCAAGGCCTCAATTACTAGCCTCATGATCTACTCCTCCTACGCGATCACCTGCTTCGAAGGTGGTAGATTTAAAATTGCGGTGCGGTTGGTGCCTACTTGGTTGCTTGCTAATGCTCTTATTTTTTATTTTTTTTTAATTTTAATGTTGAATCTGAATTGATATTAAATACTCCTTTGTAATTTTGTACGAGTAACTCCTACAGTAGTTGAATTTTGTCGGTATGCATTTTTTAATTTTCAAATTGATTTTTTTTAGAATAAAAAAAAAAAAATAGATAAATAAAGTACTATCAAGTCCAAAATCGGATTGGACCTGATTTTTCAGGTTTGGATCGAGACCGGATCTGCTGTTTCAGGTCTGGTCTCCGGTCCTCAAAATATAGAGATTCAAGTCCAGTTCGGTCCGATTGTGAACCGGTGTACAGCCCTAAAAACGACAGAGAGATCGAGTAGGTTACAATAATGAAAAAAGGTTCAATGTATACATACATACTATTATAACTAAATAAATATGCAATAAGGCAATCTAATGATCTAATACCACGCATTAAGCCATTGTCGTTGGTAGTTAGATGGTCAATCTATGGTTGGATCTGCAAACACTATAACGCCGTAATCACACTTTATTCTATACTTCATCTACGTATACATACGATATGTTTCTTTTTGGCTGCGTCAAAAATTATCCATTGAAACGAAACCCAACCATTTTACAACTCAAAATTTTTGGGTTCTAGAAGCAATCAGTTTTTTTTCTACAAAAAAAAAAATAATTTAACTCAAATTTCTCAAAAAAATTTCAATAACAAAATGCATGATTGAATAAATTAACTGGATACATGTCAATCCTGCCTTCGGATGTAAAATTATATTACATTGTTTTCATATATTCATCAACAAGAGCAAGTAAAATCACTATTTTATATCGATCATTTGTTATACTTGTAAAATAATACTACCTCCGTTTCAAATTATAATCTGCAACGGCTTAATATGAAGTGTAAGTAGAAAATGTTTAATCATTACAAATAATTTGAAATGGAGAAAATACTTATATTTCATAACCTTATTATATGTTTATTTTGAGTATTGTATGTTTAGTGATATTTATAAGCCAAAACATCATAAGAAAGCTATAACCTTCCTTTTTTTTTTTTTTTTTTTTTAATTTAGTAATGATCATAATAGTTTCATGCAGAGTATCTTAACATGATTTAAAGATTTTTCGCTTTACTTTTACAAGATTAAAAAAAAAAAAAAAAAAAAAAAAAGCATATTTTTGTTAAATTTTTGGAATATTAGTTGTTTGATTTTGGTCACTATTCATATTTTCACTTTGACCTTCTTTAAACAGTTATACTCCATAGTCCATGCCCATTTAAAATTATATAGGCTTGTGAGATTATATTAGATTCAATTTTCCCTATTTTTTTTTTTTTTTTTTTTTTTTTTTGGTTAAGAGAGCTATAAGGGCAGGTGATGAGAATCGATCCCAAGATCTCTAAGAATCGAAATGAAGGGGAGCTCTAACCATTTGAGCTATCCCTCACTCTCATTTTCCCTACCTTTTTAAAAGTATGAGAAACTCTTATGGATAGTGTTGAGACAATTATGTCCCTAAAATTGTTTATTTACGTATTTACCCCTTTTAAAATTATGACCACACTTTTATGAATAGTGATGAGACGATTATATCAGTAAAAATGTTTATATAAAAATTTGCCCTCGCTTATGTTAATTGTTTTTTTTTTTTTAATTCATAAGAATATTATGTGAACATTTATACCCCTAAAAATATTTGTTACAGTAATATATTTTCCCCCATTAACGTTACTAACAACTAAAATTGACATTGTTAGCCGCCCTAATTTTTATATTCATATAATTTTTACTTGGACATAATTAATGATATTAATGGTTACTTGGTGATCTAAATGTTGATTGTGGATTAGTGTTTTGCTCATTCAAAATCATTGACTTGACTACATGAAATTTAGAGTTGACTGGTAGGCAGCATGTATGTACAATGCCATAAAAAAGTTTCTCAAAGCGTAATTTTGTGATTTGTGTCACATTTTCTAGTCGGGTTTCTAGAGGCTGAATTTTTGTAATAATTGGGCCGTGTCAAGATTCTGTTTAGACTGCTTAAAAATCCACAGCTAATTAATCTCGAACGGAAATTTTTTTTAAAGAAACGGATGGAGTACTTAATCTGACTCAAATGTTCTTAGTCCTTCTCACCATTTAGCAAGACAAAGGTAAAAATATGGTTATCACAATTACAATTGATAGGAAATTTAGGCCTCGTTCACTTCACCTCATTTTTGCTAAACTGAAATTATTTTTGCTGAACTGAAATTATTTTTGCTGAATTGAATTTATGTTTACTGATTTTCTATTATATTTCCTCTTTAAAGTTACTGAATTTTACTAAACTGAACTTATATTTGTTGAACTCAACTTATTTTTACTGAACTGAATTATTTTTACCTAATACGTCCTCTGTTCCACAAATATTGCAACAAGGATGAAATTACGCATTCCAAAGCACACTTTATATGTTAAATATCTATAATTATATAAGAGTAAAATTTATAAAAAGTTGATATTGTGAAAGTATTTTATGAGACGAAACTAACAAGGTCGCACATGACTATATTTTACTTTACGTATAAATCATAATACGTGGTCAAACAAGCGTGATGAATAGTGAAAAAGTTTAATAATTGCAATATTATTAGAACGGAGAAAGTATTATTTTTTTAAAGGTGAAGTGAACAGAGCCTTAATATTAAACTTGTGTTATTTGAAGGCAGTCAATATTTTTCAAAAGTTATCTAACAAAATTGTTCTAATACTCCTAAAAGGTGGAATAGCCGCAAATTAAACAAAGTTCACACAAATCTGCTAATATGAGTAATATCTAACTTTTTTGGCAAAGTTGTTTGCTTAAATTTTTGGACATGAGACCAAGCACTGATTAATACATCACATGCATGCAGGGGTACGGTGTCAATTCGGGTAAACAGTTCAATTTCGGGTTGAGTTAATCGGTTTTAGGTTATAATGGATCGGTTTATAACGGGTTAAAATGATTAGCGGACATGGTTGTTAGGATCGGGATCCTACCTTGGATCGATGAAGGGGATTGGGATCAAATCGATAGAATCGGATCATAGATCGTAAGATCCTACATAATAACGAATAATATTATATATTATGATATAAATTGACTTAAAAACATTTCTTTTAAGGGGTTTCAATGTTAAAAGACATTGGTTTGCTTAAGAAAGGTCGATCTTTATTTAGCTTTGTCTTTATGGTAGTTAGAAGATTAATAACACAAGTTTAAATTAATAAATTATGTGCAACTTTGTCAAGAATGAGACCTTAACTATGACAATTGCAAGTTGTCAATTGATAAAATCATATTAATGTCTCGGATTCGCTAATTTATTAGCGATAATTATTGAATACATTAAATTTAGGTGCATATAACCTAATGAATAATAAAAAATATGTCAAAATAAATCAAAGTCTCATATTATAGTAAAATGTTAGATCGGATCGTAGGATCGTAATAAAATTGTAGGATCGTGTTGAGATCCTACCACTCATAATTAATATCGGAGTAGGATCGTAAGATCCTACCAAAGATCTGGATCGATCACGCAATTTTGGATCGTAGAATCGTAGGATCGTAAGATCCGGATTGGGATTTTAACAACTATGTTAGCGGATCGGTTTGGGTCGGTTTTGAAAATTATAGGGTCAGTTCGGTTTGATTTTTTTAATTACGGTTTATATTCGGGTCGGGTCCCAATCGGATCAGGTTGTAATTGGTTCGGGTCATAATCAGTTTGGGTTAAACCAGATCGGTTAGAAAATGGGTTTAGCTAGTTTAAAGCAGGTTTTGGTTCAAAACAGTTCAGGTCCCAATCGGGTCGGGTTGTAATCGGTTCAAGTCATAATCAGTTTGGGTTAAACTGGGTCGGTTTGAAAATGGATTTTGGTTCAAAACAGATCGGGTGAAATCGGGTCGGGTCATTATTGGTTGAGGTCATAATAATCGGTTTGGATTGAATTGGGTTTGTTTGCGAAAAGTTTTAACTAATATGAAGCGTGTTTCGGTTCGGTTCAGTTTCGGGTTGGAAAAAATTGGGTCGGATCGATTTTCGATTTTCAAAAAATGGGTTTTTATCGGTTTAATTTCTTTTCGGATCGATTCGAAACAGTCAAATTTAACGATTTGAGTCAGAAACTGACAACTCTACATGCAAGATATTGTTTAAATGGATTTATTTTGGCTCAGGTCATATTTAAGTGTGTGGCAAGTCACTTAAATTAGCCAAATTAACTATCAAGTAATTTTAAATCATAAACTATCAGATACTCTACTCCATATAATTCAATTTCAAGTTAGGAAGTCATCATATTAGATACTCCCTTTGTTTTTATTTAGGTGTCCCATTTTAAATGTTATAATTGCTAATGTTAAACTTTGATCGACAATATTTTTTATTATCCATATTGTATGTTGTAGATTCACAAATTTTTATACATCGTATTGTTAACCATTATGGGAGTTACTTCGTTAGTATTACATGGGTTATTCAATCAATGTTACAGGAATTACTTGGTCAATGTTACAGGAGTTACTTTGTTAGTGTAATAAGGTTACTTTGTTAGTGTCACAGGGGTTACTCGGTCAGTTTAATAAGAATTACTTTATTCTTTTACAAGTGATCACCCAGCCACATACAAGACGCGCTTTTATAGATTACATAAAGTTGATGTTCAAAAACTATATATTGGAGACAATCTTAACAAGTATCAGCAGGACTATATTTACTCTTTTATATATATACACACGGTAAATATCAAATTAAAATGCTTAAATAAAAACAGGCCCTGAGTCAGGTAAAAGTCAATTTTTTTATATCCACCAGTTGATGATAAGCAATATTACTATGGAGTAGTATAATAATTCATAAAGGGTGGACCACGTCAACGGTTACAAACCTAATCCTGAACTATTAATGACACGTGGACAACGACATGTGTAAACCCTCAATCCATTGATATCATCTTATGATATCATCTCAATCCATTAATGATGAAATGACTAAGGAGACGAACATGCACCGAAATTGGATAAAGGAATAAACGAACAACAAAACAAAATCATTCTTCAATTTTTATTTTATATTTTTTTAATTTTTATTTCACGCAATGAAATCATTTAATATTATTAAACACCATCATTTTCTTTATGGTATACATACACAATCATGAATAATAATAACAATGTACAAGAAAATCTACCTTCAACTAAAAACTCATAAAAAATTACCATCACAAAATATAATCTAGCACTTGTAAAATTTCCCATACAATATAAGATTCTCCCATCGATCCGATTCAAAATATTTATCGCCCTAACTCATATAATCTGAAAAAAGACAAATATTTATGAAGAATCAAAGTATTTTTGTGAAACTACTTTCTCGGATAGAATTAATTGTCACACTGATACAATACCTCAAATTCCTAAACTCTTATGGATGTAGTAGTAGTTTAGAGCCATAACGCGCCGGCTTGTTTGAGAATAGGCACCAATTCACCAGAAAGATGAGTAGCCATAACCTTTTCTAGGCCACCAAAAAGCTCCCCACCCACAAACACCAAAGGAAATTGCAAGGTGTTTACACTATTATTATTTTTTCCACCATTATTATTGACTACAAATTTTGACAAAGAATTAATCAAAAGAGATTCATTAGCATTACTACTATCAATCTCAAACACAGGAGGATTAACTCCTAACCCAAGCAACAATTTCCTCACCACATGACACATACAACAACCTCGCTTCCCGAACACGATCACTGGATTCTTCTTCACCAAACTCTCCATCGTATTACTATTATTAATATTGTTACTCCCAACATTACCTCCACTATTTGAGGAGGTACTCGCCACTAGTACCGGTGGGAGTACCTCCCATCTCTTATAGGGCAATGCCTCCTGCATCACACAATAATAATAATAATAATAATAATAATAATAATAATAAACGCGTGTATACAAGTATAAATGTATTGACTAAGGAATAATATTTGAAGTGATAAAAATAAATGTGATTATATAAAGTTTGAAATAATATTATGAGGGAAAAATAGTGGAGAAAAGGGGGAGTTTGGTTGGTGAGAAAGGGTGGAATCTATATAGGAAGAGAAAGGGTGATGAGTTGGACGTCAACTATGGGATAAAAGGTGGGGTAAGAGTGACGACATAAATAGCGTCACATACACTGTGAGTGGGTCGTGGATTACGTTAATAATTGCTGGAAAAATATGGAATGACGTAAGCATTGACGATGACTTCTTACATATCCAAAAATATTAAAAGGCAAATTCTATCATGTAATGGGCTAGATTTTTAGGTGGTTATGGTTGTTAATAAATATTATCATGCTACTTGGTTGGTTTAATTAATAGTTATACTTAATTTTAATTGATTTATTTATACTAGACTATTTGAGTATCAAGTTTGCGTATTAATTGGTATACTCTTTTGTAAGATTTGGTATGTATAAAGATTGAGTTAGTTGAAGTTCAGTGATCTGGCCAGAAGAAAATGTTAGTTGATTTTGATTTTGTTTTGTTTTGTGTTTAGAGATCATTTCGTGTTAGCTTGTTCGGGACAATTTGGACAGGATATATTATATTTTGAATTATTTTCATATAATTTTTTTTTTGGGTGTTAAAATCAAGTTCATACGAAATTATTATCTATAATTGTCTAAAAATTTTGTAATTGGGTAGAGAAAAGAAAAAGAAGTGAAGGAAGTGGTATTAAAGGAGAGAGAGATCGTAAATTGAAAACTCTCACAATAAAAGTGTCAAGTTTATTATAAGTAGATGATGTATTACGAAAATCACTAAACCTTAACAAATATATTCAAAATTATGTACACTGGAATATTGTCGTATACTCCATAAGACATGATGAAATAGAAGTATCTATATTAAAAGAAAAAACCAAGTTTGCTTTCATTTTCTAAGCAACATGGGATTCATATTTAATTTGTTGGAGTGTACTCTTATATTACAATCAGTTGTTGGTTGCTAGCTAGCTAATTCACTTGGTTTAAGGGTGTCAATGGGCGCGAGTTTTACTAGAGATTGGAGACAAACCTATCCTACATCTTCCCCTTTCAGTGGTATGGTGGAAATGGAGATGAAATTCTAGATGGAGATAGAGGGATTAACATCCGCATCTAGCTTGTCTCATTAACATCCCTATTTTGACTTATATAACGAATTAGTAGAACAAAGTATGTTATAGCTAGCAAAAGTTTGTCGATGTTTACATATCACAATATGCTACGATCAACAATTCAAACTTCTTTATTTGTTAGTGTCTAAAATATTTTACTTTATTCAAATTTTATGGCAACATTACATCATTGATCACCAATTTATAAATAAATTAAATTCCTAATATAATGGAATCATATATAAAGTGAGATATTAAACATAAAGTTACGCGTAATTTATCGAGTTACGGGTAAAAACACAGCCAAAAACATCACTTGTTGAATTATGGGAATATGTTAGTCAAACACATACATTGAACACCATCCTCTTTAAAGAGAAAGAGAGACTCAGCACACCATTCATTATAAATTCTATAAAAAAACAAAAAAAAAAAAAAAAATTTCAAACTTCGAAAAGTTGACACGTAAATGCATTTACACACAAGTAAATAATGATAAAAGGGTAATGATATATGTAGCCCTTAGGGTTATGTATAAGCATTAAATATACTTCTTAAAATGGAATTAAGTTGGAAATTCATGACAAAATACGCGCAGATCGGTGTAATTAATGCTAATTTTTCCTTAATATTTCCTTTTTGAGCTTTTTAGGACTATGTATATCATTTTTCATGATAAAATAGCAAGTATTTTATTGCCATAGTTTGAAGTGAGTTATGCTTGCTTGTTTGGGAGTGGGAGATATCGATGACGGTCCAACGCGGCACACATGGGTTTGCGCCGACCATTAATATCACTAGCCAAAGAAAGAGGCAACCAAAAAACTACCATCATATATGTATTATAAAATCATTTAAAATACTATACACATAAAATAAAGATGTCATTTTCTTCATTATTTTTCCACTAAGTTTCATAAGAATAATGGTCTAGTATGGTAAAGATGTTTGCCCTTTTGTGGGTAGTGGGCCCCATTTCACGCAAGTTTTAATAATTTTAATATAAGGTGGCCAACTATTGTTGGTATTGAAAATTCCGTGGACCGTATTGGTAATCTTATTGGTTCCTTAATATTGGACTAATCACATCGTTTAATAAGGTATAGTTCTTTAATTAGTTGTTCAAACTTCAAACTATGAGAAGTTGAGAATCATCTAACAATCTCATCCATGGACTACAAAGCAAATAATTAAAAGAAAGATTCCATTATAACCGAAAGAAATCGTTCCTTTCGAGCACTAGTGCTTTTTTTAAAAGAAGAGAAGAAAAAATTATCAAACATATACTCGATTTTATACTTTAACAAGTTTTTGGTTCGAGTTATATATGTTCAGAATAATGTTTACAGGATGATATTTGGTATGAGTGTGGTCGTGTGGTGTCACCTTGTCAAGAGTGTAGATTCATAAATTTAAGTTGTGACGATGTATTTATATCTTAACTTAATATTTTTTTTTTTTTTTGAAGAGAAGATAGAGCATTAATATTAATCAACCAAATCCAACATAGCTAGCTCTACATAGCTTTGAGGGAAAGACTCAAAACGGATAACCTCCGAGTTCCCCTCTGTATCTCCCCTCGCCACTAGATGAGCTAAAGTGTTACAACACCTCTTTGCATGGGAAAAGATACAATAATTAAACCAAGCTCTATCTAACATAATATCATTATAAACTCTAAACATTGGAGCCAAACCGGCAACACCATGAGTCGATAATACCTTGACAACATTCAAGGCATCGGTTTCGACCCACAGCTTTGAGAAACCAAATCTTCTAGCCAAATTTAATGCAAAACGAACCGCTTGCGCCTCTAAGCATTCCGGAGTTGAAGGAGCGACACTCTTTGTTGCAGCCAATATAATACTACCCTCTGCATTCTGAAACACAACACCCAACCCTACATTACCTTCATGAGGCTTATGCGCGTCTACATTAGCCTTAATCACGCCTTGGGGAGGGCAGGACCACCTGCTGGCACTAGCACCAGCTGTTCTGTGAGGCTGGCAGCTCAATTTCGCAGCATACAGCATGTGGTCAGCAATCCAATTGCTGTAATTAGCAGCTAACATCACGGCATTGGGTTGTACATGCTCATAGATATACAAATTCCTACATCTCTAGCTAGCCCATAGTAGTGCAGCGATTTTCAGAAGACCAGCATTGTTTACCTTCTCCCGAAACCATCTCCAACGCATAAGTAAAGAGTTTGCAGGAGCCTCATTCAACAAATCTCCAAAATCGCTATATCTCCAAATATCTACTGCATACTTACAGTTGAAGAAAACATGCATTATATCAACCTCTCCCTCACAAATTTGACAGACCGTATCTGAGGTAATATGTCTTTGAGCTAGGCGAGCCTTCATTGCCATATTACCCCTAATGGCATTCCATAGAAAATGCTGTATCTTGGGGGGGGCTGCCAGACGCCACACAGATCTCCAGTCATCCACTGTAAGGAGCATATTAGCACCTCCCTTCGCCTCTCTAGCTCGCCAATAACCTGCTTTCACAGAGTACATGCCTGACCTTGTGCCCATCCAGAAATAACCATCCTTTGCAGCATGTTGTGATAAAGGGATGGCAAGGACCGAAGGTGTCACCTGTCCAAGCAAACCCAAAATTTTCTCAACATTCCACCTCTGCTCCCCTTCGTGCATCAGGTCGTATACAGTCAAGCCATCATCAGCACCTGGCGGTTTTTGCAGACTTATGTACCTTTCATCGTCAAACACCCACCTATCCTTCGATACCATAGTATCCCTTCCATCACCAATACTACGTCCCAAACCTTCCCTGAACAAACCAAGAACACTCCATAGACTACTCCAAATGTAACTTGGGTCATACCCATGCTTTTCCTCACAAAGGCTATTTCTTCTAAAGTAGGTGCCTTCATTAGTTTACACCACAATGTATGGGGATTCGTCAGAAATCTCCACAATTGCTTCTCAACAGTGACTGATTAAAGCATTGCAAATCGCGAAAACCAAGCCCCCCCATTGACTTTGGAGCGTAGAGCTTATCCCAATTCTGCCAGTGTACTTTACGATGGCTCGAGTGAGACCCCCACCAAAACCGGCTCAGCATTTTGTGAATGTCATCAACCACATTGTCTGGAATTTTGAACAGGCTCATCATGTAGGTTGGGATTGCTTGAGCGACGGCCTTAATGAGTACTTCTTTACTAGGCTTAGACAAAAGCTTCTCCTTCCACCCATTGAGTTTTTTCCAGATTCTCCCTTTTATGCCAGAAAAGATTGCTCTCTTGGATTTGCCAACGACAGTCGGAAGACCCAAGTATTTTTCATGTTTCTCAACTTCCCTCACCCCCATCAAATTTACAATGACCCTTCTAGTATCTAGAGACACATTTTTGCTAAACACTACTTCTGTTTTATCTAGATTTACCTTCTAACCCGAAGCACATTCGTATGTACTAATAATTTCAGTCACTTTTGTGCATTCCTGAGAAGTAACATTAGCAAACAAAATACTGTCGTCGGTAAAGAACAGGTGAGACACTCTTGGGGCAGCCCTGCAAATTTTAATACCACTGATATCCCCACTCCCTGCGGCCGTAGATAGTAAGCAAGAGAAAGCGTCTGGACACAATAAGAACAGGTAAGGAGAAATGGGGTCTCCTTGCCTGAGACCTCTAGTAGGAATAACAGTGCCAAAACACTCACTGTTTGCTTTAAAGGGGAACGAGACCGTCGACACACATTCCATCACCTTCCGAATCCAAAACTCAGAAAAAACAAATTTACACATTACAGCTTCTAGAAAACCCCATTCGACCCTATCGTATGCTTTGCTCATATCTAACTTCAACACAATTGACCCTTCACCCCCTCCTCCGCCTCGCTTCATAAAATGGAAAATTTCAAAAGCCACCATTGCATTGTCAATAATGAGCCTTCCCGGTATAAAAGCACTTTGGTTGTCAGAGATAATATCATTAAGGAAATGTTTAAGCTTATTAGCCATCACTTTGGATATTATTTTATCCAGCACATTGCAACAGCTAATGGGCCTAAAATCCTTCATATTTTCCGGTGTATTGCATTTCGGGATGAGGACAACGCATGTTCTATTAATCTCAGACAAATCAAATAAATCAGACCACCAGTTTCTCACCATATTCACAATATCAGACCCGATAATATGCCAGAATTTTTGGAAGAACAGAGCATGCATACCATCCATACCTGGAGCTTTATTGGGGTGCATCTGAAAAAGTGTCGATTTAACTTCATCACTAGTCAGGACTCACTCTAGAGCCTCATTCATGGCCTGCGTGACCCTAGCAGAAATACCCGATAAAGCGGCATCAAAGTTAGTAGGGCTACTCGTAGAAAATAGCTCACTAAAATAGTCAGCAATTATACGTTGGACTTGATCAACCTTCGTATGCCAATTCCCATCCGAATCAAAAATGCCACTGATGTGATTTCTCTAATTACGGGAACTAGCCTTCCGATGAAAATATGCTGTGTTTTTGTCACCATCTCTCATTTTGTTTGATCGGGCCCTTGCATGCCAATACGACTCTTCCAGTCTATGTAACTCAGCAATTTCAGACGACAATAATTCACATCTCTGTAGCATATTTGCATCCATACTACCACTCTGAGCCTCGATCAGTTGGTTCTCAAGTCTGCGTAATCTCTTACGGGTATTTCCAAAAGTTGATGACGCCCATTTTCTAAGCTTATTAGCACATAGGGATATTCTCTCGTGTATAGATCGTCATGCACCCTCCTCCCATGCGCCCCTCACCACCTCTCCACAATCTTCTCTGGACAACCAAAGAGCATCGAACCTGAAGAGACGCTTGCGACACCCCTGATTCTCCTGATAAAAATTCGATTTGATCAATATGGGGGAATGATCAGAGGAAAATCTCACAAGTAGGTGAGTGACACCACAATGAGGGAACAAATTGCACCACTGATCAGACCCAACGAAACGATCAAGTCTTTCCCTGACTGCCGTATCAACTGATCTACCCCGCTGCCAAGTGAATTTGCACCCATTATACCCCAAATCATGTAAACCACAGTCATTAAAGGCAATGCGGAAGTCTTCCATACATCTTTCCCGCCTCACCATACCTCCTTCCTTCTCCGATTCATGTAGAATTTCATTGAAATCCCCAAACATCAAACACGGCAAAGAGCATTGGTGCATTAAATTTCTCATTAGGTCCCATGTTCTGTATTTGTTCTCAGCTTCCGGCCACCCATATACCCCGATAGCCATCCATTTCGGAACCCCCCCTTCTCCATAGAAATCAGCCGCACAATGATGATCAGAGTATGATATCACCGACACCTCCAAATCCTTCCACCACATAGAGAGACCCCCCGCTCTCCCACTACTACTCCTGCAAATCCCATTGTTAAAACCGCACTTCTTTTTGATTTTTTTCCATCACACTAGCATCCACCTTAGTTTCCATTAGAAAGACTAAATTTGGGCGTTCCCTCCAACATAAGTCCCGGAGGGCTCTTTCTGTCCTCGGGTTGCCCACCCCGAAGACATTCCAGCTTAGAGTTTTCATTGCTCTTCGAGGGATTGGGTATGCCCAACTCCCTCTACTTGGATTAAGCCGTCCCCAGCACATTCATTCACTTTCACCCTTCGTTTTCTTTCAAGCCCCTCCTCCATTATTCCTTCCCCCACCCCATTATTAAGCACCACATCTCTCTTTCTTTTCCCCTCATACACCTGCTCCAAGCTAGACTGCATTTTACCCGTACCATACCCCTCCTCCATCCTCACAACCCTTTTCCACATTTTCCTATTATTGTGTTTTTGCCCTCCATACGACCATATTTCAGCTCCCCCCGTACTAACACCATCTACAATTTCCCCCCTGTTCATATTAGTTCCCCACTCCTTTTCCTCCAATGCATTCTCGCCACTCCCCCCTGCAGTCACATTCCTTCCTTCTCCCTTCCCCTTATTCACTTCCTCGGTCTCTTCCTCCCCCATACTATCCTCCCTTTCCAGCATATCGGCCCTCCAATTTTCCTGTGGGCACAGAGCACTAGATGGCTGAGTATCCATGTTAGCAGCTAAAGTAATAGCTTGTCCCCCTTTCGTTCCGCTAGATGAAGTTGTGCCATATAATTTAACAGGCTTATATGTGAACTTAATAGCCCGGGCTGCACGCAGCCGTTCTATCTCTTCTTTTTTCTGAGAGTTACCCTTTCTTGGTGACGCTCGAAGCCACATTCCCCATTGTTTCCCACCACTCCCATCTTTCTCCTCCTCCTTCGGACAATCTCTCTCCGTATGCCCCAAACGGCCACATGTGAAGCAAAAGGTTTCCAATCGTTCATATTTTATCTGAACGGTGGTGATGACACCTTTCTTGTTTCGAATCCTTTGTATTCTACGTAAAGGTTGGGTAGTATCCAACAATATTTTCAGCCTGCGAGATTTCTCCCAACCCAGAATGTCCTCTTCAACTTCCAATACTTCCCCTATCATCCCCCCAATTCTGCATACATCATTATCAGTTCTGCTATCTAAAGGTAAATTATACAACCTAATCCAATAAGGGCAAAATTTTATGTTAATAGAATCAGGCTGCTCATCCCCTTGTACCTCCCTTAACAACAAGACGTTATTATCAAAAGTCCATGGGGCACCGTCAATTACTTTCTCCTTATCCCTCCAATGAAAAAATTGTATAATAAAGAAATTATTTTCAATCTTGCGAAACACAACGTCACAGGATAAAGACCATACTTGTTTCAATGTTCGTTGCATTGCTTCGAAATTATAGGATCGTATTGTCAAGATTTTACCTATCAGATAAAGCCTAATGTTTTCAGGCGGTGCAACGTTCTCATGTTCGCTAAGGTCAGCCACTGCACCTTCCTCCTCCGTAATTTTCAGCCTTGCCCACATGTCCGTGATGTCATCCTCCATATTATTACCCTCCAAATAGCACTAGGAAACACCAAGCGAAACCCCTCTGAAGAAGGGACTAGACTTGACTCGCAAGACACTACTCGACTCTTAGGGAGAAAAAACCCTAAGCGAGACTCATAATAATAGTTTTAAAATTTAAATATTTGGATAGTAATTTTCTAGGCTTTAATATTTCTTATAAATAGTCATTCTTAATTTTATTTTTTTATTTTTTATTTTTTTGAAATAAAATTGATTCATAAATAAAAGTCATACAATATCTATATAGAGATTTAGATCTAACAAATACATGATAATTGAATCGAATACAAACATCCTGTTAGCAAAATTACAATTGTTGTTGCAAATCGTACATTCTTCTTACCCTCTTTCATATTGCTGTGATTTACAGCCTTTTTCGACGAGGGGGTCTATCGATTTGTTGTAGTTGTGAAGAAAATTTTCGTCTGATTCGTTAGATTGTAATCGAAAGATTAATCTCTTTTTCGATCCCGCACAAAGTTTTACCCATGAAACAACTCCATAGCAATCCATGAAATAAATAAGCAAATCCTCCCTCAAAAGAGAGAAGAAAAACCCGGCTTTCGAAGGAGCCAAATCCTCCTAAAGAAGAAGAAAACCCTGTCTTTTGAAAGAGGAATGTTCCTTCTAGAAGAGGAAGAGTTATTATAAACCTAAAGCAAGAGAAAAAACACATAAAAACAACAATTGGGGCTTTCCACCTGTAAAAACCGATGAAACCCCTCTAAAATTCAACAATGAAGGCTAGGGTTTTAGAGAGAGGAGAGAAAAGAGAGAGGCTAGGGTTTTAATATTTATAAGTAGTCATTCTTAATTATATTACAAGTAAAATTTTTAGGTTGTTCTCGGCTTTAACATTTAATTGTAAAGTTTGCTAAACATAAGATAGGATATCCATATGTTAATAATGTTATCCATCAATTATAGTACTCCATATGTAGGTTTAATTGAGAAAGTCAAACACTTTTTAGGGGAGTAAATGAGTTGATATGTTCATGAACCACTCACGAACAAGCTCGGTCAAAGCTTGGTCAAAACTCATTTGTTAAGCTAACAAACAAGCTTAAACAAAAATATTAAGCTTGTCAAATAGATGAACAAAGCTCGAACAACATTATGTTCGACTCACTAATGTTCATGAACAGCTTGTTTAAGTCCATTTATAAGTTTATTCACGCCCAATTAAAACTCGAACAAATTATATAGATCTTTTATTCATATATATTTGTAAAAAGTACTAATTATATCATCATGTAAAGGCATGAAAACTCTGTCATTACCTTTTTCTATAGAAGGAATATAAATATCTTATATAAATTAAATGGATGTGTTAAAATTAGAAGGAAACCATATTTTTAATGATAAATTAGAGCTCGTTTATTTAATCAAGTCTGATTTAAACCCGTTCAAGCTCAAACTCAAACTTGAAATGCAAACTAGTACATTCGAGAACAAAGCTCGAACAAGCCAAATTCTTAACGAGCCCAGCTCAAACAAGATTTTTAAAAGCTCGTTCAAACTCAAGATAGTTCGAACACGAATAATTCTTATCAAACTTAGCTCGAACAGACTAAAACTCGACTCGACTCGGATCGTTTGCAACCCTAAATACTTTTGGTATGTCTTATTCAGTTTTTATGGGATCAAATTGTGTTATTTTGTAAGATATCGTTGCCAACTAATTTCTCTTTTAGAGTCTTAGGGACCTTAAGAAAAAAAAAACGTATTTTATTCATGCGCATTCAAAGTTTTTATTTTATTTTGTTGACTTCTCACATTCGATGTATTGTGGAAGAGTTCCATGCTCTTAATTAAACATATAAATAATTTGATCCTTCAAGTTTTAATGGTACGATGTTAGTTAATTTGTAACACTATTAGCATCTTATATTAATTACAATAATCAAGGATATCGCACAAGCCATAGACTAATATTTTCCCTGCAATCAAACTAATGGACAATAATAGCTAACAATTTTTTATTTTTGTTTATTTTTATTTTTTTGTGTTTTATCCGATTCACCTTTTAGGCTAATTCGAATTCGAGGCTTAGTTCTAGACTGTTACCACCAAACATCAATGTATATTGACATATTGTAATACCAACATCATATCATAGCCAACAAATTTTTGGTCATGACTCATGAGGATAGAGGAGTTTTATTGATAATAAAATAGAAGAGAGATGAATGATCAAGTCATCTTCATGACTGAAGTTGGTTCTTGGGAAAAGAGTTATAGCACAACATGTGAAAAGCACTGAACACTTTTATTAACATTTTTACAATAAACCAACTATAAAAAAAAAAAAAAAAAAAAAATGATGACCATATTTTTTTGGCAATCACTAGGATTGTTTGATTTTAATAGGTCAGTAGTTTGTCGTTAGAGCACATAACTTGCCACAAACAAAATTGCCCAATAGCAATTCCTATATAGAAAACTGGAAAATGTACTTTCGACAAACTATTTGTCTATTTTCCTTGGTAAATGAATCATTTACTTACTGGAACCTTTGGCAGATTCAATGTTTAAGCTCTTAAGACATATACACTTTGTTCTCTGCATTAAGAGATTATCTGAAGACATATACACTTTGTTCTCTGCATTTGAAATTGTTTGTGCGGTCTCTTTTGATGCTTCAATGTGTCTCAATGCTATGAATGCCTGATTATTGGACACCGCCTCTCCAATTAGCTGGGCACTCTTTGCTTCACCCTGCAGTTAATCACATGTTAAATTCGCTATCCCGTTATACTAAACTCGGAGGGTGGGTGAATCATCGAGAAAACTAGAAACTACGTTAACTCTTTCTATTTTATAGACCATGTCTTATTATTTATTTTTTTTTCTTTTCTTTACTTTTCCTAAGGGTGACTTTTAATGATTTAAACGAAATAACAAAATTAGCTTGAAATCTGACTCTTATCTACTCCCTCCGTTTCTTTATTTTTGCCCTATTGTCATTTTTTGGGTCAAATTTTGAAAACTTTGACCATAAATTACCGTTAATCTATAAATGATAATATAGTCATGAGTGGTCTTGTTAAATTCGTCTCGTTGTATATTTTATTAATATCATGTTTTTATAGTTTTCACGTGTATGGACATAAAGATATAAACGTTTTAAGACTTATCTTGAAAACTGTGTATAGTCAAATGGGGCAATAAAATAAGGACAGAGAGAGTAGTATCTACGCCCTCTCTATTGATCGTACCCAATATGAGAGGGTCAAAACCCAATAACGACAAGTCGACAAGCCCAGCCCTTAATGTTTACTGCCCCTAGCCCAATAACCACCTTTAATTATATGAAAGGTTAAAAGAAAGAAAGAGTTGTGAGTAAATCACCTGAGCTCTGATAATAGCACTTTGTTTCTCTTGCTCAGCTCTCTCTACAACAAACTTAGTCCTCTCGGCATCTTGTTGAGCAATCTGCTTGGCTTCGATTGATTCTGTAAACTCTTTTCCGAAATTCAGACTCGTAATCGACACATCATCAACCTCTATGAAGAAATTGGATGCACTCTCCGTCAATATCTTCCGAATCTCCCTACTGACATTCTGCAACAAACAAAATTTTAACATACATTTCACCTCAAGCACTCGTGTCAACAAAGCTTATAACAGATTACGTATACTTGCCACATTTTAGACCCACCTTATGAAATTTTGCATAATGTAGTTAAGTGTAACACTTTAGACACAAGCACCCTAGTCCGAGTAACATAAATAAGAAATAAATCACAATTGATTAAGAAAAGGTTACCTCTCTTTGAGTAAGGAGCTGACTGGCATTGTATTGGGCAATTACAGCCTTAAGAGTTTCATGAATGATAGAAGGTAGCACTCTTTCGTCATAGTCCTCACCTAGATGTCTGTAGATTTTTGGTAATTCGTCAACTTTTGGACGAAAAAGGACACGAAGTCCTATATTAATCTGTTACAAAAACTTCAGAGCATCAATTCCAAAGAGTATTTGTTATTTTCAACTGAAAAACATATAGAGCAGCACTAATCATACAAGTTTTGGTAGTATTTACACTGCCTATTTTATTTATTTATATATTTTTACGTATTGATGGCACAATGACTATGATGCAAACTTTACCAATTAACATAGTCGACATCTGATGTAATGTACTCGTACAAACTTTACTCCGTAATTGTACTAGATAATCAACAAAGCTGACCATAAGATCACAAGTAAACAAATATAAACACATACCATTTGAAGGTCATGGCTTCCTGTGGTACTCTCAACAACATGGGGACGTGAACGAATGTCGTAAATAATTGGCCTCTCTAGCCAAGGAATCATCATGTGTCCCTTCAGGATAAACCTGCACATAAATATGGGAGGTGAAATCGAGTAGGCATTTCCAGTATTCGAAAGTGTAAAATATTTTGATTGAACGTCTTGCATATTTGTCAACCAATTCAAATAAATTTTGATACGTCCTACAAAACTATATCCATGTATATTTTCATGTCGACCAAACAACCACTAAATCTAAACGAGGTAAAGCATGTTTAAACACGAGTCAAAAGTATTGTACAATGTAATTTCATGAGAAGACAAATTCATGAATACCTTATCCTTGATGCCATCAATGCGGCTAAACATTATAGCTCGACACCCAGGAGCTACACTGTAAAAACTGCTATGTATTGAGTAGGCACCAAGTACTCCAACCATGCCTACACCAACTAACTTTGAAACCGCGAAGCCAAATCGCCGCAGCTTCATGCTCCATTGATTCATCATAGTGTCTAGGCAAGGGTACCAGCCCTGATTAGCGAACACTTTTGTTAAAAGAATACCATATTGTTCTTAATAAAAACCTATGATCAAAAAACAAACAAGACTTTTGACTATGCAACAAACAACAAAGATATATGATACTTCCTCCACTTCTTTTTAATTGCAACTCGGTGTAACAAGAATTCTTTAGAATGTTTGGATCAAAAAATATTCAAAGCAGAGTATGAGCGTAAATATTGCAAAAACAAAAACATTGCAATTATAAAGATATCAAAAGGATATGATTTATTGCCCATCAGAAAATTGTACAATGTCACTACGTTACAAGAGTAACTATAAGCTATTATATTAATGTGCGTGAGAATAAAGAAAATCAAGCCAATAAAATACAATGATTTCGAGATGATTATAATAAAATTATGTAAAAATACCTATAATCAATTGGAGAAAAAAGAAAAGTATTTGAAAAACCTGAGAAAATTATTTTGGTGGCCAAAGAAACAGAGATAGACGAATTCCTCACCTCAGTCACCTTGATGCTGAATTGCTAATGAACTTTCAGCGGGGTTTAAGGAAGCTAAAACCCCATTCAATTTTCGAGTTTCTTTTTCATCAAGCTAAATAACCAAATACGTTAAAAAACAGAAGAAAAAAAAAAAAAAAAGGGGGGGGGGGGGGGGGGCTAGATAACCAAAGTGTAAGATTTGGGCCTACGAAATAGATATTTGGTCCAACTCTATTTTATACAAGCCCAATTGTTAATGATAAAATTATATTGCTACTAGATTGACCTGTAAGATGTATCGGATTATTGCGTGCAAAATAAGCTTACCTAAAGAGTGAGTGTTTGCCAATTTAGTGATTTGTGTCTGTTGGGGAAATTGAGTACCGGGCCACGAAAATCGCAATGAATGAACTTGAACTAATTTACACTTTGAGGCGTGAATAAAATCACTTTCCCAAAATAAAATTTTATCCTGATTAAACACACGGGTATCACGAAATTGCTAGGAGATACAACGAAGACAACCGCAATAGTGTGTATTATATTTGTGGTCAAATGTAAAACAAAACTTTGATAATTATGATGATGATGATAACTTGGGGTTTGCAATCGGTTTTCAAGAAGAAATAATTAAACTGCTATTTTTCTTGAAGTTCTTTTCATCATATGTTAAATGAACATATATATACAAAGCAAAAAATCAAGCATCAAAGGAAGAGTAACCGTAAAATCTCAATCCAGAAAAAGCCCGTGCCTTGCCGGGCCGTGATCGCCCTACCGGACAAATTTGGGTCTCAGAATCTGAACGGCCTCGCGCCAGGCGGTGAACCCAAGAATTGCAGACTGCCTTCTTGCGCCCTGTAGGGGGATGAATATCCTACCGGGCGAAAACCCAACAGATCTTGCTCTTCCTTTTCGCGCCCGGTAAGGCGGTGGTGACCCTGACCGGGCGGCAGACCTGCGTCAGTAAACCTACACTTGCGCCCAGTTGGGCAAGCACCACCCTGACTGGGCGGCGTAATTTCCTGCAAACCGACACAACTATGCTATTTTAATTGCTTTATTCTTTGCTTTTCTTAATCAACCACACCTTCACCTATGTGAATTAAGCTAAGCACATGAAATTCGTCTAACATTCTCTAAATTATTCAACAATACTCCCCCATTTAGAGAATAAATCTAGACTCATTGCAAAAACATCATCATCATAAAAGGCAATCTCATACATAAATGAAAGTGTGCAAATACTTAAACTTCCACTTAGTGCAATGTACATTCCAAGAATTCGTATCCATATGGTGTCGTAAAACGATTGAACCAAAAGCAATACATATTGAATTCATGAAGATATTACACACACAAGATAAATTACTTGATTACATTAATACTTGACACATAAAGCCATGTGTCCCTATCTTTTCGTAAGTACTTCAAAACTATGCCCAAATAGCTTCTTAAAGCGGCTAAACTTCGTACTTATATAAGTAGACTTCCAAAACATGCTCCTGTGACAAAGCACTATATCAGGAATTCTATTAAGTTAAAAACAACTTGTTTTCATCACAGTAAACCGGAACTTTACCTTGGATGATTAAACAAGTTCCCAATTACCAAATAAGAAAGTAAATCTTATTGAACTTAAGACCTAACGTCTTATTGGGCATTAAGTTAAGACTCCCTCATTGATAATTAATTCGGGCTCCAATCCTAAATTGATTGTCATCCTATTATTCACATCTCTAGCCAATGCCTTGATGAAACAATCGGCTAGATTGAAATTCGTTCGAACATAATCAATAGTGATCACACTATTCTTGATAAGCCCTTGAATGTAACTATGCCGCACTCCAATATGCCTTGACTTACCATTATACCCTTAGCTATATGCCTTAGCCAAAGTAGCATTATTATCGCAATGTATCATAATTGGCGATATTGGCTTTTGCAACAAGGAATCTCATGCATTAAATCCCTTAACCATTATGCTTCTTTACCACCGAAATGTAATGCTATGAACTCCGATGTCATTGTTGAATCTACAATGTAAGTTTGTTTCTTAGATGCACATGAAATGACACCTCCCCCATATAGGATTACCCATCCACTTGTGGATGAATGATCTCTGTTTAAGATCCAACTTGCATCCAATTATCCTTCAACAACCAAAGGATACCCACTATAGCACAAACCATAATCCATGGTTTTCTTCAAGTACTTCAACAAATGACGAATCGCTTGCCAATGTAGCATACTAGGATTACTAGTGAACCTGCTCAATTGAACTGCATAAGCGATATCCGACCTAGTACTTGTTATGGCATACATCAAACACCCTATAACTCTAACATATTCCTATTGTGAAACTGCATTACCTTAGGTACCAACTTTATCCAAGGATCCATAGGTGTTGAATAAAGAAAGGTTGAACTTTCACTAACATTGAATTTCTTGAGCACTTTCTCAATGTAATGAGATTGTGACAAGATCAATTTCCCATTTTCTCTCTTTATTCTTATTCCCAATATGACATCCGCTTCTTCCATGTCTTTCATGGAAAACTGAGAACTAAGGAAGGATTTTTGTCATTTCATCGAAATAATCAACACCATGCTTTTGCCTAAAGCCTTGGATAACCAATCTGGCTTTAAATTTCACTATGGAGCCATCCAGCCTCCTTTTCCTAGTGAAAATCCACTTGCAACCAAGAGGTTTGCAACCGGGAGGTAAATCCTCTATGACCCAAGTATTATTTCCCATGATAGAATCCATCTCATCATTTATAGCTTCCTTCCAAAATAACTATCTTGGAAAGATATAGCCTCGCTATAAGTCTTTATGTCACTATCCACATTGAAACAATATGGAGTAGTGGAACTAAGGACATCCCTAGACCTTTCAACTAAATATATTATGAAGTCATCTAGAGGATTCCTAATTTTCCTTTCCCTAGTACTTCTCTTCACTTGAGGAGTTTCAAAATTCTCGTTATCGAATGTACTTTCATGAGTTTCAAGTTGATCTTCAACTCTACTATCTCCCTATCATTGGCACTGATCTGTAGATCTTTCTGTCTACTAATTGATGAAAATCGATTTTCATCAAAAATTGCATCTCTTGACTCAATAACCGAATGAATCGATATATAGTCATTTTGTTCTATTACATAGAACCTATAGGTTTTGCTATGCTCAGCATAACCTATAAATATGCAATCCAAGCCCCTTTCACCGAGCTTTCTTTTCTTGTTGCCAGGCACTCTCACGATTTCCCTACAACCCCAAACCTTGAGATACTTCAAGTTTGGTTTTCTTTTGTACCAAAGTTCATAAGGAATAGATTCTTTTCCCTTAGTGGGAACCTGGTTAAGAATGTGACAAGCTGTCAACATTGCTTCACCCCAGAACCCTTCACTCAAACCAGAGTAAGATAGCATGGAATTAACCATTTCTTCAAGAGTTCTGTTTTTCCTTTCAGCTACACCATTTGATTGTGGTGCATAACCAACTGTAGTCTCATGAATTATACCCAAAGATTGGAAATAAGCTAGATCATAATATTCCCCTCCCTTATCAGTTCTAATTCTCTTAATTAATTATTCTACTTGCAGTTCTACTTCTCTTTTATAAATATCAAACTTTGTCAAAGCTTCATCCTTGGAATGCAAAAGATACACATAACAAAACCTAGAATAATCATCTATAAATTTAATCATGTATCTTTTGTTCCCCAAAGAAGGAGTACTATGAAAATCACACAAGTCACTATGGATTAATTCTAAAATATTAGAACTTCTCTCAACTCTCTTAAAAGGAGTTCTAGTGATCTTGTTCAACATGCAAGTAGAACATTTATTAGGAGAAATATCACAAGAAGGTATCAATTCTTGTTTGGACATAAAAAGCATTTTATTATAATTCACATGTCCTAACCTTGAATGCCATAAATCAAACAAATTCAAATCAAATTGATTAACATTGTCAACAACATTCAAACACATATCATCCATAACACAATTTTCTCTCAATGAGAGTTTAAACAAACCATTCTCCAAATAACAACGACCTATGAATGTTACACCCCTAGTAATTATACATCTATTAGCTTCAAATACAAGCTTATAGCCAAGACTATTCAGGGTAGGCCCAGACACAAGATTCCTACTAATTTCCGAAGCATACAAAACAATCCTAAGAATAATTGCAGTCCCCGAACTAAACACAAGCTCAACTTGTCCTCTTCCAAGAACCTTGATGATAGAGTTGTTCCCCATGTAGAGCTCTTCTCCATCAACAACCTTTTGAAAGGTTTTGAACCAGTGTTTACTCTTGCACACATGCCTTAAATCCCCCAAATCAATCCACCATGAGTCATCATCCTGCATCATAAAAACGTTAGGACCGTTTCATTTAAATCCAAATCGGAATTAACACTACAAAAAAAAAAGGCCAGATTCCGACGGACACAAAATTCCGTCGGAAATCCTATATATTCCGGTGGATTTATATTCCGTCAGAAAATTTCCGACGGAATTCCTACGGAATACAAATCCGTCAGAATATATGGGCATTCCGACGGAATTATTCGTTGGAAAATGTATATTCTGACGGATATAAAATCCATCGGAAGTTTCCGACGGAATATTCCGTCGAAACATAAATTTTCCGACAGAATTAAAATCCGTCGGAAAATTAAGTTTCCGTCGGAAAACTAATTAAATAATAAAAAAAAAAAACTCTCTTTAAAATCTAAGAAAACCCTAAAAACCCATACTCTTTCTCTCTCCCCGCCTCCCTTCTCTTTCTCTCTCCTCTCTTCTTTCCTCTTCCCCTCTTTCTCCTTCCTTTCCTCCTTCCTTTCCTCCCTTCTCCTTCCTCGTTCGGCGCACGCAACCTTTCTCTTCCCTTCTTTCTCCTTCCTCTCCTCTTCCCTGTTTCTCTTTCCTCTTCCCCTCTTTCTTTTTTTTTTCGTTTTCTTAAGCAATCGAAGATAATTTTAAGATATTCAATGGCAACTCATGAAAATCAAGGTTTTCATGTCAAATTCGACCATGAAAACTCTAGATCTAGAGTTTTCATGGTCGAATTTGACCTTATAAACCCAATTTCGACGTTTTTTTTTGTTCAAATAAAGGTATGTTTCTTTTTTTTTTCTTCTAAATTTTGATTTTAATTAATTTGTTGAATTTTCTGGTTTTTTTGCAATATATGGTGTTGGTGAAGTATGGATTTTTTTTATGTTTTTTTTTTGTGTTTTTGGTGGTTGTTTCGGTGGTGGTGAGGTGGGTTTCGGTGTTCTTTTGGGTGGTTTCGGTTAGGTGGGTTTCGGTGTGGGGAGGTGGGTTAAGGTGGTAGTTGGGGAGGTGGGTGGGTGGGTCAGGTGAGGTGGTGGAGGGGCTGGGCGATGGGGGCAGTGGGTTAAGGTGGTAGGTGGGGTTGTGGGTTTCGGTTAGGTGGTGAGGTGGGCTGGGCGATGGGGGCAGTGGGTTAAGGTGGTAGGTGGGGTTGTGGGTTTCGGTGAGGTGGGGAAGTGGGCTGGGGGATGGGGGCAGTGGGTTAAGGTGGTAGGTGGGGTTGTGAGTTTCGGTGAGGTGGGGAGGGCGATGGGTCAGGTGGGTGTGGGCTGGTGGTGGGTCAGGTGGGGGGGCAGGTGGTAGGAGGCTAGTGGCGTGGGCTGGTGGTGGGTCAGGTGAGGGGGGGGCAGGTGGTAGGGGGCTGGTATGGGGTGAGCTGGTGGTGGGTCAGGCGAGGTGGGTTAAGGTGGTAGGGGGGCAG
This sequence comes from Chenopodium quinoa, assembly GCF_001683475.1. Lineage (NCBI taxonomy): Eukaryota > Viridiplantae > Streptophyta > Magnoliopsida > Caryophyllales > Amaranthaceae > Chenopodium > Chenopodium quinoa. The sequence goes on from NW_018743033.1 coordinate 484,845, forward strand.
GTGGCGTTTTTTTTTGTTTTTTTTTTATTCAATTTTCCGACGAAAATTTCCGTCAGAATTTACCTTTTTCGACGGAAATTTCCATCGGAATATTCCCCTTCCGACGGACTAATCCGTCGGAATCCACTTTAGCTCCGGCGGAAAATTCCGTCGGAACTTTGAGACGGAATTTCGGTTAAAGTCAAAACCAGCTTCGACAGACTGTATTCCGTCGGAAAAGTGTCTTCCGACGGAATTTCCCTCGGAAAACGTCGAATTTCTGACAAGGGCTGTTCCGAGAGACAGTTTTCGTCGGAAGGCCGTTTTCCGACAGATTTTCCCCTGTTTTCGACGGAAAAAGTCAGTCGGAATTCGGTCGTTTTCTTGTAGTGTTAAATTCAACCTCATGAATTGGATTACCTTTGGTGGGTGGGTCCTTGCTTTCATTAGCACGGCCCTCCTTGGCTTTTTCCATCCTTTTCTTGAAAGAAAAGCAGTCCTTCTTGCGGTGACCAACCTTACCGCATTCCCAACAAGCAAATTTGTTATTATTTGCTTGCTTTTTGGACTTTCCTTTGGAAGAATTATTATTCTTCCTCTTTCCACTAGTAGATGTACTGGCTCTCCCTTCATCTACCATGTTAACGGTAGATGTGCTAGGATTTCCATCCTTAGCTCCTTCCATGGCACGAATCCCTTCTTCAATTTGAAGATGAGTGGCCAAACCGGACAATGTCATGTCCTCTTTCTTATGCTTTAAATCATGTTTAACATTTTTCCAACTAGGGGGTAATTTGTCAATAATGCTAGAAACAACAAACAACTCATTCATGGCTATTCCATGTTGTTCCAAGCTACCATAGATACGTTGCAATTCATGAAATTGGTCCATTATGGACCGACCATCCACAAATTTAAAATTATTAAAATTACTTACAAGGAACTTCTTGCTCGAAGCATCCTCCGCCATATACTTGCTTTCTAAGGACTCCCAAAGCTCCTTACCCGACTCAATATTTTGATAGACATCAAATAAGTCATCCTCCATCCCATTCAAAATATGACCACGACAAATAAAATCATCGTTGTCCCATTTCGATCTTTCCCGAACCGATTCCAAAGTCTCATTCTCATGTTCATCCGGCCTTGGAGTACTTATTACATAGGCAACATTTAGAGATGTAAGAAGAAAATTCTTCCACCTTCTAAATTCAACACCATCAAACTTCTTGAGTTTGACAAAATTTGTTGTTAATTCCTTCACACTAGACATACTTGATAAATTCTAAGATTAAACCTCTATAGATTGTTAGGATTACAATGGTTTCAATAAAGAAAGCACTTAAAAATTGTGTTGGAACAAATCCTAAAAAAAAAATGATTACAATATAATTGTAAATGTCAAATACAATTCAATGTATCACAATCAAGTATTAAATATATCTAGGAAATTAGAGAAATTTACAAAGATTACACTAGTATGAAGATGATCAAACTTGCCTCACCTCCAAGCCGTTAATTCCAAGCATGAACATGAGAAAATCGGTGTCCCATAAGACTAGTACCTTGATACACCGTCAAAGGCGTGTAAACACTTTCCTAAAAGGTTTATTTCCCCCACACGGTGCTTGGGTTAAAACGGAAATCTTCTTTGAGATACAATTGACAGAAAATTTCGTTCTTAGCACTAGAATCGAAATGCAATGAATAATTCACAAAGATTGATTAAATTTCAAGTGTTTTCAAAGAGAAGATTGCAAGTTTTCTCTATGAAAAGTGTGGAGAATAAACTTGGAGAGGAAGAGCAAGAAGAAAAACTAATTCTATATCCTCTTCTTTCCTTCGTTTCTTTTTAAATAAAAGAACGAAAATCGCAACCGCCAGAGGGCCGTAGGCGCGGCATCCAGGGCCGCGGACGTGGGTGCCTAGGCCGCGGGTGCGGCATCTCTACCCGCGGGCGTGGACAGGGTGAAGATGGATTTCACCCAACTTTCTGGAGATGCCGGGCCGCGCCCATGCCGCGGGCGCGGCACCCTGTACCGCGGGCGCAGTTTTCCCGGCTCTCCACATACACTCTATATATTCAAAAATATTCACCTCCTTTATCGATTCTTAATCTTTTTATTTTTCCATTAGTTTGCAATTCTACTTCACTTTTGTAGATTTTAAATTTGTCAAGGGCTTGATCTTTAGAGAATAACAAATAAACATAACAAAACCTTGAAAAATCATTAATAAATGTTACAAGATATTTCTTATTCCCTAAAGAAGGTGTGTTGTGAAAATCAGACAAGTCCCTATGCACTAAATCAAGCAATGTAGTATTTTTCTCAACAACATTAGGAGATGGTTTCCTTGTGATTTTGGTTAACATGCATGTCTTGCACTTCTCTATTCTTAGATCAAACATGGGTATCAAATCATGCTTAGACATAAAATATAATTTTTTATAATTTACATGACCAATTCGCAAATTTCATAGAGAAGAATTGTCATTAACAACATACACAACATCATTCAAAGTATTACAAATACTTAACTTAAACATACCATTACACAAATATCCAAGTCCTACAAATTGACCACATTTAGATAAAATAAACTTATCCGACTCAAACACCATTTTAAAACCTAATCGATTCAAGATCGCACCGGATACAAGATTTCTCCTAAGTTCGGGAGCAAAAAAACCCATCTTTTAAAATAAGAGATTTGCCCGAACTAAAGACTAGCTCTACTTGTCCCTTGCCAAGCACCTTAGCGGTAGAGTCATTGCCCATATAAAGAATTTCTCCATCATAAACCTCCATGAAGGTCTTGAACAATGTCCTATCTTTGCACACATGCCTCGATGCGCCCGAATCGATATACCACGAACAATCAGCTTGTACACGTATGATTTCAGAAATCATACGCACATAATCCATCAATGAATTAAATGAAATTTGTGCACAAGAGTTACCTTGTATGTCTTGGGATTGGCTAGCATCGCCTTTCCCACCTTAAGACTTTTTTTTGCTCAATTTCTTCTTCCAAATTGTACAATCCTTCTTAAAATGATCAGGTTTTCCACAAACCCAACAAGCACGTGATTTTGTACCATCACCACTTACTTTAGGCTTCTTGCCCTTATTTTTGTTTGAGTCATATCCCCTTTTCCTGTCATTAGACTTTCCATCCTCCACCATGTTAACGGTGGTAGAACTAGGAATTACCTCCTTTTGTCCTTCTTGCACACGAATTTCTTCCTCAATCCGAGTATGTGAACTTAATCCCTCGGGATTAATATCTTCATGTCTATGCTTTAAACCATTCTTAAAGTCTTTCCAAGAGGAAGGCAATTTATCTATTATAGATAACACTATAAAGGTCTCATCAAGATTAATTTCATGTTGCCTAAGACTCCCTAAAATCCTTTGAACCTCATGATATTGTTCCATGACCGGCCTACTATCAACAAACTTATAATTGTTAAATTTATTAATAAGGAATTTCTTGCTAGAAGCATCTTCGGCCATATACTTTGACTATAAGTCTTCCCAAAGCATTTTAGCAAAATCATGAAACAAATAAATATCAAACAACTCATTTGACATACCGTTCAACATGTGCCCATGACAAATGTAATCGTCATTCTCCCATTTGTTGCGTTTCCTAGTGACCTCCAATGCCTCGTTTTCCTCCTCCGTTGGTTTCGAGGAAGTGAGAACATACGCCACTCCAACTGAGGTCAATAGAAAATGCATCTTTTTCTGCCATCTTTGAAAATCAACTCCTTCAAACTTGTCCAACTTTTGAAAGTTCGATGTCAATTCTTTCACTGTTGCCATCTTTGTAGGATTATTACTTTAGATTGTTGGGGATATTGAGTACTGGGTCACAAAAATCACAACAAATGAACTTGAACAATTTTACACTTCGAGGCGTGAACAAAATCACTTTCCCAAAGTAATATTTTGACCCTTATTAAACACACCGGGTATCACGAAATTACTAGGAGATATAACGAAGATAACAACAATAGTGTGTAGTATATTTGTGACTTTGATAATTATGATGATGATAACTTGGGGTTTGCAGTTGGTTTTCAAGAAGAAATAATTAGAGTGCTATTTTTCTTGAAGTTCTTTTCATCATATGTTAAATGAACACATATACAAAGCAAAAATTCAAGCATTAAAGGAAGCGTAACCGTCAAATCTCAATCCAGAAAAAGCCCCCGCCCTGCCAGGCCATGGTCTCCCTATCGGGCGGATCTGGGTCTCAGAATCTGAACGGCCTCGCGCCTGGCCGGGTGGTGAACCCAAGAATTGTAAATTGCCTTCTCACGCCCTGTAGGGCTGTGAAATGGTGAATATCCTGCCGAGCGAAAACCCAGCAGCTCTTGCTCTTCCTTCTCGCGCCCGGTAGGGCGATGGTGACCCTGACCATGAGGTAGACTTGCGTCAGTACACCCACACGTGCGCCCGGTCAGGCAAGCACTACCCTGATCGGGCGGCGTTAATTTCCTACAAACCGACACAACTATGCTATTTTAATTGCTTTGTTCTTTGCTTTTCTTATTCAACCACACCTTCACCTATGCTAATTAAGCTAAGCACATGAAATTCGTCTAACATTCTCTAAATTATTCAACGGTGTCATGGAAACATATTATGGAGATTGGAGAATATACACTTAAATCCCAACAGAATGTTGTTGTTAGGGGTGCTTATCGAGCAAGTCGGTCACGAGCTGAGGGGTGCTCAACTCGACTCGAAAACTTTTTACACGTACTCAAATCGTGCTCGCTAAAGTTTCGACCTAATAAAACCTACTCAACTCGTGCTTGTTAAAGTTTCGAGTCGAGTCGAGTAGCTCACGATCTGCTCGTTAAAGTTTTGGCCCTTCTATAATTGTATGCATTTTTTTTTTTGTTCACTTTATATTTTCTTTTTTTATATATTTATTATTAAAGATTTACTCTTTCTTTTTTGATAATATAAATTAACACTTATTAAGTGTCTAATTTGTTTAAACATGATAACTTTGTTTGTAAATTCTTTATTAATAAAATATATTATTGAGTTGCCCACGAGCTTATCGAGTCGAGTTAGAGCTTGCTCAACTCGTGCTCATTGACATCTCGAGTCGAGTCGAATTCGAGCTGAGTTTTGACCGAGCGTTGACCGAGTCGAGTTCGAATTGCTCGCGAGCTGCTCAACTCAATTAGCACCCCTAGTTGTTTTTATTTTTTTACTTATTTTTATTTTATTTTATTTTTCTCTCTTTTCCTTGGAATCATTTGAGATCCAACCACTATATTGGGTTTATTACTCATGAAAAAACATTTAAATTTTAGGGACAATTCAAGTTCTAACATATTAAAGTCACTTTATTATGAGAAGGATTAATTAAATGCACATTTGAAGGTAGATTTTTAACCGAATCTCTAGGGTTTTCAATTTCAAGTATCCATTATTTAGTCTACAAAATTCCCTGATATTCTTATACATGCCAAAAACTACTCCTTACTTTTTTTTTTAAGGAAAAAAACTACCTTACTTATAAACTATGTTACTCAAACTTTTTGTTTTACCTCAAGTATTTGTGCTGGATCCTCGACTTGGGTAGGACATTTGAACCCTTCACTAGGGGTCTAAATCAGGAAAAAAATTTGCAAAATAATCGAGCTTCACTCTTGGACATGAAGCCGTGTCAAACACAAGTACCTAAGTCCGAGCAACATAGCTTATAATTTATAAATGCTTGTGAGAGTGAACTTAAATCCAACTGCATGTGCTTCATGTTTCATCCCTCTTCAATTTCTCTGTAAAAACTTACTTAAATGCATTGCTTGAGCAGCAATATCCAACTATTCCAACATAGGGCTCACAAAAGCCAAAGGGCTGTGGAGCATATGATTGATTTTCCTGACAGAGTGTCATGATTGAATGCCACAAGCAATGGTTAGTGGAAAAGAAATCTGCTAATATCAGAAAGGCCAAGAATTTGATGCATCATCCATGCTACAGATATTTCTTGCTGCAGTATGTATGACAGATTACACAGGAAGCATCAGATAAACCTAAAACTGAACCACCACGGCTCTCTTGCTCTCGGTTCGCTCAATCCTCTTCCTCCCAACCCATGTTGCTGGCAGCGCTGTAAACCGAAGTGAGCAAGCTCTTCCTCTTAGGCTCTTACTATCTGCAGTTCACCCAAGCCATCATGCGTTTGTTGTTTAACAGATTCCAAGTACGGCAAACACTTCAAGGCACACATGCCTATCATCGATACTTATTCATTTCCCACCACCACGCGATTATCTTTTTTGTACCTGTATCTTAATGTCTTCGAGCTAAGAGAAGCGCAGAAAGTCGAGGACATTATTAGGATTGTTCGGTGTACTATCTGTACTATTAATGGGAAGATGGAAACCATATTAGTTTCTTCTACTTTCAGCTCTGATATAGTATTCAACGAACAGTGGCTGCTTAGTCCTTAATACAGATCGAATCGTAGGCTCTTCTAATATTTGCTACACTGCTGTATGCTGTTGCACAATAATCTGTACACAGCATAATTATCCGGGAAGAAATCGTGTGATTAAAATTACAATCAAATCTTGAAGGGAAAAAATTCATACATGCATCATAAGGTTTGGTCTAAACTAAAAAGCAAGTAAGACAATTACAAATCATTCTTTTGAATACAAAACAACTTGAGCAAATATCTTGAGATTTTTTTTTTTTTTTCCATCAGTGACTTAATTACCAATATTATAGCCAAAGCATTTTGAAGTTCTTCCTACTAAACTGTCACTAGGCCATCGAACCATTGTTAATGGTTCAAAGCCGCAAAGTGAACTGGATCTTGTAAAAGCCAGCTTCTTTCTGTTTAAAGAGCAATATCAAGAAGCATATCTCTTACAGCATATAGATCGTTTGCTCCGGGACAATTGCTCCCAACTTTAGTCACAGATGGAGACTTGTAGCATGGCTGCCCTTCAACGAGAGGCCAAAACGAAGTCTCAGGAGGTGGAAACGAGCTGTTATGGTTTCTCTCTTTAACCACCCTGTGTTCGCCCTCAGTGAGCGAAAAACCAAATAACCTGCAGCTGGCTTTACCGGCAGGAACCAACTCATCACTTGCTTTCGAGAGAGAATTGTATGCAGGAACACCAGAATAATTCATATGTTCCATACTCATCAGCCTGGGTTGACATATGGGCGATCTGAAGCTCCTAGCTTGTTGAATGCTTGGATGTGGGAACATTAATACTGAGGATGGTGAAGACACTTGTGCTTTTAGCCATCCATTTCCACAGTTAGGCACTTGCACACCCTCGTAAATCTCAAGGGGTCCACCACCCTCATGCCCCCGGTTGGCTGAAGATGTAAAACCATCGACTTGAGCCGGACTAAGATGGCGTATTTCTTGACCTTGCAAGACCTTTTGGAATTGGAATGATTCCCTGAAGCCTATGCCTTTGGCAGTTCTGCCAAAATCACCTGGAGGAATGGAGCTAGGATAGCATCTTCCTGGATCAGATGAGGAAAGATGAGGGTTGTCATTACCATCACAGGCAGAACGAGAACCCAATTTTTCTTGACCTTGCAAGACCTTCCGGAATCCCATGGATTCTCCGAAGTCTGGCATTCCAACTCCACCTGCACAGAATTCAATGGTACATCAGTTTTGCAACCACCAAAATCATCAGAACAAGAAATTATTGGAAGTTGATTTCTGTGCTCAAAAGACCTTACTTGGAATTGGAAATTCTGGTTTTGTTAATGGCAAACCAATTCTGCTCCTCTTTAGACCAGATGCCATTAAGCTACTGGGACTGGGAAAAGAACCGGTTGGCTCAATCTCCCAAGGAGAAACTCTGCCATGGCGATTCACCTCTACATCATCCCACCTTACCTGTGACATTATGAGCAAAAAAGATTTACAACCTGAATGAACAGTCCTGGAGTCGAAACGACAACACACTTAATTTGATGATGCATGCCATTTCATTTTCTGTTATTTTACACAATAAACAAGCAATACAATACTAACACAAGTTCTAGATATACTTGATGTTGTATCGTTGCCTAATTCCCTTGAACTTCAGGCAGCCTTCCTAAAGATGGAGAGTCCAAATTTACCAATCCGGGTTAATTATTACTTATAATTTAGGATATACATTCTCTTTGAAGGTTAGAAGCAAAATCGATTCCTTTTTACCATTGAAGGAAAACATGATTAGCAAACTCGATGATTTACCCAAGTCAGGACCTTAGATCTAACAGCTCATCAGGGGAAAAAAAAATAAATAAATAAATAAAATAAAATAAAAAATAGGAAAAGACCAAAAGACTACTGCTTCGTGAAGAAAGAGAATGAATTCCTTTAAAATCCGTCATACTCTAAGAAACAAGTCATATGGTACAAACAGCAAAGGATGTTATTTACTCTTGTAGACTTGTTCAATCATCACATAGAACACAAATTTTCAGTTTGTGAGAGGAAGAACTTTGCAGGGTTTTTTTTTTTTTTTTTTTTTTTAATATAAGTTTAATCTCTATATTCCCTGTCAGATATGAATTGCAAAATATAATTTCCAAGTCTATTTCCACTAATATAAGACGTGCATCAAAAATTAGAACCGCGTAGCATCCTATACACACATACCATTAAGCATCTCCATTTCGAACCAGACCATCTCATTGGATCCAACTCAGCAATTCCAGTGACCACTCCGGTGTACCTATTGCAAGAGCACAAATCTAAGATGAAACCATAAAAGCTAGAACATTAATGCTGTTAAGAGTAAGGAGGCATTTCCCAACCTTCTTTCACCAGCATCTTCTGCCTCAAAGCGCATTTTGAACCTCATTCCTACATTGAAAGAAGTATCCAAACTCTTCAAGAACCTCCGGAGTGGTACAACAAACTCAGACGAGCTTGCCCTACAAGATGGAAAGAATAATCGAAATTCACATTAACCAAAGGATAACATTTGAGCATGTGATCTCATGTGCTAGTGGACTGTAACTAGCACTTAAAGACAAGGACCAGGTACAATAATTTTATGGACTTTCTCTACTGTCTGCTATGATTTAAAGGGTCGGATGGAGGTACTTCAGATCGTAAAAATAAGTGTCACATAAAGTTAAACACCTCACAAGTACAAGAATGACTTCTAGTTGATATAACAAATAGTCCAATTAAAAGAAAGGTTGCTAATATTTCCAAAAGAAAGATCCAAAAATTTGCATATACAGTCACACACAACTGACACAAGGAAAGACCTGCATGCTTAATGAGCTGCTATTCACACAGGTTTCTAGTCATTTTCTGCCCAAAAATATTACGTCCAATTAAAGAATATGATATAGAAAAAAGTAGCTATGATGTCTATGGCACATCATGAATAGTAAGACAAATATAAAGCTTACAACATCATTTGATTATATGATATATATGATCAATCAAACACAACAATTCAAATAATGTATATAGCAAGACGAATGCACAGCTTTCAGCATACAGCACAAGTAGAAATATTGGATCGATCAATTTATACCCTGAATTATAATAAAAGTTGAAAGTCATAGAGAAGATGGCATGAACGAAAAGGCACAAGGATAAATACTCCAAGGGAACGCATGCACATACAACATTGTAAGTAAGGGCAAATTTTACTAGTACAATACTTTTGGCATGTAAAATAATACAGGAAAATCCAGGTAATCATAAATTGTCAAACAAATTTTGGTAAATTTTGAAGCTCACTTACAGAAGAAAAGTGAGTGAAATCAACTACATAGCAGCTCACATAATTTCAACTACAAATACCTTGGGTTATAGCAGACATTGAAAACACGTCCAGAAGATATTGCGTCAAATGCAGCCGACACACTGTTGTTGCTCATTGGTCTAGTGGGGAGAGCAGAAAAAGAGGTTGGTCCTTTCAGCTGAACTGCTCTTCGGATTCCTAACCTCAGCTCTCCATCGGCGCCTCTATCGTTCCAAAACATAATATGATTAGAACAAATATTAAAGCGATCATAAAACCTTCCTGAAGAAAGAACATTATTAAAACCTGAGGAAGAGCACTGCATCTCCAGAGACTAGCTTCTTCTTATTCACAAAAGCACTCCACCCAGTTGTGAGCAAATGCCTCCTCGGCTGGCCTACTCAAGCATCGTAAAGAACACCACATTAAGTAAATAAGCAAGAAAAAAAATTCAGCATTCATTGATTTTATCAAAAAAAAAGGACTTTTCCTTTGTTAGCAATCAAACCCTACTCAGGTATATGTTTCACACACACACACAAGTATTAGACTTCGCTATATTACAAAACATGACCTTTTTTTTTTACCAAAATGACATTGAAAGTGTGCATACTTGTCTACGAATTTCAAGACTCCCGTCACAAGCAGTTGAGGTAATATGAAAAACCCAAGTAACATAGCTTGAAAGAAGCAACAAACCCTGGAAAATTTAATGTCAAGACTATAAACTAGTACAACCCAACTGTCTAAATCAAACCCATAAACATGCAACAAGCCTAGAAAAAAATCCCAACTTAAGCCTTTGAACACATCATAATAACAAAATCACAGAAAAGTTAAGAAGCTTAGGATACTTAATCTAAGAGAGTTTTTCTCAAAAACAGGGAAACAGTATGCATATTGGGGAACAATGTCACAAGTTTCTAGCAAACATTGACCTTAAACAATAATAATTCTAGACAAAGCCTTAATTATATGAGGACCTAGGACCTAGAAAACTGAACTCAATGCCCCTAACCTCCAATGTACCTCTGTAAATGTGCCTAAACCTCCACTCTAATCCATGCAAATCCTTTGCAACCAGCTCCTGAGATGGCCTCTGCTGCTTGTAATCCTACACCATTTTCACCAAAAATGCCCATTAAGAAAAACCTATAAAGACCGGCATTTTATCCGAAATCGGTAAGCAAAAAACACGCAAAAACGCGGTATTCCAGTGGAATTAGAGCTGAAATTACCAGGGGAGGAAAGCAATCCTCCGCAGCACGGCGAGGGACAGAGAATCCACCATGAGTGCTGGTATCCGAAGCAGTTAGAGTCTTGCAGAACATATGAGGTGTTGTGGACTTGACAATGTCCTCAAAATCCTCTTCATCTCCATCCACATCAGTCTCACTCTCTTTCAATTTCTCCTCAAACTGCTCCAATTATAACCAGGAAAGCAAAGCAATCACAAAACATTGTCAGAAATTCAGAACATTGTTTAATTAAAGCACAAAACGTTAGGAACAATAACAATTAAACAAACATAGTTTGATTAGGAAACTTCAAATGTGAATTAATTACCCTATTTTAAACTTCATATGAAGATTAAAGTATAGTATTTATGTACATTTTTTACCAAAATAATGAGTGATTATTTTACACATTCTTACCTGGCTCTCTGGGATTAGAGAAACTTGAGCATAGACCTCATCTGTTGCAACCTCCGCCTACCAAAAATGAGCACACATTTCAAAATTGTTAATTATACTCCGTATTTTATTCCCCACAAATTGAACCACCCAATTTCAAAGGAGCAAACACAAAAGATTATTAATCAAACTACTAAAAAAATTCCCAAATTCCCAGAATTAAATAAATAATCCCCAAAAAATTAAATCATTACATACTCAAACCAACATTCACACACATTTAAGAAAACATTTACCCAAAAAAAGCAAACTTTCTTAAAAAGCCAAAAAGAACCAAACCCATAATCAATTTCTTAACCTAACCCAAAAAAATAAATAAAAATCACATAACTACTTAGAACCAAACAACTAGCAGAAACAGCATATACCCAGAATTAGTACCCAAGTTCGGGATGGTATCGAATCCCGTCTACATCATTGCGCAAATGCTATGTGGCTATCTATTATATACACAGAAAGAATTCATTTAAACCCCATGTTACCCAAAATTGAAACATGAAACCCCAAATAAAAATTACCAGAAAATTACCAAAAAAAGACCATCACAAAAAATTTTAAAAGTGTATAACGAAAAAGGGGAACTTACATGAAGCTTGACATCAAGAACACGACAGAACACGTGAGGAGGAATATTGTTTTGGTGGGAATCAAAAGTATGATTATAAATATTATTACTACTAATATTATTATTAGTATTAATAATCCCACTTGAAAAATCAAATTCTGGCAAATTATTTTGCTGATTTTGTTCTTCAAGGTGACCTTGAGGCAAGTAAACTACCAAACTACCCTTTTTGGGCAAAGAGATGAGTGGGCCAGCACAAGCATGCCATAGCTCCATACAAACAGATGATGAAGATGAAGCACAGAGATTTTGGAGGGTATTTTGGTAATTGTTGCCGCTACTATTGTTGCTGTTGTTGTTATCTTCTTCATCTTCATTAACAGTGTTCAAGTCGATTAAGACACCCATCATGGCAGAATTCTAGAGAGAGAAAGTGAAGAATTCTAGAGAGAGAAACAAGGGTAAAATGGGAGATTGTGAAAATTGCTACAAGGGGTTTAAACTTAGGTAAGACAGGTACCTAACTGAAAACCCACAGAATTGCTAAAAGAAGAACACACTTTCTCTCTCTAGAAAGTTTTGATTTTTATTACTTTCTCTCTCTAGGAACAGAACTGAAGAGGGGGGGTTTTGATTTTTGAGATTTAAGGTGTCAAATCAAAAGGGGTTGATTAATTTTCAATTTTAAGAAATGGGTATGATTTAAATTGATGGGTTATTTGGGATATTTTTTGTGGGTAAGTTTTATCTTTATGTAATTTTGGACATTATATTGTTTTGATCTGCCAAAGAGTGTTGCTTTGTTTGCAGTGCACAGACTGTTGCTACTGCTGCGCGCTGCTGCTGCTGATGCGCGCTGCTGAGGAGAGAGAAAGACGGGGGGCAGCAGCCTGTGAAGTGTGGCAGAGGAGAGAGAAAGTGCGTGATAGAGAGTGAGTGGTGTAATGAGTAAAAATGGGAGAGTGAGTTGTTGGATAAAATTAGGAGAAAAAAAAGGGGGAAAAAATAACAAAAGTAGAAGTGAATAAAATTCGCTTTTTTGCACAACCCCCTATATTTCCGGGCGCCTTTGTCTATTTTATCCTCTCCTTCTGCCTTGCCCCTCTCTTTCACATGTCCCCCCCTCTCTATCTATGCCTATATGTTTTATGTCCACTTGTTACATTTTCTCTTTCTTTTGCTCTTTTATTAATTTCTCTCTCTCTCATTGTGTTGCAATCATGATCTTAACCTTGATACTTTTACTAGGTTATTAATTACGTTAGATTAGGTTGCATTAAAAGGATATAGGATACGCGAAATGATGGATATCTATTATGTATACGCTAATGAATACTAATGACGAATACCAAATAACTAGATAGGTCTTGAGGAGAGGGTGCACATCTATCTCATGTAATCATGTCTTAAGCCTTGTTTAGTTCAACTCATTTTTACTTATTTCGGAAAAATAAGTTCAGATCAGATTAGAAAAAATAAGTTGATTAAGTTCACATTGTTTTACGTGCAGTTTTTATCGCTAAATATCTTTAATTTTGTATTGAAAAAAATTATGAAAATTACATATTAATAAAATACACATTATTATGAATCTAACAAAACCCCACTTGATATATTTTTTCATTATAGATTATCGTACACTTAAGTCAAAGTTTGGTTAAATCAGACAATCAAATAATATTAGATCAGATAAGAAAAAAAATAAGGTGAACTAAACAAGCTCTTAATTAAGATTAGAATATCTCTTTTTTCAAATCAAAATAAAAGTTTCGAATAGGACAAATTAAAAAAAAAAAAAAACAAACAGAATAAATAACAAAACATGAATATGGTGAAAATCATTTACAAATAAAACTAACAAAGTTTCAAACCTAATATTAACCAAGATTAAAATTTAATTTTGATAACCCCAGTGTTGCATTTGACTTTGAGATGAAGGAAATCATTTATAAAAAAAAATTAAAGAAAATTAGGCTATGCATAGTTCACCTTTTTAGCATATCTAGTCCCACTTAAACTTATTTTTTCTAATATGATCTACTATGAATTTGGGTCTTAGAATAAGATCTGATCTGTGAACTTAGGCCTTGGAATAAGATCAGATAACCTACTGTATTGTGAGATCAGATAAGCTAGAAAGGTGAACTATATTATGATCACAAAACTATATTATGATCTAATCTAAAAATCACCATTATGAACTATATTATGATCAACTATACTATGATCTATTGTGAACTTAGGCCTTGGAATAAGATCTAAAAACCTATGGTAGTGAACTAAACATAGCCTTGGAATAGAAAGCTAAGACAAAGTCACTTTTGAGGTAAAGTCACAAGCGATGGTTAGATGATAATTGCAAGACCAGTCTTAAAACATTCCTTTTATGATTTCTACTCACTCACCCCTAATCAAAAATTAAAAATAAAAAAAAATCTTATTAAACCTTAATAATCATGTTATCGGTGCCACGAACCAATCAAACAATTATAGCACCTTTGCAATTTTAAATCTTTAGTTTTAGGATCTTCTTTTTTATAGATTTATAATTTTAATGTATGAAACATATAATTGAATCGTCTCTTTTCACATACATAGTATATTCTTTGCATATATATAACGGCGTTAATACTAGGTACGGAGTACTCCATAGTATGTAAGATGAATAAATGGTGATTTATTATTATTATTATTATTATAGAAAAATAACAAAAACCTACAAATTCAATCGATTTACAAGAAATTAGTGGGGAGGCGAGATACAATTTGGGCCTTAACCCCTCTAGCTACAGCGAACCCGATCATGTTGAAACTGTGAGGAGCTGCACGACCACCAATATCCTGAGTCCTAGCGACACCTGAACCCGCTTCAGCAACGCAACAACATCCTTCTCTAATTCCCCCAGTGAAGAAAAGAAGAAAGGAAGAAAACCATAGCCAATAGCCCTGCAACGCGCCCTATACTTGTCCCGCTTCCGCCGAGCCGCAGCAGACACAACACGACTAGGAACGAAGTCAGACAGCCCAGATTGAGTCAAAGGAGAAGACCCTGTCAAGTCAACACATACATCAAGTCCTCTATCCCAGGAATAAGCAACACATCTGCTGGTCGAAGTGCCCCGTCGTTCCCTTCAGTTAACCCAACGTTAACCTCCTTTCTTGCAGAAATCCCAAACCGAAAATAAATATCAACAAGGGATATTATTATTATTACTATTACAAAATACTAGTTCAATTTATGTCTCTAACAAATTTTAATTCCGATATTAAATACTTCGTATTTTTATTGAATTTTTTTTATAAGGTAAGATCAAAGATCCTACTGAACCAGTCAACGCTTTATGCTTAAGAGTAGAGGGGGGGAGGTAAGGGAATCCCCCTATCCCCAAGCAATTGTAGTTGGTGGAGCTCGAACTTGTGACCTTAAACTCTTAAAGTCACGAGTCACAAGGCGAGCTCCCCACCAATTCTACTAAGCTTTACTTGGTTTGTATTTCTATTGAATGATACTCCTTATTTCTTGTTCCCTTTCAGAGGAATTAAATATGAGTTAATGAGTTATCATATAGACATAGACTACAAAAATCATGCAAATTAATTTTGAAAATATTTTTTGAGTGTGAGGAAAATTAATTGCCCAACTAGTTTTTTTCATTTTTTTTATGATGATGTGGAAAATCCCAAAAAAAAAAGTAAGAATAGTCATATCGACTTATGAGCTATTTGAGCTATTAAGATCAAGCTTGAGGCAGATTTAGCAACTACTCATAAATGATAAAATAAGTTAATCAGAAACTTACAAATAACCCTTTATGTATGAGAGTATGTGTGTACTTAAAAATTTAAGTAGACCTCCCAAATCTAGCATGTACCACATTTACATTAAGAGAGGGTATTTGAACTTAAGGCCTAACTAATACAACCAAGCGGTCCAATCCACTTCCTTAATGGCTTAATCTCCACCACCAGCAAGATCTTGTTGATTAATTAGGCCATTTTATTTCACTTTACCTTATATCTATTGAAAATTATTTTGATAAATTAAAAATAGTTTCACGGACTTCAACTTCTTTATACTAATTTGTTTGTATTTGTTATTTGAATTTACTGATTTTTATAGATTAAAACTTAATTTTATATAAGAATTATTAACTAAACTTATAATTCGTATACTCCCTCCGTTTCGTATTAATCGTAACACTTTTCTTTTATATTCATTTTATCTTAATTGCAACACTTCTATATTTGGAAATGACCCATTATTATTTTATAATTTTTTTCTCCCACTAACCTCACTTTTACAAATATTTGATTATTTCTCTTTCCTACCAACCCCACTTATACTACTTTTTTTTTATTTTTTATCTCTATTACCAACAATACTTTATATTATAAAAAATCCTATTTTGGACCCTACCCTATAAATTTTTTTAAACTTTGTGAACACCCTAATGTTGTGATTAATACAAAACGGCGAGAGCAATTTGCATATTATCTTTATAAGGTGAAAAGAATAAGATTAGGCCTAAGTCACTGACAGAGTAACCCCTACAACATTGAACAAGTAACTCATATAGCACTGACGGAGTAACCCCTATAACACTAGCTAAACGAGTAACACCTAGTACACTGACAAAGTAGCTCCCGTGATACTTGGTCACACGGTGTGGCTAGCTACATATTAGAGTTAGTAACATATAAAACAATAAAAAATCTAAGTAAAGCATTTAATAATAATTTATATAAAAAAAATTATTAGAGGTGAAGATTTTTTATTTTTTCATTTGACGGGAGAATATATATAGTTATTTTTATGGTGTTGGATATTGCTGATATATATCAATAATCAATCCATCATCCTGTAGCTTTTTAATTGATCATTATGCATAATTTAATATTATCAATTCCAATTATTTGGCTTATGAGATAATATATCATAATATTGCTATCTTAAATTAAAATGGAGCACAATTTCTAAATAATTTATTGTTTCATTGTACTATTTTAACCTAGTAGAGATAATATAAAATGAACTAGAGATATAAATTGGGGTACATCATGTATATTAATACATCAATCTACTTTTCATGCATTCATTCATTCATGTATTCATAAATATTATTGTCAGTGTTACAAGAAGCAAAGCCATGAATGCAGTGTTACAAGAAGCAAAGCCATGAATGCATACCTTCATTATTATGCTGCTTTCATTCGTCTTTAAAACTCTATTCATTACTCGTATTATTTTTGTATTTATTTTTCTTTTTTTAATTTTTGAATTTACAGACGTCCCTTTTATTTTTACTTACTTGGAGTATTTCTTTTGACTGAATATATGCCAGAAGTCGTTAGGCAGTCCACTGCACATATTTTTATTACTAGTAAAATCATTTAAATGAATTAAATTTATATGTTCAAGAAAGTGACTTGTTTCAATTAGTATCTGTCATGATCGATCGATCGATCGTACTCTCCCATGTATAAAGGCAATCAGTATTCGAGGTTGTTATTAGTAAGCGGAGCAATCAACAAAAGGAAGATCCATTATTGTGGTTGCCACTTCACCAACTTGGGTAAACGAGTCTAAATTATTTATGGAGCATTAAATATTGCCTTCGTTTTTAAATATTGTTTCTACTTTAACTTTTTTGTTAGATAATCTAATTTTTATGTTAAATATTTGAAAATAAAGAAAGTACAAAGGACTTTGTATTGTACAATTTAAAGTATATATACACTTAGGTATACTAAATTAATTATTGTATGTGTACATTTGATTATTTGATATCAATGCATAATTAAGGTACATATGCTCAACGTGTAGGATATTATGTACACCGAGGTGAACTTTAGTGGTTTCCATCAATCCATCATGGTATGTAGGTAAGCTAGTGTACCTAGCAACAAGCTAGATCAGTATGAACGTCATTAATTAAATTAATAATATAATATCATTATGTTTCATACGTAGTTCAACTTTAAAATAGCAGGATTGTTAGCTAATATTAGTCGTGGACCAGGCCTAAGCTGGACATAAACCTCAACACGACTGTAAAAAAAACACACACAAATTAAAACTTAACATGATAAAGGTTTACACAATAGTGTTTAATTTATTTTCATGTTTTTTTCTTTTTTTTTTTTTTTTTTTTTTTTTTTTTTTTTTTTTTTTTTTTTTTTATTCTACTCCCTTTACCATCTCATTCTCTCTCTGTCCTCCTCTCTTCAACTCTTCAAGTCCATCTATATAAAGTAATAAAGTCCACTTTATGTTATTCCCAATTTTGCTCTATATAATATCTTGTGAAAATAAATAAATAAAAAAATAAAAAAATCAACGAAGTAGGGTCGTACGCATATAGAAGCATAGCAGCCATTCAAGTGATCAAGAAGAAATGTAGAAAATCACGTTGCTGACCAATATTACTCGGCATTTAGGAGGTCGTTGGGGTTAAGATTTGAGAGTTAATCATTTACCGAATATCATAAAATTTGAAGATGTATAAAACTTTAACGAAGTATAATAAGCATCATATATAAAATTCATAATGTCTTCTAAAATGATGTAGATCGAGTATTAGTTTAGGAAATTATTACAAAATTATGCACCTAATAATAGCGTGGGGAAAAAAAGTAATAAATAGTATAGGGAGTATTGATTAAAAATTAGTTAATGCTTAATAAATACATACAATTAGTAAAAGTTAAGATATAATAATGCTTTTTGTTCTCAACAATCCCAACCCTAAGAATGTTTATTCCAATATTTGCATTATTACAAGTAGCTACCATGACATGACATGGTGGGAATGAATGGCATATATAAAATCATTTGAAAAATGGAGAAAATTAGTGAAAACAAAGTGAATAATTGTATTTTACGTGAAAGCAGCTCTGACGGAAAAACAAATCTGAATTTTGTCATCATTTATTATTCTTTAATTTGTAGACATTTTTTATACCAATATGACATTACGACAAAGAATGATAATTTTAATACATACCTTACTAATTGACCTTCATTAATTGATAGCAAGATTATACAATAAGGACATGATGGGATGTTTTGCATTCTAGTGTTTATAATCAAAGTTATGTTACACATACATGAGTTTTCAATTTTTTGCCGACAAGTCAAGGACATGATATCACTATCAATTAGATGAGGAAGCAATCTCATGTTGCCTAATTAATTTGAGAGAGAATTAGCACAACTAAGAAGATTTTAGAAACACCACTTTGAGCCAACATCTATCAACCACAAACAAAAATACCTAGATCGATTTTTGTGGTGGCGACTTATAACAACACGACAATATGATTGACTATAAATAAATAAATAAGATAAAACAATAAGGAATTTGAAGTATTTTTGTTGGAGGTAAAAGGGAAGTAAAAGCCTCAAGGCTAATTTAAGCTTGCATGGGTCATGTTTTGATCTCCTTGCGTGTTTAATTTCCAACAGTTGGTATGATGATCCATTTGGTCAGCTATAGGTGTAATATATTATGGTAAATTGGTACATGTTATCTTATACAATATTATTATAACTATCTCTAAAATGATCGATAATGAATATCGAGAAAAAATACTTAGTTGAGATAAAATAAGGGAGATAAATAAAAAGAAGAATGTGGCGGACTGTGTAATATTTCTAAATATTTGATGACATTGCACAATAAGTAATCTAGTACTCTCTCTGGTCTATATTGTTCTTACTACTTAAAATAATTTTGTAATATAAAGTGGTCACAATAGGACGAATAGTATAAAATATGGGGAGTATTATAAATTTAAAACTTAATATTATCTCCGTTAATTAAAATGTGCAACTTTTGAGTATTATTGGTGAGATATAAAAAATTTTAAAGTTGCACATAATAATTAACGGAGCTAGTATATATCATGTATTTTGAAAGTGAGGGATAACTTAAGTGGGCAAGTGTTTTGCACTCTCATGCCGATTCTTTGAATCGGTTATCATCACTTGCCCTTGACAAAACTTTGTTAGCAAGATAGGGCAACTATTTTATTTTCAAATGCAATTAAATTGAAACACAAAATATTTAATGTGTCTAGTTTAAGAACTTATAAAACCTACAAGGGCTACAACCTAAATATAACATGAAATCACGACATATAAGGATTTTAGAAAAGATGATTGATGTTGAAATTCTTAATCATTTAGTTTCATCGATCCAATTCAAT
Source organism: Chenopodium quinoa (assembly GCF_001683475.1). NCBI lineage: Eukaryota > Viridiplantae > Streptophyta > Magnoliopsida > Caryophyllales > Amaranthaceae > Chenopodium > Chenopodium quinoa. The sequence continues at coordinate 505,060 of NW_018743033.1, forward strand.
AACTATTTTATTTTCATATGCAATTAAATTGGTAAATAACATATTTAATGTGTCTGGTTTAAGTACTTGTAAAACCTACAAGGCTCACAACCTAATTAAACTTTTTTTTTAAAGTAAAATACATGGAGTAGATTAGGAACCTCTTCTCACAAGATTGTGTCCTAATCTAGAAGTAAAAAACAAGAAAATTAGCTATCCATAAATGGGTCTATATCTTGGTGCGTCGGAGTATAATACCCAAGAGAGACAACATAACTAGCTGCTCGATTTCCTTGGGTAGATATGATTGGACTTGAAGGCCGAGAAATAATAAAAAAATGTTCTTGACATCATCCATTAGCAGATAGAGCTTCCATAAGCAATTATAGCGACCCTGCAAAATATTAATAACTGTTTGATTATCATATCCAATAAAAATATGGGTAATATTAAACTCCCTAGCTAGGAGGAGGCTGTTACGAAGGGCAATAACATTAGCAAGAAAAGATGGGCAAGAGCCTAAATTATAAGCACGACTAGTAATATGATTCCCTAAATAGTCCCTAATAATAACATTAGCAGTGGCTGAATTGTGATTGGTGGAATTATCAAAATTGAGTTTACAGTAACCCACTGGGAGAGGGGACCAAGATATAATAGCAGGGGAGGACTAGACGTTAATTGGAATAGACTTAATGCTTGGGAGGTGGATATCATCCAAAATAGAACGGGCCTGTCATTTTTGAAATAGAAAAAAGACACGTATAAATACTATAAATTTAATATGAAATCACCATATATATGAGTTTTAGAAAAGATGATTGATGTTGAAATTATTAATCATTTAGTTTCATCGATCCAAATCAATATTGCATCTGTTCCTAAAAGATATTTTCATTTGTCTTTCTACACAATTATCTACTCTATGCTTTTTTAACAACAACGCTTTGAATATATAGTATATAAAATTAAAATTTAGATATTTCAAACCTACACATTGAAACAATCAAACAAGATCTAACATAACTATGTTTTTTCTAATATATTTATCGAGAGAGTATTAGATTATTGACGAGGATACAAACTTAAACCATGTTAGATTCATAGCTTAAAGAGTATTTGCAAATTTTGCAAAGAAGCTTTATTATTATTAGGAAAATTTGTCAAAAAAAAAAACCTTTTAAATGCACCATTTTGCGAAAAAAAACCTTTTAAAAGCTTTTTTGTAAAAGAAAACCCGAAGTTAAATTTTTTTGTAAAAGAAAACTCAATTGTGAAATTTTTTTGTTGAAGACAACCTAATGCCTCTAATTCACTTAATTAAGCTCTAATTTCTTCTAATTATCCTCTAAGTCTCACTTAACCATTTATTAATTAATTTAACTTATAAATAAATAAATAAAAACACCCAAAAACCACCACCCCCACCACCAACCAGCCACTCCCTCCTTTTCCCCCTCCTATGGTAGCAGCCCCCTCCCCCTAACCGAGCCACCGCCTTGAACCCCCAACTCCCGGCGACCCACCTCTACGGCCAGCCGACCCTGCTACCTTTCCTGCGCGCTTACCCTGCTGCAACCCTCCCCCCTCCCTAAACCCTAACATCAAGCAATTAATGGGTGTTTCCGGTCAGGTGGCTCGTTTCTTCTCCCTCTTCCTTTTCTCTCGTTGACTCACTCTCTTTCCCTCTTTCTCGCATTCGCCGCCGCGTCGTCGTAATATTCGAGAATCCTCTACCACTCGATGTTATGCTCTCATCGCTGTCTAAGGGGGGAAGGTGGATGGTCGGGGTTAGGGTTTAGGGAAGGGGGAGGGTTGCAGCGGGGGTAAGGGGGAAAGGGAGAGAGGCCTGGCCAGCGATTCAGGGCAGTGGCTCAGTTGGGGGGAAGGGGCTGCTGCCAGGGGAAGGGGGAGGAGACGGAGAGAGTGGCTGGCTGGTGGAGTGGTGGTAGGGATGATATGGTGGTTTTTGTTTAATTTAATTATAAAATGGCTAAGTGAGAGTTATAGGATAATCACGAAAAAAAATAGAGCTTAATTAAGTGAATAAGAGGCACAGGTTGTCTTCAACAAAAAAATTTAAATTCGGGTTTTTTTTAACAAAAAAGCTTTTAAAAGGTTTTTTTTCGCAAGATGGTGCATTTAAAAGGTTTTTTTTGACAAATTTTCCTTATTATTATTATTATTATTATTATTATTATTATTAAAATGTAAATAAATCAACAACTTTTTGCCAAATATGGGTCCACAGTTTTTGATTTGTATACCAAAATGTCATGATGACTATATAAAATGACAAAAATGTAAATAAATCAACAACTTTTTTGTCATATATGGGTTCCACAGTTTTTGATTTATTTACCAAATTGCCATGCTGACTAAACAAATTTGTTAATTCATTTACTCCCTCCGTTTCATATTTTTCGCAACGTTGGGGTATTATTTGTAAGGTATAAAATATTCCAAAGCTGCAAAAAATATAAAACGGAGGAAGTACGATTTTGCTAATTGATAAACAAATTTTGTTTATCAAGGAGATAAATTGGGACTTCCTTCTAGTTCTGAGCCTCCGGCACAAGTTAAAAACCATCCTTTTTAATTTAGAGAAGAGTGAATACTAGCCTACTTTTTTGGTAGTGTTGCTAACCTTTTACGGAGTACTAAAAACTAAACCTATGGTTAGACCCTAATCTAATGAAGAGGCAAAATGTAACATCAAGTAATGTGAAGACAATAGTATCACTATTATGGGAATTTATTAAAATTGAAAAATTGGAAAAAAGAGAGTGATGGTTGAGGGGTCCATAATACGGAATCCCCGGACAAAACGGGTTACAACTCATTGTCCGTTGGCTATTGTGCCTATCACTCTTTCCCCTCTCTTCCTATTTTCATCTTTCACCTTCTACTTGTACCTCTTCATCTCCACGCGCCAACCCACCATGACCTATGCCATGTTACGTAAAATGTACATGTCACTCGCAAGATGTCTGGTCTGACCTGATCTAACCTGATCCGTTAAGAATAGAATCAAACAAGTTGAAACTTAAAAGGAAATAAAAAGCTATTTATAAAAGAGATTTTGACTATGAGGTTGGTCGTCCCACATCCAACTTAATTACAAAGAATTAACTAAAAAGCATGGATAACTAAAGACAAATAATGTCCAAACAAAGAATCAATAATGTTTAGTAGATACCTAAAAATTTCATTAAAATTTGGCACTAGAAAAACACCTTAAACCAATTGATTTAGATTATCAATTAAACCCAAACCAAACTCAATCTAATCGACTCGTTTGACATGCCTTACTATACACGTGATTAATATGAGAGTAAGAGAAATATAAATAAGCGATAGATGACTTAAATAGCAGTAATAAAAATAATTTATGATTCCACCCTTCTCGTTGGCCATTTATGAATAGCATTTTTTACCATTATGCTCGTGGGTCAAGTTGGCCCATATTTTGACTTGGTCAACCCATGCATAGTCAACTCTAAAGCGAAATTGAATCAATTAATACTCATTGAATCTCATACTTGTATAAACTAAAATAAGGCCCTATTTACTTCACTTTCATAAAATAATATTCTGTAAAAATAATTTTAATTCAGTATAAATAATTTCAAATCAGTAAAAATAATTTCAGTTCAGTAACTTTAAAGAAAAAATACAATAGAGAATCAATAAAAATAGTTTCAGTTCAGCAAAAATAATTTCAATTCAGTAAAATTAATTTCAATTCAGTAAAAATAATTTAAGTTCAACAAAAATAATTTTAGTTCGGCAAAAATAAGGTGAAGTGAACGGGGTCTGTCGAGTAGAACATGAGTGTGTTTGATGAATCAATTGAAATTTATTTTGTTCGAAACTTTATCATCTATATCTTTCCAATTTGTCTTATTTGAACTTATTTTGTCAAGAGTAGTATTTCCTTCGTGTTTAAATAAATTAAATGTTTTGACTTTTTTTAATATTAATCTAATTCACTTTGACTAATGTTTGTGATTTATACATTAGAATAAATGTAGTCATGTGTGTATTTGTTGGAATTGTATTAATGAATAGTTTATTAATATTCGATCAATTGTTATAATTTTTACTTACTGATAATTAAAGATATTTTCGGTCTCTTTCAACAAAAAAAAAAAAAAAAAAAAAAAGAAAAAAATCAGCCAAAATTTTGCATTGATATGCGTGCACAAGGGAAACGTTTTATTTAAAAATGAAGGGAGTAATAATCAAAATAAGTTGAAGATAACATAACATTCAAATTATTAAGGCTGATGCTCATCACCCTCTGATGATCTGATCAATCTAATTGATATAGACTTGAGTGGAATATATGGTAACCTCATTAATTGCTGCATGTCATTATTGTGAGATTTGAGTTACTTACATACGAATTGAAATATGTTCCTTGGTCAAAGAAAAGTAATGTTGTTTACTTGCATGAATCGATAACTCTGATCTCCTCTCATGCCCTGCGTAAGCGTTAATTACCCCTTTACCAGTATGTTTTAATGTTTATACCCAATTACCAAAACAAGTTGTCAACTTAAGCAACGATTCATTCATGCCCCGGCCCCCAAAGAACCAATTTGAGTGTCAATTATTTGATGCACCCGGTCAAAATAACAACATATGTCCTATAATTTTGAACAATTTGTTCTTTAGTTTTAATTATTTGTAACTAATATGTAACATATGAAGTAGACAAACTTAATTGAAGTGAGTTTGCGTTTTGAATCAAACGTTGAATATATATGGATCGGGACTGTCAAGTGTCAAGTCTAGAGACGAGTACCTTGTTGCCATGGATAGTAGAAACAAAAGCCAAAAACATCACCACAAAATCTATACCTATCATAAAAAACACAAAACTCTTACGGAGTGACATAACTTGTCCCTATATTTGTATATTTTGAACTACTACGTATATAATTTACCCAAAAAAAGTGCAATAATTAGACGTGAAGTAGACGCGCTAGATTGGAGCAGTAGGCTTTGCACCTTCGACAAATATTTTCTCCCTCCCACAGTAAATTTTTTCACTCTTTTTAATTTTTCTTACAAAAATATACAGAAAAAAATAAACAAATAAATATATTAAAATATTACTAGGCCACCCACCACAAACAAATATTGTAGCCAAGTAGAACAGCTTAGATGCCAAAGTTCCTTTCTGTACTTTTGCTTTCCCATTCTTTTCTTCGTATAATAATTATAGCCATAAAGTGTTATTTAGAGGTAGATCATGGACAAATCCATTTTGTCCCCTTTAAATAGGGCTTACCTAAAGAAAATGATAATTAACAAACAAAAACTACTCCTACTATTTAGAATACAAAAATGAGTATATTCTCTTAAAAAAAAAAAAAAAAAAAAGTCAATACATTTATCTCAAGGTGGTTAAAGGGATATCATACATAAAAAGATTAATGAAGATAGAAAGAAGAAACTCCGAACTGGTGGCCTAGGCTTCATATAGAAGCTGAAGTAAATCGAGTACATACTACCTCACTCGCTTGATAAATTACATACTTGGTATCAATAATTAATAGTGAGTTGTGACCTCTAGGGCAATCTAGATAGCACTTAGGAACATTATTATTTTGGGAATTTTGAATAGTTATTGGGTGAATGAAGGGCAACTAGTGGTAGGTAACAATCACAGTAATGTTAAAAGTAATTGATTCTTCAATCATATTACAAAAGAGGTTAGAGCTTTATTACCTTTTGTAGAGGTCAAATGATAAAATGGCAAAGTTCCTTATAGAGAACAATATTAACTCTTGTATTCATAAGGGGCAAAACCATCCCTTCGGCCTCAGTTATCTACTTACAATTTTCTAATTAATGAGATGCATATGGCCATATGGGTCATAAGAAGTCAAGAATTATATCAAAAAATAAAATTAAAAAAAAATTAAAAAAAAAAAAAAGATAAGATAGTACGGAGTAGTCAATTTAATTGTACGAAGTAGTTATAATAATTGATGATTAACTGAACTAACCAAGGCGTTTTGTAGTTTTGAGTTATTATAATGATCATATGTTGATGTTTAACAAAATTTGAGAGTGAAAAATATCTCAAGTGGTTAGAGCTTCTTTCCCGGTTTCAAGAGATCCTAGGATCGACTCTCACCCCTATCCTTGTGGCTCCTCTAAACACCAAAAAAAATGTTTAACAAATTTTCAAAATCGTTTTAAAATAAAATCAACAGCGATTTCACCAAATGCCACCGAGTTTTTTTAAAAATTCACCAAATGTCAATGAATTTTTTAAAAATTCACTAAATACCACCGAGCTTTTAAAAAATTCACCGAATGTCATTAATGACTAACGATCGTTAACTCTGTTAGTCATTAGGATTAAATAATGACATGTGTCATGATATGATTGGTTCATTTTACCTCATTTATTTTAATTAATAAAAATAACATTTTTTTCTCAATTTTCGTGACAAAAATTGCTCGAGTAAAGTTTTGGGGGGTCATCTTGATCCTTTATGGATTCTAATTAAGTTCGGATCGGAATTGGCAAAAAAAATAACGTAAATGCTCTGTTTTGTGTGTTGAGAAATATCTCGATTTGCATGTCATATTCTTTAACCATAAAAATTGATCAAGTAAGGTTTTGGCGGTCATTTTGGCTCTTTATGGGTCCAAAAGAAGCTCAGAATTGGCAAAAAAATAATGTAAATGTCTTGTTTTGTGTGTTAAGATCATAATTTTTTATCGTAAAAATTGCAAAACGGGGCATTTACTTTATTTTTATGTCACTTTCGAGCTTAATTTGAATCTATAAAGGGTCAAAATGTCCCCCAAAACCTTATCCGATCAATTTTCATGGTTAAAATATTACGACACGCTAATCGAGATATTTTTCGATACACAAAACAGGACATTTACGTTATTTTTTTGCCAATTTCGAGCTTTAATTGAAATCATAAAGGATCAGAATGACCCCAAAAATTTACCAGAGCAATGTTCGTCATGAAAATCGAGAAAAAATATTATTTTTATTAATTAAAATAAATGATTAAAATGAACAATCATATCATGACACGTGTCATGATTTAATCCTAATGACTAATGGAATTAACGGTCGTTAATCATTAATGGCATTCGGTAAATTTTTTAAAAGCTCGGTGGCATTTGGTGAATTTTTAAAAATCTCATTGGCATTTGGTGAAATCGCCGTAAAATCAATCTATTAATAACAAAATTATTATACATTAATATATTTAAAAGAAATATTTAATAAATTAAACAAATACATTTCAAATGGAAGTAAATAAAGACATATTTCATCAATTAAAACTGAGAGTGAGGAATAGCTCAAGTGGTTATAGCTTCCCTCTCGATTTCAAAAGATCCTGGGATCGATTCTCATCACCCGCCCTTGTGGCTCTAAAAAAAATCAATTATAACTACGATCGTTGAAAAATGTTAACATAAAACATGGGACATCTCTTGCACATACCGCTGAAAAATGTAGATCTTTTGGCGGACAACTTAATGATTTGATACATGCAGTCACAAAAATGATTTCTATATGATTCGTTGAAAATTTGATAATTATTACCATCTTGCATAATTCTTTATCAATAAACTAAATTTATGGGTACTCCGATCCACCAAGGCATTTATAATAGACTTAAACTAGGTTAGATTTCGTGCGGTGCACAGTTTATATAAAAATTATTTTTTTAATTTGTACATTTAAAAAAATGGATAAAAATAAATAAGAAATATACACCTTGTATAAAAATATTTGTAATTTTAAAATTTTAGATTTCATCAAAATTATGATATAATACTTGTTCAACATCGCCTAATACATATTTCAATGTAAAAGTCCATCATTTATTAGTGTATTATTTACAATTGTTTTATTTTTATAAGGATAAATTGATAGGGTTTTTTTTTTTGACAAAATAAATTGATAGGTTGTAGTTGTAGTATAGAAGCTTCTAATATTCAAATTTCAAAATTTTTAAATATGGTAGCTTTACAAAAAACAAAAAAAAACAAAAAAAAACATCATCCTTGCATTTAGGCGGGAAAAAAATTATTATGAGAGTGACATGTGGACAGTGATGACATCAGCAACATTTTATTTTAGTAATAGTTAATAGATTAACCAAAACAAATTTCATCATACCGAAACTCACAATTATTAAGTGATGTAGTTTTACTGAAACTAAATACGCAAATGTGAACAAATTAATAGAACCGGTTAAAAATAGCCAAATTTCAAAGAATTTGACTATATCGAAATCCTGGAAAAAAGAGGAGGGGGATAACTAGCCGGTAATAACATATTTTCAAACTTATTTTGCACAACTAGTGAGAAAATCTTCATTTAATATTTTTTATTTGGTTGGAAGATATTTCCCTTAGAAATGGAAATTCCTACACAATACCTAAAATATGTTGTGTTTGGTTAGAAAATTCCTAGGAAATGAAATTTCCAAAGGGAATGTAAATTCCTACATAACATGAGAAATAACTCACCAAGCCCCCCCTCCCCTTAAGTGAGTGAATTCCTACAATGCATAGGAAGTTATTTCCTAGGAAATAATAATTTCCATAGTGTCAACCAACACTTTTGTACAATTTTTATACAAATAGGAAGAGCAATAACTTTCCATAGTTAATTTCATGTGGGAATTTATTTCCCATGTTGAACCAAGCAACCACAAAGTCTCAAAAGCTTAATTAATTATAATGAAGTCCTTGTATGTTGTATATATCTATGTAGCAACTAATGATGTTTGATGTAATGAATGAATGTGATGGTGGTATATGATGGTTGAGTGGCCTAAACAAGATCGGTGACAAAAAACCTTGATAAGTAATCATAATTCAAGACATATTTGAAACCATTTTAGTTCCTAGAACGCCAGAACCATTGGATTTGGGTAAGCAACTGAATATTACAGTTTTTATGGATATGGTCCATATTGATCACGTATGGATCCACATAAAAAATTAGGGTATGTATATATGTATAAGTCTCACCGTACCAAGTTACTAGCTAGATAGACCTTGTAATATCTCGTATTTTTTAAACGTATTTTCCAATTAATTAATTAATTAGTATTTTCTAAAAAAGAGTATTTAAAATAATTTATTTTATTATTTGAATTTTGGAGCCAAAATGATATTTAAATTTTGACGCCAACAACATTTTCAAAACTCAACGATTATTTTGGATTTTGGATAAGATTTATTATCTATTTATTTTAATAAAAACCGAATTATATATATATATTTTTCGGATATTTTAATTAACTAAAATTATATTTCTTATTTATAAATTAAAGGGCCGAAATTCCTAAATTAATTAATGAGATTTTCGGATTTTCTAAGTGTAGAAAATCTGATTTTTATTAGTTAAATAAGTTAGTTTTAAGTTAATATTTTCTACAAAATATATTATTTACACAATCATTTTTAATCCTTAAAATCTAGCAAATATATATTTTCCTAAAAACTAGTAGTGGAGGTCCGAAAATATGAGCATGGATATGCTCGATATTTTCGGCCACCCTATGTTAATTTTGGGTTAATTATTTTGTTAGTTTTGTATTTTAATTATCTTCCTTAAATTCCTTATTTCCTTAATTCCTATTCTCCATCTCACAAAGATTTGATCATACAATTTATTTGCCTTAAATCATTCTTAATTATTCCCCAAATAAAGCTATTTACCATTTAATATTTCATGACTACATACTTACCTTATTTCTTCATTTCTTAATCGCCATAAACTAGATTTTCATAAATTCTTTAACTCTCTTTTCTAAGTAATTGCTTAAACTAAATTTACCATAATTCTTCCTACAAAATCTTACCTTAATTCTTTCATTCATGAGCCTATAAATACCCCCTAATACATCTCATATTCTTCACACCAAAAGCTAAATTCTCCTTCTTCTCTCTTACTCTTCTTTTCCCTCAACCTTTTCCTACTTTTCTTCTCCTCTTTTCTATAAGAAAATCAGCCCGTATATTTTTAGATCCAATTTTCGGGCACTTCTGGTCAGTTTTGGGGTTTTTCTATTTCACGAAAAAAATTTCCTCTCAATAAATTCTTAAGGTTAGGCTCAAGAATCACCCAATTCGGAGTTATATTGAAGAATTTATAGCCTCTACAAGTTCTGCCCATTCTTTCCAACGCAAATTCAATTCTCTTTAATCCTATTCCTTTATTTTTATTCCTTGTTTAGTTTTCTAAAATATATATACTATATTAAAGTATTATTTTTAAAGATTTTTATAGTCCATGCACATTAGATTTGGGTTTATGTCTAAAGATGTTGTGATAACCTTATGGTTATGTTAATTGCAAGGTGTATTCGTGATTGAACTTTGAAAGTGCGAAGTGTTGATTGAGATTCAGAATCAAGGCACGCTTAGGTGGCTAGATACCTTCGAAATTGTTGAATTAATAAGCATGTTTGTGTGATTTTAATTAAATTGTTTTGAAATATGATTTATAAATTAACTTTGAGAATTCATGTTTTAATAAATATGTTTGAGAATGGATTTCTATCTTGTTTTGAATGGTTTGAAATTATTCATTATGTGTAAAGGAATTTGGTTTTTAAAAGTATGTTGGATTGATTCAAAGAGTTTTTTAAAAGGTTTGATTTTAAAAGCTTGTTGAATTAAATACAAAGGAGTTTTTGAGTTATTCTATTATAAAGTTTGATTTTATTCAAAAGAGGAATTTCATGAGAATTATTGAATTATTTATTACAAGCTTTACAAGCATTATTATTATATTAATCCCACTATGCAGATTCATTGAAAACTATGGACTTTGTATGACCTAATCTTTCCTCAAGAATAGCCTTGATATAGTAGGAGACTATGAGGGATATGCACATTTAGAGAGGAAATTGGGTTTTTGAAAATAATTGATTTATTAATCATTATTATTGAATTATTGAGTTATTGGAGTTATATTTGAGAATTGATTTTGAATCATGAGTTTTGGAATTTATTGAATTAATAATTGGAATTGGTTTTAAAAGCATGTTTACAAATAAATTGAGTTTACTTATCTTGCACTTATCGTACTAAGCATATTTTGCTAATCCGTATTTCCTATATGTTTTGGTTCGCCCTGTTTACCTTAATGGTAAGCAGTGTTCGACTATTTTCAGGTGGAGTCAATAAATGAGCATTTGGGAGTTCCGGGATATTCTTCACCTAGTTAGGAATGTTGGTCTTTGTTTCTATTTTTGAGTACTCTTGACAATGATTATTACTATTTTATAAGTATTAATAAAAGAAGAGTTGAGTTTTCCTCTGCAAGTTTGTAATTGAGTTAAGTATTTTGAGTAGCCTTGCGTAATCACGCGACATTAATACGCATAAGTCTATCTCTACGGTATAATTATACATATTATACTAATTCCGTAGAGGGAGATTTGGGGGTGTTACAAACCTCACCTAAACCCGTCCCATGCCCAATCTTAGTTACTACATACGAAGTATTAAAGTACTAGGTTAGAACCCGTGTGATGCACATTTTATATAAAATCTATTTTTATAATTTGTAATATAAATAAGAATTATGCACCTTGTACAAAAATATTTGTAATTTTATAGTTTTAGATTTTCATCAAAATTATGATATAATACCTGTTCAACATTGTTTAATACATATTTCAATGTAGGTGAGGTTATTAGTGTGTTATTTACAATTGTTTCATTTTTTAAAGATAAATTGATAGGCTGTAGTTGTAATGTAGAAGTTTCTAATATTCAAATTTCAAATTTGTTAAATATGGTAGCTCAAAAAAAAATGACATCATCCTTGCATTTAGACGGGAAAAAATTTATTATGTGAGTGACATGTGAACAGTGATGACGTCAGCAACGTTTTGTTTTAGTAATAGTTAATAGATATGAACACGTGTATATCTTTGCAAAATTGGATATAATAAATTCACTACTATACCATTATCAATATATGTACTCTAAGGGTGTTTGTTTAGGGGGGTAAAAAGGGTGGGACAAGGATTAAAAAAATAGGGGTAGAAGAAATGTAGTGTTTGTTTAGAGGGGTGGGGATTAGATAGGGATAGGGATAAACACACTCACTTATCCCTCCATTTCTGTAATTAAGGGGGGGGGGGGTGGTATAACGGGAAGGGATAAAAAATGGGTTTAAAAAGACCAAATTACCCTTAATGAATTTGAAAGGGTAGAAGTTAATAAGGGTATTTTTATAAATTTATTACCTATCCTTAATTTGTTTTTCATACTTATCAAATATGGGATAAAAATTATTTACCCTTGTCCCACCTATTAATCTCCTATCTTTATCCTCCCTTCTTATTCTTCTTATTTCCATCCCTCCTACCAAACGCTCCATCTGTATTTTGTTCGTATAGTAGCGTACCAAACAAAAGGCCACATATATGTTACACATGTACGAGATCAAATCATCAATCCTAGAACGAAGTAGATAACTATCTTAGTTAGTTGAAGTTCATCATTTGATCAGGATTCCAATAGTTAACCCTATATATTACTTGTTTCAGTTGAGACAAGTATTCATGATGATGATGAAGATCTATATCGTCAACAAAGCATGCATAATCACGATAAAGTTTGCTTGCCCCAGTCTACCTTTCAATTAGTGTGGAAATTGAGATTCCAAACACGTGTAACCACAATAATTAATGATGATGTCCTAAATATTACTCCGTAATACTCGATTTTGCTTTATTATTATTGCCTGACAAAAGTTATAACAGACGAGTAATTATGTTGCCGGAGCAAAGCAAACGGTCGGTAGCCTTTCATTTACATGCATAATATTGCCAAAACAGGAACGTAGAATTTAGTGAATTTTAGCCAAATTAATCATGCATAATTATTAGGCACGAGAATTAGATTTGCAATAAGACAAAATATACTTAAAGAATGGCGACGAAATACTTAATTTAATAATGATGCACTTGCCCTTGTAGGTAAACTACGACCCTGTTCTTTAGAGCTACTATTCTCTGCTGACATATATTCTATTCTGCTTAGTAATAATAATAATTAAAATTAATTATAAATTAATAATTTAATCATAAATAAATAATTTAATAAAATTAATAAATAATAATCAGTAAAATTAATAATTAATAAATAATAATTAATAGTTAATAGTTAATAATTAATATAATCGAAACCGACACGACAAGATTACGAAGTTACTGAGAGAAAACACAAAGTTGACGACACGACACAAAACCAACCCGAACATAACTCGTTTAGATAAAGTGGTCAAATTATGAAATTATCTTACATAGTGCATAGTTTTTGATAGATTTTATGAACAACACGAAATTGACACGAGATGAAAGTATCAAACATGAACAGGACACGACATGACTTTTTACCAACTCTAGCACAATTGCAAGTCCAATGCAACATGCATATGGTTTCTAGTTGGTTTTGTGTTTGGTTCATGACTTCATGGTGAGGCAATTAATTTTTACTAGGCCAGATTACTGATTAATACTCATATCGTGTCCATGTAAGTATCACATTTTTATTTATTTTTTTAATTTTTCCAATTTAGGGGTCTCACATCTGGTATGGCTGTGAGTCTAAGGCCCCATTCTTATAGACTAAAATTTGTTGAACTGAAGTGAACTAAACTACAATGACTTGAATTTAACTGAAACAACATGAATAGATTTAAACTGAACTGAATTGAATCGAAGTGAACCATATTATTATTATTATTATTATTATTATTATTATTATTATTATTATTATTATTATTATTATTATTATTATTATTATTATTATTAGTAGTAGTAGTAGTAGTAGTAGTAGTAGTAGTAGTAGTAGTAGTAGTAGTAGTAGTAGTAGTAGTAGTAGTAGTATTAATATTATTAACAATGATTAATAAAAATAATATTTAAAACTCTCTTATAAGATAAAAGATAATAATTATTATAAATACAATAACAATTAAAAATGTAATATTAATAATAATTACTATTATAAATATTGATTAAAATAATAATTAGCCTTATATTATTAATAATAATAAATATGATGATAATTTAATAATAATAATAACTAATTTAATAATATATTATTATTAAATTAATCAATATTTTTTATTAAAAATAATTATAATTATAGTTATTAATATAGTAATACTGCAATAATAATATTAATAATATTTATTAATATAATAATGATGATAATAATTAATAAAATAATAAAGTATTTTTAATAATATATTATTAACCATGATAACTACTAATTTAATAATAATAGTAATATATTATTTTTATTATTATTAATATATGCATGTATAACTTTATATCTATTATTAAAATAATAAGAATATAATACTAATATTTATTAATTTAATAATGATTAATTAATATAATAATTATCATTAATAATAATAATAATAATAATAATAGTAGTAGAACTAAATTGAATAGGATTGAACTAGAACAAGTTGAGCTGAATTGAAAAAATAAACAAACTGAACTGAGTTGAACTGAAAATTTCTGCTGAGAAGTGCACAAAAACAGAGGCTAATGTCTCATTCGTTATTTTTTAGTTGGCATGGTTTTACTTTTGACATTATTTACAAACCCCATCTTCCCTATATCTTGTGATTTATAGTCATAACAAAAATGTAATCATGTGGAATATTATTGGTATCGTGTCATTTTATATGATCATAATAATAATATCACATTTAAATAATTTTACATTTTGATAATTAGAGTTATCAATCATGAGCTTGTGTATTAAATATTTTTTAATAAAATAAACATGTCAACTAATAAAGAACAAAGGAAGTTTAACAACATAATAAAGCAACATATTATGTTGCTTCCTTGTACCAATTCATGCAAGCACGCCAAGATGTTAATCCTTTCTTAATTACTCCGTAGAATCATAGATAGTAAATTTTCCTTTTCATTCATTTTGATAAGTTATGATGTAATCTGAAGAGAAAACTATCCTGACATACTTCTTGTTTATGGTGCATTTCGATTTTTCAATGGCACATTGTTATTTGCGGAATTTATGGTAGATATTCGTGAAATTTTAATCCCAATTATATTATTTTGCTCATTTAATATTCTTTTGTTAATTGTAGATTAATTTTGATTAAAAAATGACTAATCAAAATATCTGGCCTTGTTCACGCATTGAAACTCATGTTTGTACACTTCATACAAGTATAATATAACTGATTGTAGCATGTACATCTTTAATGGAATACTCCTCTTAAAGTGCGTTGTAGTAAGCTTATTACTCCATCTGTCTCATATTATAGTTTATATTTCCTATTTTGGAGACTAAATGTTGTTCTTATTTTTATTTTAAGATAGTATATAAAGACTATCATACCCTCATTTTTTAACTTTATTCATTAAACTTTCTAAATTACCCTTGAATTTTCCACTTGCTTTGTACTCCTTCTGTTCCTATTTCATTGCTCCATTTGACTTTTCACGGTTTCCAAGACGTGTTTTAAAGCGTATTCTCTCCGTATTTTTTTTTAAATGCATCACTTCCCTTTTATGGGTGTTTTTTTTTTAAATGCATCACTTTTATCGGTGACGGGTCCAGAAAAAATATTTAACGGGATCAAATAACATTTTACAAATTTTAATGGGATCAAGTGAGTAATTTTTTAGGAAAAAAGCTTAATTCTAAAGGAAAACAAATTTCCTTCTTAGTTGTATGTAAGTCCGCCACTGACTTTTATATTTGATAACTTTATACTATATTTTATCATTTTTCTGTCTTACTTTAAATTTCATTTAAATTATTTTATCATTTTTTCTCTCCCATGGTCCCCACTTAAATAATAAAAATATCTACTCTCTCACATACTTTCTATGTCATGGTTCCCATCTTACGTTTTTATTATAATAAGATATTCAACCGCTCATAATATTATTACTTTCTTAAAACTTCGCGCATCACCAAGTGATGCATTTAAAAAAAACCAGAGGGAGTATATAACTTCAATTCTATACGTGTAAAAATTATAAAAAAAAACTTGATATACAATGAAACAAATTTAACAAGACCCATATGACTATATTATCTCTGGTTAATTAATGAGAATTTTTTGTCAAAGTTTCATTAATGTGACCCATTTATTTGCAATGGGGCAAGCAAAACCATAAACAGGAACTATAAATTGGGACAGGAAGAATACTACGGAGTAATAATGAGTTATTTTATTATAAAAAAAAATGAAAAAGGTGGGAGGATAAAACAAGTGAAAAAAGCAAAAAATGGAAGGAAATGACAAGGGAGGCAGGAAGAAAAGAGAGAGAAAAGAGAGGGAGGGTGGTGTGGACTGTGGAGTGGTGGGGACAAACACCTTTTAAATGGTGTAGCTTGTGAGTTGTGAGCAGATTGAGAAGTGAGAAGTCCCTCGACTTTTACGCGGGAGGATGCTGTTTTCGTTACGAGTACTGCTGCACTCTATTCTGCGTAAGCCTCCAGGCTTTCATCGTACTTTAGTCATGTCATTCATCCCCCTTTACACGCTCCTCTATGCCACTTCTCTCATCTTTTACCCCCTCCTAACCGTCCACGTGCTCTCCTTTATTATACCTTCGCTAATCTATATTCCCTCCGTTTATATCTAGTTGACACATTATAACTGTTTAATTAATTATTCTTGTTCATATCAACTGCGAGTAACAAGTATGCTTAGCTTTGACTATTCACTTGGTTACTCCATTCGATTTCATCTAGTCTTCTTACTTTTAAAAATTCCTTTATAGAGTATTTTAAGTATGAGTAGAAAACAAATAGAAATAGAATGAGTAATTGCTAGTAGTATTTGTTTGTACATACTCCGTAATAACCAAGATAATGTCTCATGTTATTTTACTCATAAAATTTTTTTTGTGAGACAATTGTAGGAGTAGATTTTTTTATAGACGTGTAAAAATTGGCCCAACTTATAGTTATCAACATCAATACGGAAAAAGCATCAATATTTACAAACTACATTTGAGCTAACTTGAAAATTAATCTTGTCAAAAAACAAAAAACAAAAAAAAAACAAAAAAACAAAAAAAAAAAAAAAAAAAAAAAAAACCTTGAACATTGGTACCCAAATAGCTAAATTTATGTCGATAAAAAAAAATAAAATTATACAAACTATTAATTTAACTCAAATATGATCGATCTTAAAGTCAAAATAAATAACTCATTACACGATCTGATTTACTCATTCATCTAATAAAATAAGCGACCCAAACAAATTATTGTATCATCAATTCAAACAAAATTTGACCCATATATCACCTTTAAACTACTCTAAGGCCTTACTTGACTTTGTTATTCACTATAGATTTCTAGATATTTGCCCATTAATTAGGTCTAAATAAATTGGTTGGATAACAAACACGTCATTGAAATACTCAACAGATTTTGTAACACTACCAGTATTACTATAATTAGGCATGTCGATCTATTGAAGTGCCATTATCCTAGTAAAACTGAAAAAACGAAAACGTCAAAAGACTCAAAACAAGTGAGATTGTCAAATTCTGTGGGTATTATTATTGAACTGAACAAATTGCTAACTTCCTCAGGATCTTTAAGTCAAACACACATGTTTTATTCAACGGCATCATATTTCAAATCAATCTAAGCCTAACACAGTTGTCACAGTATAATCTATAGTACATAACTGTTATACAAAAGTTATTACCCTATACTTCGTACTAGCTAGTAGATACTTTGATATGTTTTTTTTTTAAAAAAAATTACGGTATACCAAGGAGTAATTGTCATTTTGATATACCTCATTTGTTTCTAAATACTGGGCCTATTTACGAAAGTTCGACTTTCGTGATTTATATGGAGTAAATATTTAATGTCAATTTACATTATCAATAATGCAATAAACTAAAGTTCCCATATGAGCAAAAGTGCGTAAAAGTGACTACACATCTCATACATTGAAACATAGGGAATATATATATACGGAGTAATATATAAGCACATTTAGATTACAAAGTATACCAAACTAAACTTTATTTAGTGGGTAAAATTATACCTTCTAATATTGAGGTTGGAGGTTCAATTCCCACTATGGACACTTTGAAGGTGACATCCCTGACTCCGCCCCCCCCCCCCCCCACACACACACACACTCACTCAAAGGATCCAACCCGCAAATACTAGACCTTTATATCTGATCTGATTACATAATATCTAGGGGTGAGCAAAACCGGAATTGGAATCGAAACCGGTTAGGAACCGGCGGTCCGGAACCGGGTGGTTCCAATTCCGGGTAATAAATTAAGGACCCGGTTAAAAACTGTTTCAATTCCAATTCTCAACTTTTTGGAACTGAAACCGGTTGGGTACCCAATTACCCAATATATGCTAAACTAAATAAATTTTAACTAATAAAAATATGTTGAATGTGTCTAATTAGTAAAATGAAAAAGTATTATTAATACCTAACATAAATACAAAGAGTTTAATGCATAAATAAATATAAGAATTAAACTAAAAATATAAATAGACCAAAATAAGTATTATAATTTGTGTTATATTTTAACAATTACATACATAAGTGAGTATCCGGAACTGGAACCAGTACCCGGTGGTTCCAATTTCAATTCCTAAATTTTAGGACCCGGTTGAACCAATTATAATTCCGGTTCCGAATTTTAGGACCTGGTCCCAAACAATTCCGATCCGGTTCCTAAAATTTTGACCGAATACCCGGTTTGCTCACCTCTAATAATATCTTATCTAATTTTAATATAATTACTTAACTGAATATTTAGGTACTAGTCCAGTTATATGACCTCGTCATAATTTTTTATAATCTTCCTCAAATGACAAATTGCCTACACTTTATGACACCAACCTATATACATACTCCTCTAGCCATGACAACTTCAAAGCTAGGTCAATCTATTAATTAAATCAAATTACACAAATTAGGACATTCTATACTAAATTTATGAAAATGTAGGTAGGAATATAGTCATATTACTATTGCATCTTCAAATTTATACAAGTAGATAAACAATTACATTACACCAACTATATTTATAGAAAACATTAAATATGTGATGAGTAGTGGAGTTTTACAAATAGCATAAATGCAGATAATAAATTAGTAATCCCCATTTCGAATTAAATGTAGATGATGGATAGATTGATAGGTGGTAGATTACTTTTTTGTGTGCAATAATGGAGACAGCGTACGTTATAAGTACCATTCTTCTACACTTTGGATATACATTTTTCTTTTTTTTTTTTTCTTTACTCCTTTTGTACAAACTTCATAAAGGAGATTTGGATATCTAGACAAAATGAGCTTTTAACTTTGATTTTCTTATTGGTTGTTTATTTGGTAAATAGCTTTTCATCACTATCTTTTTAATGTGTCTAGATATTGAAAATAAGCTTTTGATAATCAGTGTTTTTCTTAATGGTAAAATCGGCATTAATTTATCCCTAAATGAAGTACAATTCTTGCAATAAGTGTGTACATTGTACTACTCCCTTCGTTTCTTAATTTTTGCCCCATTACAAACATATGGGTCAAAATTTTAAAATTTTGACCATGAATTCTCGTTAACTTATAAGTGATAATATATTCATGTGGATCTTGTTAGAATTGTCTCATTGTATAGTTTATTAATATCAAATTTTTATAATTTTTACGCGTATAGAAATGGAGATATATACATTTGAAGACGCGTCTTGAAGACCGTGAAAAGTCAAATGGGGCAAAAAATAAGGGACAGAGGAAGTAGTTTTTACGGAGTAGTATATTACTTCTACCTTATTTTAACATAGCATGAAAAAATAAGTTAAGATAACTTCAAACAAAATAATTTAGATAATTAAGTGTACAAAAATTAAGCTATATTATTGTAACAATAAGTACAGTTAAATTGTATATAAATTAATGTAAGTTATGATAAATATAAATTTCTTTACTTGTTCTCTTTAGGTTTTCTCCTTGGAAGGGTTTTTCTAATTTCCTTTAGGGTTTCTCCATTGGGAGGGTTTTCCTAGCCTCAATTGCTAATATTTTTCAATTTTTTTGAAGGTTTTCCTTCTCTCTTCTCCCTTTTCTCTCCATTTCTACCATTTCTTTCCTCTAGGTCTCAGTTGTGAATCTTTGTAGGGGCTTTACTGGTGGTAAGCCCCAAAAACCTTTTAATTGCTTTAAAAAAATAGATCTCATCCTTGAGGTGATGATTTTTCTCAAGTTTATTTTCTTTTTATGTTTGTATGGAGAGAATCAAAGATCTAGGGTTTCATAATCTCTACAAGAATCCAAAAGATCACATGAGTATTTTCACTCAAACAACGACACATCAGTGGATTTCAAGCCAAATTAGTGCGAACTCACATATTGTATTGCTTCAGATGAAATTTTTTACTAAATCTATGATGTATTTAATTTTAAGGTGTGTACTCGTGTTGAAATTCTTGATTCTTAGGAATTATATGTAAGTGCTGTTTGGATATATTTTATTAATGAAATCCCTTTTCTTCTTGTAAAAAAAATAAAGAAAAGAAAAGTTCAAATTAGTGTTGTATTATATATAAAGAGATCATGTTTTCAGGCCCTGTTCACTTCACCTTAAAAAAAATAATACTAAGTAAAAATAATTTCAGTTTAGTAAAAATAAGTTCAGTTCAGTAAAAATAAGTTCAGTTCAGTAAAATTTGGTAACTATAAAGAAGAAATATAATAGAAAATCAGTAAAAATAATTTCAGTTCAACAAAAATAATTTCATTCAGTAAAAATAATTTAAGTTTAGCAAAAGTAATTTCAGTTCAGTAAAAATAATTTAAGTTCAGCAAACATAAGGTGAAGTGAACGGAGCCTTATTATTATTATTATTATTATTATTATTATTATTATTATTATTATTATTATTATTATTATTATTATTTTTTTTTTTTTTTTTTTTTTTTTTTTTTTACTTGAAGACAAAAGTGATGAATTTCTGACGAAAACACCAGATATTACCCTGTATTATAATTTTGTTTCTAAAAAACAATGTAGTTCAACTTCATTTTTTTGAGGTAAAGAGAAGGACTCAGACCTAACATCAATTCTCACACAATTTTTTTTGCTCTAGTTTCATGTACCATGTGTACTTAAAACTAGGGGTGTACCTTGTAAAAAAAAAATTAAATATAAAAATAAAAATTAAGGGTGTTCATTATTCGGATAAAAGCTGAAATCCAATCCAATCCAAACCGAATTATCAATTCGGATCAGATTGAATTTTTTTTTGAAAATTCGGATTTTCGGATCGGATCGAATTGACTTTATTCGGATTTAAAAAACTGAAATAACCAATATATGAAAGCGTTATTTTATAAATAAATATTGTTAATATTAATCATGTTAAACTAGGTTTATGATTATATTGATATTCATCATGTAAACCTATGTTTTCAATACTCGTATTAATCTTGTACAACTATACTTTCAAGAATTGAATTTTTATTATTGCATTTTTATTTTTATAATCGCATTAGGCCCAAAAAATTAGCAACGTATTTTAATTCGGATTTTCGAATTGAATCCAAATTAACGAATTATAATTCGGATTGGATCGGATTGGATTTGGTAAGGAATTCGGATCGGATTGGATTTGAAAATTAAAAACCGAAATTTATTTCGGATCAAATTGGATTTGGGCTAAATCCAAATCGAAAACCAAATGGACACCCCTACTTAAAACTTGGAAGTGTAGGGGTAGGGGTGGGGATAAGGGGATTCCTAGAGCCTCACCACTATAATCAAATTGAGGTTAGATTATTATTACCCTACATCCCTTAAAACTACCTTATTTAAATTTTTTTAGTCTCTAAAACATATCTTAAATCGTAAATATCCTCATTTTCTCAGGCTTAGCAAATATAAAAGTTGTTATTTGAACATATACATTAAAGTGAATTAAATAAGATTTTAGACGACTGTTAGTTCTCATAGGTTAATGCGAATTTATGGACAAAGTTTAAAAATTTTGTCCTCAAAATGCAATTGGGTAACCTTTGAGAGTGAGCTTCATTTATTCAAAGATTGCCTTGAACTTCAATTTCCCTAGGAGCTGCATGAATAACTCATTGATGATAATCTAGATAGATAGAGCAAATGGGAAAATTTACCAATTTAGATATGAAACAAAAAAATTGACCATCTCCTCTAATATTGATCTTACTTTTTACCCTCTCTAATATTTTTTGTAAATTATGGGTCAATTCAATATCGACCTGCAACCTGTATTGACTTAATAATATGTGATCATATTTAAACCCAATTTAATATTAACCTTAATTCTCCTGTTTATTAACTAATTGAGACAATATTTTAAGAGAGGAGAAATATCCAAAAAAAGATTGATGGGAGAGGCAAATTGCACCTCCTATAGTCAATTAATTGAATGAAAACACCAAGCATTGAAAACTATTGTCCCCTTTTAAATCACACACCCAAATTTAAGAAAAAAAAAAAATCTCTCTTATCCCCAACATGTAAAAGGAACACGTGGCAAGAGATGTATGGAGGACAGGCTGGACCCCATACTCTCAAAAATACAAAGAAAAAGGCTCACCATCAAAGACCTTCCTTTGCCAAAAAGAACTAGACCAATCGTTGTCATGCTGGTTTGCAGAACCTGTCGGCTACTCAATGTGTTCTATTAATAACAAAAGTAAAGAGACCCATCCGACCCTTCATTTTAATCCAACGGCTCTTGGTTCTCCTAATTAACCATTTTTTTTAAGGAACTAATTAACCATTATTATTATAGACAAAATTATACAACCTAAAATAAATTAGTGGGAAAGCGAGATATAATTTGAGCTCCCACTCCTCTAATTATAGCAAATCCAATTCTAGTGAACATATAGACAATCATGTAGCTGCTTGTAAAAGAACAAAATAACTATTATAACATTGACCAAGTAATCCCTGTAATATTGACTGAATAATTCCTATACTACCGACTGATAACTTCTATAACACTAATGAAGTAACCCCATAATGACTGGTCACACCATGTAACAGTCATTTGGTATAAAAGTTGGTGTTATTATTATTATTAAGAAGAAGAAGAAGAAGAAGAAAAAAAAGGTTGAGGGTAGAAAATTGTCAGGGTAACAATCAAACAAGAAAGACCAAAGCCCCACTAACACTACACTACTAAATGGGTCTGGTGTCACAGGCAAAGGATGGATCCCCTTTCATTTTGATGTTACATTGTGTGGGCCATTATTATGCTGTTTTACTACTATTTGTGAATTTCATCTTTTTCCTAATCTTTGACCCATATAGTAGTTGGTTAATCTTTCACCAATTTGTATGTTATATCATTAGTTGTACACTAGTACAGGTTCTGATATATTCGATCGAATGAGATTGTGAGTGTTGAGAATGCACGTATAAAGTTATTATAGGGGCTATCTACTGTGTAAAAATAAGTTTGCTAATAGTCTCAAATGAAGGTTACTGACAATTCATATATGGAGTTACTAATAGGATCGGAATAACTGTTGTTTTTGATGATTAATGAATAGCATATACCATTGTTTATGAGTCGATGAGGTTGCTCATAAAGTTTTGGGTTATTGCAATATGGTTAATGGTTTGATAATTAAGGATACTAAATTAAGTTGTATAATTAGCGTAGAAGGTATGGAGACATTACCAAAATCAAGCGATTGTGTCAAGAGTTGGCTAACATGTTTGAATTGGAGCTAACTTTAGATTTTTAGGAGGAATGATAGAAATAAAAAGTAACTCATATCAATATTTGAGTCGATTCAATTTCATATTATGTCAATGTTGATTAGAGTAAATTATGGGCATTTTAATTTCAAATATAGTTTGAGTATAAAAGTAAGTTAATTTTTGTCACGTACAACTAAGAGCACCCTCCCACCGATGTCTTTATTTAGAAAATTACAAAGAAACAGGCTATAGGCCCAATAACCAATGTGTTAAGCCCAGGACAAATTCACCACTTTGGGCCTTAATTAGGTGAATGGGCCTAACAAACCCAGTAAAATGTGACCTCACAAAATAGATGGTGAAAAACATATGTCCATAATTCAGATATCCAATCCCAATCATCGGTTTCATAAACTTCTTCGGTTCTATTCTTTACTTAACCTGTTTCATTTATCATGCTTGCTAATGCATTAATTGAATCACCAATATGAGCAATATCTTTAATTCCTAATAAGTAAAAATAATAATAAATATATTTTATGATAAGTTTTATTGAAACTATAATTCAAAGAAAATTCCACATGACTATTATTATGTTTTTCTTGTCTATGAATCACAAAAGACAATCAATGGTAATTGTGAATAGGATAAAAGTCAAATAGGTCAAATAATAATAAAAAAAAAGAACGGAGAAATAAATAAATTGAAGTAGTATAATTAAATAATTCAAGACTCGCTATATAGGTTGCTTGAAGCGAAAGGAAGGAAATTAGATTTTTACAATATTGGCCATACTATTCTTCCCTTCATTTCAATATTTAATTAGTATCAACCAATCAATTTACTGCATGATTAACTTACAAATATGATACCAATTTAAATTGTTGGTTATTAACTTTATCCGACCATTGTATTTCAATGTCTCACTCCAATTTAAAAAGTTTATTTAAACTTTTCAACTCATATATACAGAGTTGTAATCAAAGAGTGTAGGGGGATCAACTGATAGTAGGAGCATCTCCTAAACCTCATTTAAGGGAGCAGATTCTCATATCCCTTCCAAAGACATAATTAAACTTCACTTTCTATCTTGAAATAGGGACCTGTAGGAGACCATTGGGAACCTGGCCAAAAACACGTAAATAACATCACAATTAGCCATGACAAACTAAATTTCTTAATCTTCTTCATAATACATTAAGTTCAATGGTAGTAGCTACCATAGTATTAGTGACCTCTTTGTTTCGAAGAAGCTTGAAATTGATGCAACGGGGTCGAATTCAAGTCAAGATAATGCAAGAGTACAACCATAAAAACCGAAGAAACAAACATAGGGATAGGTCCAAAGAACCAAAGCAACAAATTGAGGGCAAAATAAAGAGCTCTAAGTCCAAGTTGCCAAAATTCACCACCCCTAATAATAGCAACTTCAACATAGTAAATAGGTGTGTTACTATTTGGCATGCTTATGAGATAAGTTGCATTGATGAAGTATCTTGTTGCTTGCACAAAACAAAAAAAGGCCAAGAAGAAGCAAATGAGAAGGCTTATGTACTTCAACATCATGGTTGTTGGAGTTCTATCACCATATATAATTTCGCTTTGGAATATCTTGTTGTTGCTTGCAATCCATGCACCAATCAAGGAGCTCAAGCCTAAGGAGATTGAGGCTAGATATGTTGCTGCTGATGTGTTGGAGGATATTGCTGATAAGGGTAACTCCATGCTACTCAAATCATCAAGCTGCACAGGATATACATGCTAATTATTGCAAGAAAGAGCCGAACTCATCAAGTTTAAGCTCGAAAAGTCCAGAGTTCAAGATCAATAATTTTTTCAAGCTCAATATTTTGTTCAATCTCAATTCATTTGAAATTAATTTGTTCAAACTTGGCTTATATCTCAATTGTTTGTAACAATTGAATCTCTTATATGAATGTATGTATATCAAAATGTTTTTGTAAAAATAAAATAAAATAAAATAAATGACTAAATGAAACGTTGAACAAATGTCATTCATCATGAGCACACATAATAATTTGTTCAAGAACTTCTAGTTTTATATACGGACTAGCATTCATATCTTTGTTTTGAAACTCATTTACCTGACAATTTTAAGTGCAAGATTTTTTCCAAGGATTAGACTCACTATTAAATCAAACGAACAAAAACGAGTTGTGGTTCAACCCAAATTTGAGTTATACATTGAGAGTTCAAATTCACATTTGTACCCATACTAAGAGTTGTAAAGACAGGGAACGTGATATACAGATCACCCATGCACTCCGCTCCATCTTAGTACAATAATATATAAAAATACTATTTTTTAGTGTAAAGAGAGCCATAAAGGACAAATAATGTAGACAAAATTTGATTTCAAATCTAAGATCAGATATCATTTCCAATACTTTAACCAACTAAGCTAGTTTGACATCTACATATATATTAACGCAAAATTAAATGTCGCACTAATTCTGCAATATACATATACGACTAATTATGGACCATCATATCACTTTATATATGATCTTCATCATGCAACAAAAATAATGCAACAAAAATAATGAAAGTTTAGAGAGACTTAATTACATACCTCCATAACTCTTTCAACCCAAGCTCTCTTGTTATGATTCTCAAAGCCCACAACAGTAGTTTCTGGATGATTCAAGTATCTATAGAGCAAGGCGATATGATAAACAAACATCAATGTAATTCCACAGGGTACAAGAACTAAATCAAGGTACTCCTTTTGGAAACCCATTATTATGCTTTTCTCTATTTTTTGAATACAAATTAATGTAATGCAATGCAAGAATTTACAACTTAAAATGGAATTGCTTTGCCTTTGAGTTTTGATAACACGAGTTTGATAAGCTATAACTAGCTACTCTAGCAAGTTTCCTAATTTGAAGCAATCCAATTGACTTATATGATGACCTCACTTTGTCATAATGACAAGCAATGATTGTTGTTTACTCATCATTCATCAATTTGTCCAATACCTTGAACGAGGCTAGGGCGTTGCAGGAGATCGAGAGCAACTCAACTTGATTATTCTTTGTGTCCCAAAATATTAATATAGTCAAACTTTGCACACATACTTATGCAGTTATGCACTCATTTGACTTATTTTTATATAATTAAATTATGGCAAATGCTATATGTAGCCTTGACAACATATTCTCTTACATTTCCTAGAACACTAATAATTTAAGTGATAAATAAATCCACCAAATAATGGAACGATTTCCCTAAAAGTTGCTTACACGTAAATTAATTCTCCATTTACATTGGTTTAAAAACTTATTTCTACCATATTGTCCACATAGAATTGGTTAAGCTTTGTTAATTTTTTTTTAATATTATTTTTTATTTATTTATTTCTGGTTCAGCATAGAGCTGCTATCACTAGAACTGCTAATGGTAATTCTTATACTCTTGTATTCTAATATTCAAGTGTGGCAGTTGCATTGCATTATGAAGCTAGCTTGCCTTTTTCTAACTTTTTTTGGTTTATTCCTTTTGTTGTCAATAGCTATAATATATATGTGGGGTTTCAACTAGCAAGTCTTTTTTTTTTTTTTTTTTTTTTGGATATGTTTTAATTTAATCAGGTTTGCATTTTCAATTTGATAAAAAAAATTCAGCTACTGACAATTTGATAAAAAGTTAATATTTGAAAAATTTATAATAAGGGGAATCTAATAAGATCCCTCATGCTAAGTTATTTCTATTGTATAAATCATAACATGTGGTCAAAATAAATGGTCAAAGTTATTTTATTTTGACCACATGAATAGTAAGTAAGTCGAACTTTTAGGAACGGAGGTAATATTTCTTTTGTTTATATAATTTTATTCATCTTCTTGGATGTGATATGTGATGCACGGAAACTCTGTTTGGGTCAACGTTTCCGTTTGTGATATCGTTTTCATTTTCGAAACTCTGAAAACTTCTTCTCGAAACTTTAATTAAAATTAACCCTTAGAGATATGGATTTTAAATTGAAAAAACGTTTTTCCACATAAGGTACATGGTACATAACTATAATTAAGTTACATGATAAAAAATAAACAAAATAATTTTTTTGAAGCATTTCAAAAAAAAAAAATTGAATATTTAAGATGCACGTCTTATATTTATAAGGCACATGTCCGTAAGATAAAAGGTACATGTTAAGAAATTTTAAGGTACATAACATAAAAATAAGTAAAAGATATATATAAAAAAAAAAAAATTGAAATTTTGCAAATTTTGTTTTTTTTTTGTTTTTTTTTTTATTTTTATTTTTGTAGGAATTGCAAACTTTAAAGTACATATTATATATCTTTAAGATACATGACCAAAAAATAAAAGGAATACATGTTATGAAGGTATAAAGTACATAATAATAAAAATAAAAAAATAATGAAAAAAAAGTTTTGATGTGTTTTTAGTTTTATTGCATATACCTTATGTGTGGTTCTCACATGATTTAATCAATTGCATGTATTTTTTAGTTTTATTGCATATACCTTACGCATGATTTAATCAGTTGCAAACTAATTGAAGTTAGGATTCTTGCGAGGCAAGATGCTACATAAACTCTTCCAGGATTCTTCAATTCTTCCGGACATCATAAGCTCACCATAATGCCATAATGTGAGCTTGGAGTAAATTTAGATTGTAATTTGATCAAGAATGAATCTATAATTTGGTTGATAATTGCTAATTGCTATGGAATGGAATGCTTAGGGCTCGTATCCTCTGTTTTCACAATGGTTTTTATCCTATTTATAATAGAAGAGCATTTTGAAGCTTTACAACTCCTTTGTTGATCCCTTAAAAATCGGGGTTAGTTGCCAGCTTCAGCTCCGAGATTCATGCCACACTCTCCTTGTGCTTATCTGTTACCTTTTTGACTTGTTCAAATTAACAACTAGTTGGAGTTTATAGTTCCTATTCTTATGGCACGTATCTTGACTTATTCAAACTTGGATTATCTTAGAATATTCCTTGGAAAGATCTTCATTTAATTTTCCTTGACTTTCGGTAACTAGGTCGTTGACTTCGTAGCAACCTGTAACCTGCAATCTAGCAAACTGCAGACATTTGAACCTGTAGTGATAATTTAGGCAACGAGTTTGATAAGCTATAACTAGCTACTCTAGCAAGTTTCCTACTCCTTATTTTGAAGTAATTGATTTATTTGGTGACCTCACTTTGTCATATTGACAAGCAATGATTGTTGTATACCCATCATTCATCAATTTGTCCAATACCTTGAAAGAGGTTGGGGCGATGGCAGGAGATTGAGAGTAATTTAACTTGATTAAAATATTGTTTCGGGTGTGAAACAATCGCCTTGTTCAATTGATTTCGATCTTGAATTGTGAAGAAGGTGTCAATACAATTTTGTCTTATTTGATTGGATTGTTTGCACACAAATACACGTAATGAGTTAGCCTTGGGAGTGTCTAAGGGAAACCTCTCTAAATCTCTTTAAATAGATCAATCTAAAAAAAAAAAAAATCAATATTCATTATTGTCCAATCCAGTCCATTTCCCTATTTCTAAAGAAAATCCGATTTGAATGAGTAATTTGATTTGGAATATATCAAATTTTGGTTTGATGAGTGCATATTTCTATTTTCCCATGAAAATGTTGTATTTTTATTTTGTAAGAGAGTTTTTAAATCGTTCTTTTATCTTTCTATTAGGCTCGTCGTATGTTTGTTATATTGGCCTTGTTTGGTAAATGAAATTTCCTTGGCTTTTGGCCTTTCATCTTGGTTAAACAACCAAAAAAAGTGTTTGGTAAATGACTTTTTTGTTGGATAAAAAGCCGGCTTTTCCGCCTAAAATAAAAAGCTAGTCTTACTAACTTTTTGGTATTGGCTTTTGGCTTTTTCCCATTACAGTTACTTTTCTATCCTTACTTTTAATTAGTAATTAATAATTAATAGTTAATAATTAATAGTTAATAATTAATAACTAATAATTAATAACTAATAATTAATAACTAATAACTAATAATTAATATTTAATAATTAATAATTAATAACTAATAATTATAATTAATAATTGATAACTAATAATTAATAATTGATAATTAATAATTAGTATTTTTTTTTTGAAAGGTAGTAATTAGTAATTAGTACTTAGTAATTAGTAATTAATAATTAATAATGAAAAATTAATAATTAATAACTAATAATTAATATTTAATAATTAATAATTGATAATTAATAATTAGTATTTTTTTAAAGGAAGTAATTAGTACTTAGTAATTAGTAACTAATAATTAATAATTAACACTTAATAATTAATAATTAGTAATTTATTATTAATAATTAATAACTAATTATATTTATTAATAATGATACTTAACTATTAGTAACTATTAATAATAATTAATAAATAATCTCTTTCCAAAAAAAAAAATAATAAATAATTATTAATTATTAATAACTAATAGTTAATAATTTACAACTATTAATTATTAATTAGTAAAAAATAATATATTAATAATTAATAATTTAATTAAAAATATTATTTATTTTTAATGTTATTATTATTATTATTATTTGCAATGCATATTACAAAGATAATAAAATATACCAATGCCCTTAAAAGTCAGTTTTATATCAAACTACCAACAACCAACTTTATCAAACATATTTATTAACAGCCAACAGTCAAACATACAACAGAAAACGTCAATACAAACAGCTGGTCAGACCAGCCAAGAAAAATAACCAGCAACTAACAGTCAATTGCCAAACAAGGTCATTGTCTTATTTGGGTGTGAATCAAGTGATAGAGGAAGACATTGTTTTTAAAATAAGACTTTTAACTCTTTGAGTTTTATTAGTCCAAAAGTTAACCTTGGGTTAAAACTCAAAAGTCAAAACCCCAAAGTAAAATGTCAAACCTCCCTACTTCCAACTCCCTCTCTATTCTTTGACCATCTTCGCAACCTCCCTTCTCATAGCGCGAAAAAATGTAAAATGTAGTTCATTACTTTTCTCCCAAGAAAACAGAGCAATATTTCAAAAAATAGTGATGACAAAACACACAATTCTCATTTCATGTCATCCCTATTATGCTCTCTTCTCTCTCAAGCAAAACATCGAACACCTGGTAGACTTCAACTTACCTTTCAGAAATTACCCAGAAATTCGTATGTCCAGATTTAGGAATAGCAAAGCAATGGTTTTTCCTGTAATTAAGATTGGGACACTCGCATTGAGAACTCTTAGTAAACCTATTGCAAGTCGTCTCAAACAACAAGCTGGGTTGCACCCTAAATTTCGTGAATTGATCATTAGTCTTGCTCAGGTTACTCTTTCTTCTAATTCTTTCATGTATTCTTTCTAAATTGTTTGTTTGAATTCTGGGTTGTTATTGAATTTTGGTTTTTGGCAGTGATTTGTTAGTGGGTATTTTCATTTTTGACATTTAGCATTTTATGATGAGTTATTTACTTATTTAGGGTAAGCTGAATTGGTTGATTTTGCTGTTTTTGAGTAATTTTGATGCTGATCAATGAAAAATAGGTACAGTATAAAAATTGAATGGAAATCATGGAGCTTTGTCTTAAGTGTGGCCAATGTGAATGTGTGATCAGTGTCATTGTTTGGTGTGATTTACCCCCCCCCCCCCATTTTACTCTCTATTAGGTCATATTTAAATTTTGTTACGTCCCAAAGTAATAGGCCATTTTTCATACCTAATAATTTTCTCATATTTACTCTACTATATTTAGGATTTGATGCATAGTGTCATAATCAAATTGTCGATAATTTATTAAGGTTAACTATGATATTTCAAGCCAATTTCTTTATAAATGACCTCGAATTAAATGTGGCCTATTAAAATGGGATGGAAGAGTACATTTAGTGGGTCAGTGTTGTTGATCCTGCCATTCATATTGGTTAAGGTGTCAATGTGATTGACTATATATTGTAAGAAGTTGTTGGTCCATAGGAGTTCACATGAGTCATATTTTGAATTGTATATTGTGACTTTGTGAGTTGTGACATGGGCTCTTAGTGTTGGATGACCCTGTGGGGAAGTAGAAGACAAGAAGGCATTGGTTTGAACGTGAGTTGAAGTGGCATAGCATGCAATGGAATAACACCCGTTTTCTTTGGTAAAAAAATAAGCTTAAAGAAATTTTTGGATCTTAAATAGAAGTGTGATGTAATTTGGAAACTATAGCTAGCTGCTTAGGGAGGTTCTGTAACGAATGTTATAGCTGCTTACATATCGAAATTTCTGTGAAAAGCATAGGGGGAAAGTCGTATCCCACATGAGCAAGATGACTTTTTTTTTCTTCTGGAATGTCTCTTAGTTTTCATTCTTAGTTAAATTCCATTATATAGAGGTATGAATTATTTCTCTCAATTCTCTCTCTACACTAGTCTATAGAGAACGTGCAAATTGAACATGGATTCTGAACACAAATAGCGCGGAACTGAAGTTTGTTTATAACAGAGGAGTAGTTTCAAGGTTTTTATGCAGAGTTACAGCTAGGTGGATTGGTGGAAGGCTCTAGATGAGAGGTTATATATTGTGTCAAGTAGACGCTTTGTCAACTCCAAAATGAAGGGGAGTTGATAAGAAACTGAAGATCAGGATCTATTTATGTTACTGCCAAGATATAAATGTGTGTATAGACATTGGATTCAGGCAGAATGGATGGAAGGGAGAAGTCTGTTGCAATGAATTGATACCATTACATACATTGAAAGACTAGTTTGGAATGATGGAATGAATTGGGGACCGAGGTGCTATCTGGTATACTATATTGGCCATAAAGCATAAAATTGTTCACATAATGGAGTTATTAAAAATGAAGATGATGGTCAAAATCAGATAAAGAAGGAACGTGGAGGTTGTTGAACCACATTAGATAAAAAGGCAGTCCATGGAGCAATTGAAGACAAGTCTTTAAAAAAAGATCATCTTGATGTGCAATGTGCAGAGCACCTTAGCTGATAGGAATTTGTGAGGATTGAAAGACGTTGCTTTCTAGAAAACTTAAGAAGGGCCAAAAATAATTGGACAACTGTGGCAAGAGTCTTAAGCTTTGCAATCCCTGCTTCCCTGGCCTATGTAGTCATGTGATGGGGAATCATCTGTGTAAAGTGTAAAAATTTCTTACCTTAAGGTGTGAGGTTTGGTTTAATATTATAATATGCTTCAATGAAGCTCTATGTTAACAGCTGCAAAGAAAGTCAAAATAATAATTAAGATTCACATTGATGGTATCAAAAATAATTATCACTTTATCCTGGAAAGAATGCAATCAGCAACATTGGATACTTGATATGGAGTATGAATCTAATTGAGTTCACTGAGCCTACATGGAGGTATTTTAGTATTATCTAATAAGGTAAGACTTATAGGATATTGCTAACTGGCAAGCTAATTGGTAGCAAAGGGTGCAACTGCAACCTCTTTGAATGATTTAGGAGGGGCTGTGGCTTGAAGAATAAGAACAAAATGGTTTACCTTCATTCTCATGGAGCTCTTTGGCTGACAGATTTTGAATTCAGGTTTGTTAATTAGTGAATGTACATATTCTAGATGTACCAGTAGCCCAGGTAGTAGTAAAGCAGCACACATTACTTATTATGTTTGGATTGTAATACAGAAGCGTTTTCTGTTCCTCCAATACATAGAGCTGGTCAAAGGAGTATGGATTATTGGGACTTGTGGCCTAGAAGTGTTAGTTGTCCAATAAATACCCTAGAAGACATCATTATTATATGGGTTATCATGTCAGTTGTGTCGATAACATATGCTACAAAGATTTTTGCCCCATCTGTCAGCTATTCTATGTTTCTGCCCTCCTAATTAGTTAATTTTGTTTACAAGAACCAGTATTGCAGTTATCTATTTGAAACATTTGAAGCAAGCTACAATTTTACAAAATTCAGTTGTGACTCCTTGTGAGGTATCAGGAAGTAAATTTCAGAAAGAGAAAAGAAGAGGGAGAGTAGTCAAACAGAATTTCGAACATTATCTGTATCTCTTTACAGTTTAGAAATGCTACTTACTGGATAACCTTTGGTATGAGCTGGTGGTTGTGCTGACCAAACTGCAAGGATCCACTATATAGGAGAGGGAAGGGGAGCCAAGTGAGGGAGATGCAAATCAATTATGTGACATTAAAGTCAACTTGGTGGAGAGTTGCCAAGTTTGGCATATTACGTAGAGGTTTCCTCACGGATTGGTTATTGTTCTGAAGTGACCATTCTTAAACCTAGACAAAGAAATATAAACATATAGAAATTAAGCTCTAGATATTAACATTCTAAGTAAATATACTCCTGCATCTATGTTTTTCATATCAAAACACGTAAGGCAAATTTAATGGCATCGGAGGATGGTTTCTTTGCTGAATTCCAGCATTTTCTTTCCTGTAAAGCATGTAACATTTTTGCTGTGGTTGGTGAAACTAGGCAAATCATCGGCTCACAACTACACTGCAAAGGCGTATATATGGCCATGCAACAGATGTTGAAATTCGCCCGCTAAATCAGGAGAGAGCTGTTCAGGCTGCCTCAGATCTTCTAGGAGAAATGTTCATATTTCTGGTAAGACTTCACCTTCTGATGTTATTGTTTATCACTGGTTTAATCCTCCTTCCGCGACCCCTTTTAATTTTTTTTTTTTTTTTTGAGCCATGCATCAAATCGATGGATATGATAAGCTCGCCGGATACAAACCAGCAGTAGCTTGAACTTTGCTTCATTTTGTTTTGATCATCCAAGTTTCGTGCTCTGGTTAACCTAGTAAGACCTTTGCATGGATCTGGATGGAAACGAAGCATGATGTCCAAAAGCATATAAGCTTGCTAAGTATATTAAAAATAGTAATTAATTGCTCATGTTATATATAAGCGACTCCACCAAGAAAGTAGACAACATATACTTATTGTTTTTCTAGATTAAAAAAACAAAGGAAAAAATTTCATTCCCATTATATTCAACATCTTATTTTTCCCCTTAAATGTGCACTTTCATGCGGTGGAATCATGCTGATAAAAACAGCTATTCAATGACCTTCATCTATTATATAGTCCCTTGTACGGTACATGTGTGCACTCATTCATTTCAGCCCGCAGACGTATTCTTGGAATCACTTTTAGTCTTATGGACATCATGACTTCAAGAATGTAACTAAACAATTAGTGATTATTTCATCTTATTGAAGTTACTTTGCTAGTATTGTACGGAGTTGTTCCATGTTGTCTGCTCGTTATTGCAAGTTATCATTGGTTCATAACAAGTCTTAAAGACACTGTGCACTTATAGTCCTATGTTGCTTTCAAACTTAAGATTCTTTTTTATGAGCCAATGCTTCAGTTTTCTTGAATTGAAACAAAACGCGCAACTAAAATTAACCAGCAGACCTCTTTTGACCCATATATGTGTAACTAACATTTTAGATTTACACAAAGGTTGCAGGAGCAGCTGTGATATTTGAAGTGCAAAGAAGCGCAAAATCAGAAGCTAAAAAGGAGGAGAAACGGCTGCAAGAATTGGAGGTAATGTAAAGAATCACTGTCAATAAATCCCTTTCTGGATGTATTTCCTGCAGACTGTGCATCTCTTGATGTCTATTGGCCGTGAGTCTTTCAATGACAAATTTGGAATGATTTTTGTGTTGAGATTTCTCTATATCCTTAGTTAAAGGATTTTCATTTGAGTAATACTTCTCAATGTTGAATTCATCAACATTGAAGTATGGTTCATAATGCAAAAATAACAAATGCAAAAGTTCATTTGACTAATACTACTGGAGCCTTATGCTAAAGTTCCAGTTGATTCTTAACTGTCCTGTTTCCTCACAGCACAATTACCCCTTATTCAGCAGGTATTTTATTAAATAAAATATAATGAGAAGACTGTAAAGGAATTTAGGGCCAAGGATAGGACTATATTGACAAATCGGTATAAACAATCAATTCAATCAATCAAATTATAACTGTCCTCTTTCCTCACAGCACAATAACCACTAAGAATTGTAATGCATCAATTTTCTTAGGCCAAATGGGACGACTATTTCCGTCTTGAAGGGATTTGTGTGATGTAAACTTAGGAGTTCAAACGGACATTATATCTAACAGTAGTAATGTGCTCTGTAAAATTGGTCATTATTAAAGAGGGGGATGGGATAAGGTGCTTGTGGCCTTTTGCCGGTCTGTGCAAAAATGCAGTCTAGGACCCCAGGCACTGTCCATCGAGGGGTGCTCGTGGTTGTGACAGGCCATGCTGGCACTACACACTGCCAACCTTAATATTCATCATCAGGTTTTTGTTCCTCAGGGGTGGACCTTGTGGTGTATTCTCTTTATTTTGTTGAGACTTCTGGTGTAAAAAAATTATTGTAAAGTAATACTACTGGAGCTATTAAAGAAATTATTTATAAATGTCGATTGGAGTCCTGGATAAAATCCGTTGTCTGCATTGGCTTAACTAACTATAGTTTATGTATTTCATAAGTTCATATGATTGATTGTAAATTCAATTTGGAATATATGACTTTTCTGAATGAGGTCAATGGGTCATTTCTTCTTCAACTTTTGGATTATGTTAGACTAATTTAAAATCTCATTAGGTCTTTGATTAAGGGTCACTTAGAAACACCTTTTTATTAACATCTGGTTCTCCTTTATATCGCCTGTGGCAGGAGACTTTTTAAAGGCATTGGGGTAAAATATCTAAAATGTTTATATGATGTTGGTATCATTTTGGTGCTTATCCCCTTTTGGCCTCTGGTGTATTCATGAGTACCTCACTCCACTCAAATATTCTTCATTTTGGTGAGCTTCAGAGGATGTTTAAAGACTCTCTAGCTAAGGCTGAGTTTGTCCTTGAGAGTGAATATTTAGCCTGCATACCATGGATGATGCTACCGAAAACTTAAATTTATAAAACTATTCGATCTACTTTTTTTTTTAATTGTACCGATTAGTACATTTGTGAATGGCTTACATGTGTTTTTTAATCTATCTGGGTGAACAGATGATTCAAATTGGGATCAGATGGAGTTTTACTCGGTTTTGGTTATTTTTGGTTGATAAGATATTCAGTTTGAATTCTTTTCAGCACTAGTCAATCAAGTCTTGGGCTGGTTTATATTAGATCAATTTCCTTAAGAGTCAAGTTCAGATAACTTTATTTAGGTAGAGTTTGTATCCAATTCTGGTTATTGGATTGGATAAGCAGGGACAAACCAGTTCTTCCATTCCTACTTTTTACATAATGTTTTTGTTGTTGATGATCCCGCCTCCCCTTTTGGCATGATATTGCCTCACTTGGTTCTTCCTTCGGAGGTTTTATTTAGTTGTACTGGTTGCAACCCTATCAAGGTCCTTTATTTTGTCAATACTGTATAATCCTAGTAAGGCCCTTGTAATAACAGCTTTGAGTATTTTGTTAGACTATGCAAAATTGTAACGGTATTGATGAGATTTGGCAGGAATATCTTATCTCTTTTAGTTCCTTTTTCATGAGGTGCCTGATCTGTGTCGATTGTTGCATAACATGAATTGACCATAGGATAGATGTTCTTTGTCAAATTTTGTCTTTTTATTTGCTTTCTTTTTCAGAAAGATTAAATATAGTGGCCTATCTTTCAAAAGCTATATTCCTCTGAAGGTTCCTTTTGTTTGCTCTTCTGATGCGTCTGATAGTTGATTGTGAAGATTGGTGACTTCTTCTACGTTGATGGCCCCTTTATTTGGTGATGAGACAAAATTTATGACTAGGACTTAGGAGTCCACATATCATTGTGGATCTTAATATACCCTCTAGCTAAAGATTTGTGATAAATCTGCATGATTGAATGGTTAAAGGCATTAAGGAAACTTCCTTAACCATTGACACATGACGATAGACCTGAAGCCGAGTATGTATTAGCTTAAAAATCAGTTTTATTGTCAATGGAGCAAAAAGATGAGGAAAATATTTGGATACATAAGCTTGTTTGTTTTTTTTTTTTTTTTTTTTTTTTTTTTTGTTTTTTTTTTTTGTTTTTTTTGTTTTTTTTTTTTTTGGGTGCAAATGTGCTACCATGGAACTGCTAAGATTAAAGTTCTGTGATGGCTGCTTTACAGCTTTGTTACTTCTAATCAAGATGAAGTTTCTTTGTTATTTTTTGTACAGAAATGCTGGCAAAAATCTGCACATATTTTTTTTAATTAGATTGCATCTTCCTTTCCTGAGATCAAATTTTATGATTTGGGCGTTGCTTAAGCATTTTGAGATTATTTATTTTTCAGAAGCCCTTGTAAATTTCCTTGTCTCTTCTCTCATTGCTTCCACTATGTTGCACTCATTGTTCAAGCTTCTCAGGATATTTCTTGGTTAATTTTACAGGCATTGAGACAAAAAAACGAAGCTCTATATAAGGAAGTGGAGCAACTTAAGCACAAACTCGTAGAAATCGAGAAGCTGGCAAAGGGACAAGGTATAGCTGGTATTTTCAACTTCAGATTTTTTGGACAGTCAGGAACTGAAAAGTCAGCACAAGGTGCTTGAACTGACTGATAATTCATCTCTTGACTAAATTCACTAGCAACCTTAATTTTTTGATTTTTAGCTTTGTTTAGTTTTTACTTTTGGGTGATATGTGCCCATATTTTTATGTATATGATTTTTAGGAACTCATTATTACTGACCATATTCACTGTCGAAGTGATTGCCAATCTCTCACTGTTAGTTTGAGTCCTTCCAACCCTGTAAATTACGAATAAAACTGTAACAACTTAACAGATTGATAGCCTTATTTTTGTCTAAAATAAAATTGCTTGCACTTGTAGTGCAATTTTTCATCTTAGTTCTCTCATCTGATCTGTTTCAAACCAGTTTCATACATGCAGCACGACGTATCTGTGTACATAAGATTTTTCCATATTTCATGTGTTTAGTTAAATTAAAAAAAAAAAAAAGAAAAAAAAAAGCATCATATGGTATATTATGCCTAAATACATGAATGATGGGCATACAACTTTGAATTCTAATTACGAGGCGGTGTGTCGTAGAAGAACAGAGAATAATATGATTCTGTTTAGTGGGGGGAGAGGGGGGGGGGGGACTCTTTATTCGTTTCTTATACTGGTTTGCTTGGCCTTAATTATATGATACAAAGGGATGGTTTAGGTTCTTTCTTTTCTTTGGTACAGTTGAATCTGCTGATAAAATGTTTGAAGAAATAGGCTGTTTACAAGTTGATTAGAACCACTTATTAATTAATGATGATAAGCATCAAATTCTTTATTTCGTTGGACCAAAAGTAGGTGATAATTAAGGACATGTATCATTTATCATATTTTTGCAAATGGATCAGGAATTGATTCTTAAGTTTTAAATGATTCCTTTACTTTCCTATAAGTCAATGTTGACACAACTGATAATATAATTATAATCTCGTCTATTACTCGAAAAATGTTTTATTTATTTATGTTTTAGATGGGTAGAAAAAAGAATTTCTAAATAAGGATTTTTATATAAATCGAAGGGACAATCTATAGATATTGTTTAATTGCAAAAGTATGGAAGTAATAATCCAATAACTACCTAGCAAATTGGTCAAGCAATCAAACGAGTGTTTGTTAACTTGTACGAAGTATACAAAAAGATGAGTTAACTACCAATTTACCTTCTCACTTCTGTTTTTGTCAAGATGTATCTTGTATGTGTTGTTATCATTCTCATTTAATTTAGGCACTTTACAAGAAAACAAGCCAAGTAATTTTGAGCTTGGTAATTCTCCTAACTCCAAGTAGAAAGTTAAATGAGTGATTTCTTACTTTGTGTTGTTCAAATACTAGTGTGCAAGAACATAGCCTAATATGATTACTTTTATATTTTGAACAAATGCAAATATGTTTACTATTTTAAAGGATGATTATTAGACAACAATAACTAACTACTCACTCCTTATGTGACATTCACAAAAGTATGTGTTCATTCAACACTCTGGAAAGAGACATTAAGAGTGTGTTTTATTAACCTGATTTCTACTTATCTGATCTTCTCTGAAATTATTAGACCTTATTAAAACTTATTTTATTTGTAGTTTGAACTTGAGCAAACCTTATCAGAACTTATTTTTCTTGAACTGGACTTATCTGAACCTTTTTTTTTTTTTTTTTTTTTTGAGAACAAAGCAAGAGTGTCTTGTATTGATAATTTGTCCATCAATACATAAGGAGAGACCTCACAAGGACTATGGTTCTCCCAAATTTGTTCACAACCAAATGGCACTAGACGAGCCAAATTATGAGCAACGAAGTTTTCATCACGTTTTACATGAAGCCAAGAAATTGAATTAAAGAAAGTACTAGAGTAGAGTATATCATCAAGGATTGCATCAAGGTTAGAGAAGTAAGTTGAGGCTTTTCATAGCCTGTTGATCAAAACCTGGGAATCGAATTCAATAACAATATCATCCAACCCATAATGACGAGCCAGACGAACAGCCATAGCTGCTGCCTTACTTTCGGCTATGATAGGGGGCCAATAGGCTTGGATGCGCCTGGTTGCAGCAAAAAGCACCTCACCTCTGGAATCACGCGCCACCACTCCAAGGCCCACTCAGCCTTCATCACAAAGAGATGCATCACAATTTAGCTTGAAGGTCCCTGCAGGTGGAGCCAACCATTTTTTCGGGGTGCCTCTAGTTTTACCCTTCACAACCCCATAAATCTTCTCGGAGTAGCTGATACAGTCAACAGCTAGTCTCTAAGACTCGATCAATGATGACAGGGTGTGGAGTTTCAGTGCCTTTGAATATCATATCGTTCCTTCTCCCCCCAGATATTCCACATCAAGATGGCCCCTTTGCATTTCTTTCTCTGATCTAAATTGTGCCGAGAATCAAATAGCTCCAGGAAGTTCATATCTCGCGGCCAAAGTGACATTTCGTTGCACTCACAATCAATCCACAAGCTTCTAACTGTGCGACAGTCAAAGAGAGTGTGTCTAACAGTTTCAGGACAATTTTCACACCAAGGGCAATCCTTAATGTCAGTCATATGGCGATACTTAAGATAAGATCTAATAGGGAGAGTACCCGTACATATGCGCTAAAGAAAATGTCGAACCTTCGGAGTTACCTCAAGCTTCC
The DNA here is from genome assembly GCF_001683475.1 of Chenopodium quinoa. Classification (NCBI taxonomy): domain Eukaryota; kingdom Viridiplantae; phylum Streptophyta; class Magnoliopsida; order Caryophyllales; family Amaranthaceae; genus Chenopodium; species Chenopodium quinoa. The sequence continues at coordinate 545,937 of NW_018743033.1, forward strand.
AAATTTCAGTCCAAGATTTGTGAAATTCATCGAGGTTACACGATTTACCAAGCATATAAGCTGTCTTAACTGACTAATTTCCATCCATGGAGAAGGCCCAAGTAATGATGTCTGGAATAGGACATGAGCTGAGAGGTATAGCAAATATGCTACAAGCATCATCTTCGTTAAAGTAACTCATAATGTTGTCAACCTTCCATTCTCTTGTAGCATGGTCAATAATGTCACTGACATAGCCAATCTCATCAGTTCTTGGGGAGGAGGTGAAACGGCTATCCCCATTGACCACCCATGGATCGTCCCACACCTTCACCGCACTTCCATTTCCAATTCTCCATATCTCCTTCTTTAATCAAAGATTTCGAAGACCATATGCTGCGCCAGGAATAACTTCCCCCAAAGCTCAAGCTAGCCTCCAAGAACGTCTTATTAGTAATTGCGCAAAAAACCTTGCTGAGAAGGGAATCCATTTTAGTCAAGAGTCTCCACGCTTGACGGCATAGTTAAATCTCTGAAGCTCATCCCCCCTAAATATTTGGAAGTACATAAATCATTCCATCTTTTCCAATGGACCCGTTTCCTATCCTCTCCCTGAGCCCAAAAAAACCTCGCCATCATAGCATGGATGTCATTTATTACGCCCACCGGAAGTTTGTAAACTCCCATAATGTAAGTTGGAATTGCTTGAATCACAGATTTTATGAGAATTTCCTTACCGTTCCGGGACAAAAGTTTCTCCTTCCAACCCATGAACTTCTTCCAAATTCGATCCTTAAGTGCAGAAAAAACCATCTTCTTTGACCTACCAATCACCGTCGGGATACCCAAATACTTCACATGTCTATCCACTTGCCTCATTGCAAGAATACTCAAGAGCTCCTTTTGCGTTGTGTCACTGACCCCTTTACTAAAAGAAACCTCCGGTTTGTCATAATTAATTTTCTGTCCGGAAGCTGCTTCATATATGTTGAGAATATCAACAATCTTCGAGCATTCTCTTCGGTTGGCTCTTGCAAAAAATAAACTGTCTTCAGCTAAAAGGAGATGAGAAATTTCAGGACCCCTACGGCTAGCTTTGGCCCCGTGAATCGAACCATCCGCCATAACTTTCCGCATAAGCCCTGAAAAAACATCTGCAACAAGAATAAACAAATAAGGGGATAAGAGATCCCCTTATCGAAGTCCTCGAGATGGGGTAACCGAGCCACAGACTCCACCACTAACTATGAAAGAGTATTTCACCGATGAGACACAATCCATAATCATGCTACCCAACTCTCTGCAAACCCCATCTTCAAGAGTAGATTTTCCAGAAAATTCCACTCTACTCTGTCGTAGGCTTTGCTCATATCTAGTTTCATAGAAACCATCCTCTTCCTTCCTTTGCTTCTAAACTTCATCGTATGAAATGATTCAAGCGCAATGAGGGCATTGTTAGTGATCATACGACCTGGAACGAAAGCACTCTGGTTTTCCGAGACAATACCCGGCAGAATAAATTTTAACCTCATAACCACAGCTATAGAGGCAATTTAATAAAGCACATTACAGAGAGCTATCAGTCTGAATTCAGTCATAGAGGTAGGGGAATTCACTTTCGGGATAAGAACAATGCTAGTATTATTTACAAGACCAAAAGATTCATTGCCCTGCAAAATATTACTAACAAGAATAAAAACATCATCACCAACAATATGCAAGAATTTTTGATGAAAAATTGCGTGCATACCATCGGGACCCGGGACCTTACAAGTTACAAGGGTGCATTTGCATGAGAGTTGCATGGATTTCATCCTTTATGTACGGGCGAAGGAGCTCATTATTAATATCCGGAGTAATAATACTGTCAATGGTACCAAGAACTGTATCACACGCCTCAATAAAAGGAGTGTCCGTAGAGAATAAAGTCTGGTAAAAATCTTGCACAATGTCTTCCAAGTTTGCCTCATCTTCACGCCACACCCCAAATTTGTCAAAAAGACCCACAATTTCATTCTTGTTTCTCCGTTGACTAGCTTTATGGTGAAAATACTTGGTGTTCCTGTCTCCATCTTTAATCTCGGAGGCTCGGGATCTGAGGTGCCAGTACGCTTCCTGTTTGTCAAGCAAATCACCAGATGTTTTTCCAAGTTGGCACAATTAGAGAAAGAAGCAGCCGAGATCCCCTCTTCTTGCGCACTTTTTAGTGTTGTTTCAACATCGTCAATTTGTGAGCCCAAGTCTTGTTTTTCGGCCACTCCATGCTTTCAAGGTGTTTGCATTGCCACTTCTGCTATACGATGCTCCACCCTACCCCCATACTCCTCCAAGCACTTCGTACTACCTCCTTACATTCCCCATCTATCAACCAACAAGTCTTAAATCTAAAGCCCTTTTTCTTTTTCTTCTTCTTTTTGCGGTGATTGCCAAAGTTGAGGAAAATAGGGGAATGATCAAATTTATAACGAACCAAATTCTCAACAATGGGACGCTAATCAAGATTGAGCCAATGATGGTTCGCCACAAAGCGATCTAGACATTCCCGAATGTGAATTTAAACCGTCAACCCCTTCTCCGAAGTGAACCATTGGCCTTTGAAACCCAAGTCTTCTACATTCTCACACAAATTGCAAATTAGAGTCCATGTTTTACATTTATTGCTGGTTTCGGGCCACCCATAAATCCCCACAAACCTCCAAGACAAACCAGAGACAAGTTTAACATCGCCACAAATATGATTTTGAGAGTACGAAATAAGATTAAAATCAATATCACTTTTCCAGAAAAGACACAAACCACTCGATTTTCCAATACTACTAACACCAAAAGCATTTGAAAAACCAAACCTGAATTTATTATTTTCTACAATGGATTTATTAACTTTAGGTTCTGACAAAAATAGTAAATCAGGGGCAAAAGATGTGCACCACTTTCGAAGTGCTCTAACTGCACGAGGGTAGCCAACTCCTCGGCAGTTCCAACACAATGTACTCATTGCGATGGGCGGGGTTGGACCTCGCCAACCTCCGCCGGAACAGTAGAGTGAAGAGCAGTCACAGGGTGGTTCTTACTTCGCTTCTGAATCGAAACCTCTTCATTGTCTACTTCAAGAAATTCCGGTACCTTTCGTTTCCCTGCAGCTATCGTGGCCTCCTCCATTGACATATCAATGTCTCTGCTCAGTCTCTTCCATTTCTTCTGCACACGGTTGTGATCAATACCCTTAGTTTGAACTTCATAAGAGGGGGATGTCAAGGCAGGGTCTACTTGTTGTATCTGAATAGGGGCTCGAACTGTGCTAATCACTGCAGGTGAGCTGACTGAAATCTCAAGGGGTAGGGACTTAGTCTCTGCGGGGCTTGAGTCCCTTGTAGCCTTGAGCATGTATAAACCTGTTGTATTCTCATTCGAATTCTGCTCCAATTGGTCATCTCTATCAAAGTCAGCCATGAGTTTCGGAGACTTCATCGTAGTAAGAGAAAAGGAGAGTTTCCGAGCCACCCCTAGTGGACCTATCCTCACCACTTGGGGGTTGTTATAGCCCGGTAGTTTAGGAGCATTATGCTTCTTTAGATTGGATAGCCATGTCCTCTCTTTTTCCCTGTCAAGAACAGTAAGACGAGTCTGCTTCTTCAGAGATGCTCCTAACCAGGGTCCATATTCATAAACCACCTCCTTACTGATCTCTGAGGTGTCAAAAAAATTGACACTCATTATCGGTATGATCCATCCTGCCACAGTAATAGCAAAATTTAGATAAGCATTCATACTGTATGCCGCACCATTTAGAATCAGAAGAGCTTGTGGCAATTCTAATTCCTTTGCGCAAGGGCTTAGCAATGTCAATGTGAACCTTAACTATGAGAAATTCATTCCAACCGAGAGGGTCTGAATCATCAAATTCAATGAACCCCCCAAGATGTTCCCTAATTTCATAGGCAAACTCTGCATTCCTTCGATTGAAAGGAGTGTCCTTGATGCGAAGCCAAAAGGGGGTATGAGTAAGTTAGACTTCCAAAAGCTGCTCATCTCCCTTGATCTCTGTCAATAGCAGAAGTTTCTTGTCAAAGAACCAAGGGCTACCCTCCAATACCTTCGCCTTGTCATCTTCGTAAAAATATTGGAAAACAAATAAATTCGACTCGTGATTTATACGTAAGTCCTTCCACCCAAAAATAAAGCATAGATTTATTGTCACTCGACTAATATAATGAAGACTCCTTTTTGTTGGAAGGACTTACGCCAACTTTTATATTTTTAAACTTTGAGTGCAATGACAACTCATGATGTCCATTGGTCTCTAAAGACTTTTGAGACTTCACCAAAATCTGAAGAGCGTCATACTCTATCATTTTCGACTATTTTAGAAACTTTCTTCATCATGTTCTGCCTTGGGAATATAGTTCCAACTAAACTCAGAGCTTGTCCTTCGTGGAAGAAAACTATTCGAGCATGATCCAAAAACTAGTATAAGTGGTGTGAAATCCAAGTCATCAAGACGATTTTCAATAGAAGACTTCTATTTCTCTGAAATACATAGAGGTAGATGCAATGAACAATCTCAATCAGTTGAAGCTTCTTTAACCTTTCCATGTAACATGTTTCCGTAGTATTGAACAACACGATTTAAAACACATGACTAAACACGTATTGTCTTTGACATGCTATTTGGAAATCTATTCCCTTTTCGATTTGAATCAACAGTTATATACCCACCTTTCTTTCCTACGCAATGATTATTAGCAAGAAATACAAATTTAATATAAACTACCTTGATAAAAGTGACAAAGTTGTATTAAATGATGTGATTTTACACTATTCATAACAATTAAATACTCTAAAACTATGAGTAAGAGAGCAATTATTATTTATTAAACGATTTTATATATTTTGTTAATCAAGGTTTGATTTCATGTAATTTGTTAGTTATTTATAAAGATAATTTAAATTTATAAATTATGATTTTTAATATGCAATTTTTTTTTATTCCTAATTTTGAAAACACTAATTTATAACCAAAATCAAGATGATAAAGGTTTTGTGAAGAATCAACATCGAAATTCGTTTCACTTGGTGAAATTCATGATATTAGTCCATTTGATTTGTACAACACTCATAACATTTAATATTGTGGAGTATGAATCGAAAACAATTTAAGAATGCAAGATTTGATCGATTTTCCAATTTTTGGATCATCTGCTAAAAAATAGTTAAAATTTCATTTTGAAGAAAGCTACCGGTAGTAATACATTTTTTATATTTATTTTAAATTGTGCTATTTTGTATGTTTGCATTCTAATATATTTGCTTAGAATTTTTCAATTATCTTGTAAGTTACAACACATCAAATTACTAAAAGGCTCTATATTTTTCCATTTATCTATGGTGTTATTAAGAAACTAACGAGGATCGAACCTCGTACCTCGAGGATGCGAGACGTCCTCTTTTAGAACCCATCATTTCTTAATAATTTAACTTTAATTTAAAAAAAATATATTAAATAAAAAAAATTAAGCTTAGTAAAATAAGTTATAATTAGTAAAAATCAGTAACTTAATATAACAAATGTAATAGTAAATATTGATAAAAATATATGTTTTAATCAGAAAAAATAATTTAAGTTTGATAAAAATAATATATGTTTGGTAAATCTTACTTTGTGAATTAATAGAATAAGACTTAATTGTTTTTATTCTAGTTTTTTGTAATTATTTTCAAATATAAATATATTTTGAATTGAAGTAAATAAAATTCCTTTTGTAAATTTTTAGTCTTAATATGTTTCATTCTAGTTTAATTCTGTTATTCTACCACTCCCTCACACACTATAATCAACGCAATTACACATCTTATCTTACAAAAGTAGATTAAAAGAACCCATTGCCATCAATGTCAAGGAGTTTATTCTACTCCCAATTGTAAATTGCATTCCCTCACAATATCATTTTAATAAAAAAGGTATTTAATGTGAAGTAATATAAAAATTCCATCATAGATGTAAAATTACTCTATCATGGTCACCCTTGAATTATACATTCTACGTTATTTACCATTTTTTTTTAAAGGAGTAACTCAATCCATAGTATTAGACCAATTAGAATTTGACTAATCTGAATTTGAGCTAAGTTAGGTACCAATTGAGGAAAGCTCTCTCAATAAATATAGGTGTTTTTCCACTTTTCAAGGTTTAAAACCTATCTCCGTTTTTTTTTATTGACACGTTTTGACTTTAGCACTATTCACACACTCCCATTTGATCGTGTTTTGTGCTCCATACATAGGGTCTGTTATGTTCACCTTATCTTCACTTCTTTCAGGTATAATAAGTTCAGATAAGTTCAGGTTAGTTCAGTTCAGATTTAATAAGTTCTGCTAAGAGTTACTCAATTACAAATTACAACTAAAATAAATTTTAATAAGGCCTAATAAGTTTAGATAAGTTTAGGTAAGTTCAGATAAGTGAAAATCAGGTGAATAGAACACACCCATAATGAAAAATATAGTCATGTGAGATCTTGTTAGATTAGATTCGTCACGATATAGATTTTCAAAATATCAACTTTCATAATTATTACTTATCGGTAATTAAGGATATTAATGGTTGAATTTGTGCATTGGCAAACGCGACTAAAGAAACATGTCAACTAAAAAGAAACGAAGGAAGTATATGGGATGCAACTGGCTACCGATATAAATGGGTTAGGTATTTGCAGTGGATCATGTCTACTACCAGTCAAATACCCAAATCAACCCCATCACTCTCCATGTGGAGACCTACTTCCGACCACGTGGACACTTGCTATTCACTTGAGAAGACACCAACGTGGACCTGCACGTGGCACTTGCTTAGGGGATTTTAATAGATCCCCCTAGATATCTTATTTCTAAGATAAAATATTTTAAAGTTTACAAACAAATTACCTTTTAACCATATCAAATCAGTACTAACTTTAGCAACAAAGCAGTAATCCTCGGATACAATCTCATGGGCAGGTAATTTATGTTAATTGTCCAGGTACCTAGTTAAGCGGTAAAAAATCACCTATCCAGAGAGAAATCAGTTGATTACATCGAAAACGAAACCTTAAACATTTGATTTAGATGAAATAACTCCCTTACCAATTAATCCAAACACTCGTAAATACCTTGTCGGTACATTTTCAAAAGTCCGCATTAGCATGACACCAAAATTACATAGTTTCCATTTTCCAATAAAAGAGAAAAAAGACATTTTATCCTTGAATTCCCATCATTTTACCGCGTTCATACATACATGATACATACATGGTTTGTTGGACCCCCGCATTTATACGAGTGCCCAAAGAATCTGTAATTGCCTACAGAATTTTGCTTTGTAGAGCCCTTCTCTTCTCTCTCTACTTAACCAACCTTCACACTCTCTCTTTCTCTCTCCTCTTCCTACTACTGCCATCTCAGTGCTCAGACTTTCTCGATTCTCAAATTTGGCGATCGACCTCTCATTTATTCTGGGTGAGCATCTACTTTTCATTTTATTTCGACCCCATGTTTTTTTTCTTAATATTCTGAAGATTATCACTTGCAATTTTTAATCTTTTTTGACCCCTTTTCATCCCTTTACATATCTTGTTTGTGTATTGCATCCATATTTGTTGATACCCATTTAGTTTTTTTTTGAGGTTTTACATCCTGATTTTCTGTAAGTTCTGTTATCTCTTTGTTTTTATGATGATACTTTAATGTATTTAGTTCCTGATTTATTTTTTACTTTGGTGCTTATTTGTCCTTTAGAACCCTAATTCTTAATTGGGTTTATGAGTTTAAGATCATTTATATGATTGTTGGCAGAATTTGGGTGTGGTTGGAGTTGTTTCATTTGGTTCTCAATTGGGTTTTGTGTGATCATGTGTGATTGTGATTGTTGGGGTAAATTTGGGTGTGATTGGATTTGTTTTATATTATTCTCAACTGGTTTTTATGTTAAGATCATATGTTTGATTGTTTGGAGAAATTTGGGTGTGATTGGACCTAAAGGAGTGAAATTATCAATTGGGTTTGTGTTTAAGATCATTTATTGTTTGGAGAATTTCAGGTGTGATTGTGCTAAAGTGTTGTTTTTGTAGTGAAGTTGAAATCACAATTTGGCTTTTGCTTATAATGATTTAAGTGTTTGCTTGGAGAAGTTTGTGTGTGATTGGATTGTTCACTGAAGTGGAAGTATTGTTTCGGAAGTTCAATTGTGGTGTTATATGAGGGTTTAGGATTAGAAGTGAATTTTCTTGATATCTGAGTGTGCTCTAAAAATTTTGATTTTGATGCCATTGGATCTTAGTTCATGAGGGAATAATTTTGTGGGCTTCTGTTTTTTTTTTTATGAATGGACATCTCATGGATTGAGTTTGGTACGGCAACAATAACTACTTAACTAGTATAGTTGTATAGATTCCGCTTCCCAAGAGGGATGGGGGGTGGGGATAAGAGATTGGATCGTGTAGGGTTATTAAACCAAATGATGTCATATGAGCACTTTTCACCTGTGAAAGCTGCTTTGTACTGTTCTTGAGAGGGTGTTGTTAGTTCGAAGATTAGAACTGGAGGATACTGTTTCCATTTGACAATTTCTGACAAGTTTAGTTCGGAATCAATTGTGATCTGTTGAATGGATCTGTTGCAGGATCTGTAATTTATTATTCTCTTATGGCTAAGGCCTCTGAGCATCATTTTATCCATTAGACATGCCATCAAGTTTGAAGTCTTGTGATATTGCATTAATGTTTATGACATGATTGAAGTTGTGCTCTTTGTTTGAATGTAGCTACATAGGTTCCTTTGAATTTTGAGATTTATAATGAGGAAGGGTTTGAAGAGAAACAGCTGCAAGTCAGCATCACACCAGCTCTTTAAGGATAAAGCAAAGAATCGAGTTGATGATCTTCAGATGATATTTTCAGATCTGCAGTCAGCAAGGAAGGATAGCCGCACACTTGATGCTGCAGTTCTTGAAGAGCAGGTCTATCTAATGTTACGTGAATGGAAATCTGAACTTAATGAGCCCTCACCTGCATCGTCTGTACAAGTGAGGATTTCATATATTTGTTTCTTTACTTCCTGTTATTAGTGCTGCATGTTCTATGATGAAGAAAAGGAGTATGGACAATTATGACTGAAATGGCTTCTTGTAGAACGATAGTCTTGGTACATTTTCTTCGGACATCTATCGGCTGTTGCACCTTTGTGATGAAGAAGATGATGCTACAAGTCCATTTGAGCTTCCTCTGCCAAAGTCTGAACCTGATGTTCAAAAGTTTCAAGCTGGAGATGCTATAGGCTACCAAGAGGTAGTTTACTTCCTTTTTCATATTCATGGTTCTCAATAATATGGAAACTGAGGAAATTTGCATTTGCATTTTTCTGCCAAACTGTTATGTGGCATGCATTGGTGAGGGACACCTACTTCATCTTGCACATTTTGGATACTTTAGTCTAAAATATTTTCCAAATGTTGCGTAGGCATTCAGTGTCACATAAAGTCATAGAGATCTGTATTTGGCACTTCTGGAAATGACACAAGAAATTGCAGGGATAGAGGAAAGCTAGGACATATTTGAAAGCAAAAACTTAATAAAATGGCTCTGCTTTGCACCTAGCTTCCCACCTCTGGTAGAAGAAGTGTGATATGAATAATTAGTATGCCATAGCTGTTGTCAATCCTTTATGCACCAGGAGGTTACTCATGAATGTTAGTGAAAGAAGTTGGGATGTGATTGAGGGTACATAGTGCAACCTTGTTGAGTTAGCTTTGTGCATGCTATAAGTTCATCAGCATGTGATGCATGAATTCTCTTCTCTCATTTCTCAAAAAGAATAATAACTCGCTAGACAAGGCTCAAAGATCTGGGTTACCTTTGCATTTAGAGATCAAATCAGCCGACACTACCTGGCTTTTGGAAACTCCTTGGCTTTTGTTCTACTCCCTCTGTTCTAAAATAAAAGTCTCGATTCACAGTTTCACCCAAAAATCTTGTCCCTAACTAAAAGTCCCATTACATCTTTATCTATTTTTTATTCACTTTTAATCAACTATATTTTGTTGTTATTTTCCTAATCAGTTATTTATTTATTTTTTAATATCCACCTTTAATCAACCAAACTCCACTATTGTTTTAGAGAGGTCAAATTTAAGTTACTCTCCCCATCCCAAATTGTTTGATTGCTTTGGAAAATTGGAATTCGTGGTTTTACATGTTGCGAGTCATGAGAGTTACAGCTGTCAAACAATAGTGGGGAATGGAATTGCTGGTGCATATTTTATTTATTTCTTGATTGATTTTGCAGTTACCTTCAATTTCGCATTTTGATCTTTTTTTAGGTTTACCAGGTACAACGTATGTTTTGAGTAGAGGACTTCCAATATATATCTTTAAATCTAACCAACTCTTAGTTCTTTCAGTTGATCAGAGCCTCATATATGTGAGCTTTGTTATGGATATATCTGATTTCTGGAAAACAAAATAAAGGCCAATTAAACCCTCTTTTCCTTGTGGTGTAGTATCTTTCCCGTACCACATGATTACAAATGCTGACTTATTATGCCAATTAATGTGTAGGAGAATTTCTTGACTATGTATCACTCCTTTTCTAAGATAATATTATGCAATCTGTGGGACCTTTGCTAGATAGGAAAAAAATGAATGTTCAAGATATGCTATCCTATTCCGAGGAACAAAAAGAAATTGCAAGAAAGTGAACAATATTTTTAGGAATGGAGAAAAGCTGCAAGATATCAGCCTCTATCTTATTTGATTATAAAGGGCTGTTTCCCCTGTCCACCCAATCTGATACAAGATTAGAACCTGCTAATGAATCAGACCCAGGATGGTGTGCTCGGATCCTTTGACACCTATTTCACTGATAATTTGTGGCATTTGTGAAAACAAAGGAAGATATTTTAGATCTAGATTTTGGAGTGAAAGCCCTAATCTTTAATTTGTGGAGAAAATTGATGATATTGAAAGTAATTAATTGATTGGTGTTATCTTCATGGATTTGCAAGCTAAAAAGTGGTCTCATTTGCTCCATAGACGAGTCTCTAGTCACCAGACTTTGTAGATTCCATTCCAGGGAGAAGGAGAAGAGATGCTGAAAAAACTGTTGGGATTATATTTTTCCAATTTCCTTTGTGATTCCTTTTTCATCTTTTTTGTTTGTTTCTAGCTGAAACTTTCATTTTTGGTGGTGTTATCTTGCTGGAGCAGCCTAAGCTGGGACTTATCTCCTATATTTCCTGAACCATGTGCTTAGTTCATGTCTTCGAATTATAGTTCCCACATTTTTCTACTTCACCCAAAAGAAAGAAAAAAAAAAATAGAGCTACAATTGAAAAAGGAGAACAGAATTGTTGTTATGGCCCATCATTATGACATTAAGTATTTTGTATATGAAGACTTCATTGTGGAAGCACAACTTGGATTTTCTCGCATTCAAAATTTTAAATTTTGTAAATGGAGCCCTTTGAGTTGTGCCTATGTCTCAATTTAGTGATTTTCTTTTCTTTTTAATAAAACCTCTTTTTCGTTATTTTTAAAATCAGTCATGTTTTATGATTCAATAAAAAATAAAAAAAAAAAATTCATTTATCTGTAGTTGCTCTTATAGCTTGTTCTAAACTGTGACAGTTAAACTAATCTAGTTAAAAAAGTTTAGAAATTAATATGGTAATTGACTTTGAAGTTGGCTTTTAACAGGGCCCTGAAGTCAAGCCTGGATCACTGGAGCAAAATTTCTCACCAGTTGATCAATGCAAAGGATCTCCTGGATTTCGCAGTTTGACAACTAACATGGAAATGGCCAATCAGCTGGATTACAATCAATTTAATCTGCATGTGGACCTTGAGCATCATTATCTTAGTGGATATAATGGTGTTGATGTAAGTGCTCTGTACGCACATCCAATTTCAGGATTTCTACCAAATGTATGCCCACCACCTGCTGCTTTTTTGGGTCCAAAATGTGCACTATGGGATTGTCCTAGGCCTGCTCAAGGATCAGACTGGTGGTTAGATTACTGCAGTAGCTTCCATGCTACTCTTGCATTGAATGAGGGACCTCCTGGAATGTCTCCGGTCTTACGTCCTGGAGGCATTGGCTTGAAGGATGGCTTGCTTTTTGCTGCTTTGAGTGCGAAAGCACAAGGAAAAGATGTTGGCATTCCGGAATGTGAGGGCGCAGCAACTGCAAAGTCCCCTTGGAACGCCCCTGGTAAGTTTCTGTTACTTGCTTATCAACTTTTTACCCCATTTTCCTATGATTGTCATGGTTTCACGTTGTAGAAATCACATTTGCTACTGTAAGATTCAACAAAATTATTTCCCCAAATTATCTTTATTGTCACGCTCTACTTCATTAATGGGCACATTTGTCAATGTTCAACAAAATTGTTCCCCCAAAATACCCTTTTGATCACATTCTACTTTGTTAAAGGTTGATAGCCTTTATTAATCACTAAGAGAGAGAGAGTGTAAATCTTAGTGGGATGGCATATAGTTCCTTTTTTTCTTGGATTTGTTATTATCTTTCCGTTTCCCATTTGCACATTTGTGATGTGTTCATTTAGCGTGTATTTTCCATATTATTGCAGAACTTTTTGATCTATCAGTTCTTGAGGGGGAGACTATTAGGGAGTGGCTCTTCTTTGACAAACCTCGAAGAGCATTTGAGAGTGGAAACAGAAAGCAGAGATCATTACCAGATTACAGTGGCCGAGGGTGGCATGAGTCGAGAAAGCAAGTTATGGATGAGTTCAGTGGGCTGAAAAGATCTTATTATATGGATCCTCAACCACTGAATAACTATGAATGGCATCTCTATGAGTACGAGATCAACAAGTGTGATGTGTGTGCACTGTATAGATTGGAACTCAAGTTGGTGGATCGTAAGAAAACTCCTAGAGGGAAAACAGCAAATGATACTGTTTCTGAGCTCCAAAAGCAGATGGGTAGACTTACTGCTGAGTTTCCGCTTGATAACAGGCGTCCACTTAAAGGAAGGGCTAAGTTTAACAGCAAAGATGGTGTTGGAAATCTCCGCTCTGATCCAAATCAATTGATCAGTGGAGATAAAACATTTGATCATGGAGTTGGCCCGCCATATGGGTATCTTGTGGAGAATATAGGTGATTACTACCTGAAATAGTGTGAGAGAGCAACAATCTCAGACATGTCTAGTTGGCGGGTTTAGTTCATCTACTGACAGTTCCATTTTAGGTTTTGATCGTCTCCAATAACATTGGTGAGATCCTCATTTTTTAAATCTGAGGATCTTGTATATAACTTATCGTGGTTTTTAGCCTAAACGAGTAGACAATGGCTTCTGTCATTGCTGGAGTATATCTGACAAATGAAGAGGGGTTACTTACAGCTTAAAAATCGCTTCTATTTACTTTATAATGAAGGGTATCACATTTGGTAGGGTGGATGTACATTCTAATGCTGGTTTCTAAATGATTTGGAGACTGCTCGTCGTATGCTTTTAATTGTCCTACAAAAATTTATGTATTAGCTGCTGTTGCACTTCATTTTCGTCAATGAGATGAGATACATGTCAACTCTCTATCGTTGTCATCATCTCCCACATCTATGTAAACAACCTATCATGTCATGTATGACAAGAGATCCTTTTATAACAAAGATCTTATCAACTATGTTATTAATTTGTAAAAATACTGATTTTTAACCATATACCCCTGAATTATTTTTTTATTCACTAAATACCCATGAAAATTTTCAAATTTACCATATACATTTGGGTTTCACAAAATGTGACTAACGACAATTAACTCCATTAGTCATTAGGGTTAATTATGCCACGTGACAACATTTAGTTGGTTATTTTTAAAATTATTTATTAATTATTTTTTTTAAAAAAATATAAAAAACCACCTCTAACCCAATCAGCCACCTTCCTCCAACCACCAAAGCCCAGCCTAACACCTCCCCAAAACCGCCCCCCTGCCAGCCTCCCCACCGTGTCGGCGCCGCCCCTCCCCCTAACCCCGCACCAGTGCTCGCCCCATCCCCTGAACCACTGTCCACTGCGCCGGATTTTCCTCCGCGCCTTGAACCGTAAAAAACCCTCCCCGCCTAACCACCTGAAAATCAGGCAACCACCCTTGACACCCCTTCGCCGGCAGCCTATATCCCCTCCCCCGCGTTGCCGCTGCCCACTTTAGCCGGAAACCACCACCCCGAAACCCTAAAATCCCAAAATCAAAACCCTAGATTTTGATTTTAAGGTTTTTTATTTTATTTTGGGGGACGTGGTGGTTAAGGGGGTAAAGATGGCAAGGGAAAGGGCGATTTGGGTTTGACGGGGGCCGGTGCGGGAAGGGAGGTTTGGACGCCGGCGGTGGGGAGGGGAGGGTTTTTCGAGGGAGAGAAGAAGGGGTTTTTACGATTCGAGAGAAGGTGATTCAGGGGAAGGAAAGGTGGTTCGCCGACAGGTGGGGTGTCGGGGTCTGGGTTGCACCGGCGTCGAGGTTCAAGTGGAATCCGTGCCGACGGGGGGTTGCGCGGACATGGTGATAGCTGGCTGGGCTTTGCTTTGGTGGTGGTTTTTTTTTTTTTTTTTTGATAATTAATTAAATAATTGTTTTAAAATTTGATTAAATTAAAAGGCAGCCAATCATTTGTCGCCACGTGGCAAATTTAGCTTTAACGACTAACAGAGTTAACTGCCGTTAGTCATTAAAGGCATTTCGTAACATTTTTGTGAAACTCAAGTATATATGGTGAATTTGAAAATTTTCATGGGTATTTGGCAAATAAAAAAATAACTCAGAAGTATATGGTGAAAAATCCGAAAAATTTATATAAATGCAAACTACAAGGTTCAATTTAAAAAGAAAATAAAAAAATAAAATAAAATTGCTTAAAGAGTTACTCAATTTTGATTTGACAATGTCAATTTCAATTTTGAAAAGCATCTAATAAAATTTATTAATTGCATGTTTACAACAGTAGCAATAAGGGGCAATGCCTGAGCTATTCTCAAGTTGGATCTTTAGATTGGATTTTGGGTGTTTGGATGCTTGCTCAAATTTGTATGGATAATTAGTTAATCCTCCTAAAATTTGAAACATGATGTATCTTTGACTTATTTAAAGCTTATGGGTCAACCGTCAATGTTTGAGTTTATAAAACCAAACTACAACAATGAATTTGTTATACTAATAATATATTTGTGGAATATAATATCAAATCATATCAAATTTGACTTGATGGCATTTCAAATTGAATTGGATTTAAAATTCTAAAACCGAATTTTAATTCAGATTGAATTGAACTTGGTCAAATCCAAAAAATACTGCACTTTTGACCTACTCTTGATTGGAAAAAATGCCTTTCAAAATCAACTACCAAGCATGGTCGGTGCAATCACTGATATCGATTTACCAACAAAAGGCACTAATTTCCATTCTTGCGAAAGACCACCATTAGTGGGTGGATGACTTTAGAAAAGTCTCCTGACTTTAACTCGTTGAAAGAGAAAGGGGTTCTACAACTCACAATCACACAATTAAAGGTGCAAGCAAAATTATGTGGTAGAAATGATACGAGTATAGGAAAACTGAAGCTCGCTCTTTATAAGGCGAATCATAAAATGTGCTCGTTGAATAGGTGCACTCAGGTGATGTAATGACAATTTAGAGATGTATAGATGGTGAATTCCTTGTCTCCTAAATTCGCGTTAGTTATACTCTTAGGTGCGCCCAATACGTTCTCTTCTACCTATTCAAGCCTACCCATATCTTATTCCGTAGCATAGTTGCACAAGGAAAATAATTTTTCACTCAATAACAATCCTATACACTTAATAACTACACAAAAGTGTGAAATCCATGGCTGACCCTGAGTTGGTAAGCTGTTGATGTTTCAGATTTTAGTCTTCGAGGGTATGACATTATACACTCAGTTTTCAATCTGCTGGAATAGAACACTGAAGCCATTCACCTCTACATTATCTGAAGCAACATAGCAGATTCTGCAAGCACCATGTATTCTTTAAAATCTGGCAGGTTCCTTCTGATTTTCAGAATGTCGGTATCTGCATTCAATTGCATAATAACAAACGCTGTCAATTACTATGCACCAACTTAACCAAAAACATCTGAGTGAATGCAGCAGTAGTACTAGCAATACAAACAAGATCAGCAGAAAGAACCATACTCTTTCCATCCAAAATATGACACATTTTACAACCATTATTGAATCACTTCTATCTTTCTCCCCAAGGCTAAATATATTTATGATCATACTGGGACTTATGACTTTTCAGGAAAGACAACTTTTTTCCAACATCCTATTTAGTCCAAAATGTCAACACAAATTGGTCAAACAAATTGAACAAGCACAAATTTTCTGATGGATAAGAGCAAAGATCAAGTTATTGATTAACTGAAGAAAGCCTAAAACTAGGATTAGCAACAAGACCAAAATAGTTAGCATTGTTAATTATTAAGCATTAATGGTGGATTTGTGGTTATAGAAACTCGAGGGAGAGACAAACCTTGGCACATGATAGTACATACTTTGCAACTGTCTCTTAGACTCACATGCAAGTTCCAGAATGTCTTCCACACAGCAGGACTAATGCTCCAAAACAACAGGTGACAAAGGTTACCTGTCATGGGCTACAGAGTATCAACATACCCAGTCCTATGCCTAGGAGAGGCACTTTGTGCATAACCACACATGTTCATTTAAAAAAGGGAGCAAAAATCCTTTCAGTCAGCAACTAGTGGACTTCGATATGACAGCAAAAACTTTGATGAAAAACTAGGGTACTGTATTATATAATGTTGCAAAAATCCAACTAGGGAATGTCTCCTGCTGTGGACAAGGTCTAAGAAGTACCCAGCTTACCAATAACCTTTTGACCCTAAACCCAACTAAGACCAAGAATTTTAGTTAGTCCCCGATCAACCATTTGGTTCCTTACATTAGAAACATCCAACCAACGATCTGCTGCTGCATAGACATTAGATAACAAAACAAAATTTCCTGCATTATGAGGCTCAAGTTCAACTAGTCGATTGGCTACTACTTCGGCCAGCTCAGTATCACAATGCAATCTACATGCCCCAAGAAGTGCTCCCCAACATTCAGCATGGGCCTCAATTGGTAATGACTTAAGAAGATCATAGGCTGCTCCTAAGTGGCCAGATCGACCTAGAAGATCAATCATGCATGCATAATGGTCAGGCAAGGGGTTAATTGAATATTTACTCATCATATCAAATAAGCAGTAACCTTCCTCTACCAGTGCCGCATGGCTGCAGGCTGTCAGGATGACAGTGAAGGCCACATCATCAGGCGTTATCCCTTCAGAAAGCATGTTATAGAATAAATTAACAGCCTCTGCTCCTTGACCATGAAGAGCATGGCCTTGAATCATGGAGCAGTATGAGACTAAATCCCGTTTAGGCATATTATCAAACAAACTCCTTGCTCTGTCCATGTTACCACATTTAGCATTCATATCTACTAATGCTGCAACAACATGCGTACGTTGGAGATCAAACAAGCTTTGGTTCATGTATGAATCAATCTCATTAGCAAGTTTCAAATTCCCTACTTGAGCACAAGCGGACATTACACTCACCATTATATGTTCATCTGGCCTAGTATTGCTCAACTTCATCGCTAGAAAAGCCTTCACAGCCTCGTAAGGAAGCCCATTCTGTGCATACCCTGATATCAAAGCTGACCATAGGACAAGATCCTTTACTAAGCACTGCTCAAAGAAGAAGTTCGCGGAGGACATGTCGCCGGATTTAGCATACCCATCAATCATCATCGTGTACGAAACCACATTCTTGAAAGGCAATTCATCAAACAGCTTCCTAGCGCTATCTAACTGTCCGAGTTTTACATATCCACTAATCATAGCATTCCACGAAACCTGATTTCTCTTGGGCATTACATCAAACACTCTCCGTGAATCAACCAAATCCTCAGAATTAACATACCCAACAAGCAAACTAGTCCAAGAAACCACATTTCTCACAGACATTTCATCAAACACTTTCTGGGCATCCCCAATTAACCTACATTTCCCATATAAATCAACCAAACTCGAACCCACATACATATCATCCTGAACCCCATATTTAATCAACAACCCATGAATCCCAACCCCAACAAAAGCATCCAATTCATTCGAACAACACTTCATTAATGGCGGGAAAGTGTACTTATCTGGAGCACCTTCAGAAGAAGCTCTCATGGCGGAAAACACAGAAAGAGAAGATGACAAAGAAGAGTAATTACAGTGACCCTTTAACAGGGAGTTCCAAAGACAAGTGTTGGCGCATGATACAGAGTCGAACACACTGGTTGCATAGCGGAGGAGAGAGAAAGATGTACAGCAGCGTGAAACGAAGTTGGAAATCAAGTAATTGTCTTGTTCAAGACCCTTTCGAATGATTTGAACGTGGATTTGCTCGAAGCATCGAAGAGTGTTGCAGGATTTCAAAAGGGTGATTATTGGGGGAGATGATGCAGGTAATTGATGCCTCATTGATTATTCGTATGAATTTGAAATTCGATGGTTTGGGCATTTTCTCAAAGGATGTTTGTCAGTGTAGTTGTTTGAATTCGCTCATTTCTTCTTCTTGTTGTTCTACGAGTCTTCTGTTTGCTCCATGAGGATGAGCAGTATAAACTGAAACTGTCGATGGCTTCAAGGGGTTTTTCGCTGAGAAATTCCAACTTGCAAATTAAAAAGATTTCAAATGGCAAGAGTATAAATAAATACTCCCTCCGTATTTTAGTAATGGCTTCGCTTTTCTTTTACGGTTATATTTTATTACTTAATCTATTTCCTTTTTGAGAAACCTTTCACAATATTTTACTCACTTTGTCCCTTATTTACAAGTCTATTTCTCATTTTTTTTATGGTAATTAAGACAAAAAGAAAAAAAAAAGATAGTTGGTAATTATTGAGGATATGGAGAGAGAAAGTGTTAGAAAATAATGTCAAAAGTACAAAAAAAAAAAAAGGGAAATTTTGCGAAGAACTATCATTTAAATGACGAGTTTTGAGAACAACTACCATTTAAAACTTTTTTTTTGAAAAAACTACCACAAAAACATAAAAAATTTGAATAGCACTACATTGACAACTTTTTCGGCTAGAATCTCCGATTATGGGGGCCACCATTTGGTATTTCCCTCCTAAAAACCCACCTAAAATGACGGATGTGCCCCTAATTTAATCTGTCCTCAACTACCTATCTCCTTATTAATTTCCCGCCTAACTTCCTTCATCCACCCTCATTCACTCTTCTCCCTCTACTCATCTCTGTAATTCAAAGAATATTTCCCCCATTTGACCTTCCATTTCTTTCTCTCTCTTGCAATTTCATTCACAATTTTTGGGGGAATTCCGCAAAAGTATTTTGAAGAAAGGATGAGCTGATTGACATGAGGAATTAGACCTGGATGAAGTCAATTAATTGCTGCATATACATAAACAAATAATGAGTAATGAACCCTAGATTAAATAATACAGAACAATTGCCCCAAATTCCCCAATTTTAGAAACCCCCGGGACAATTTCAATTTTTTTTTACCATTAACCCTAATTTGAAGATTCAATTGAGAAATTAAATTGTATCAATTACAATGCAAAATTAGATATACATTACCTTGAATTGAGTTCATCAAACAATTTTGCTTTTTTTCTTGCCCTAAATTGATTGAAATCAAGAGATTAGGGTTTTAATTTTTTTTAACATAAGCTAAAAGGGGAAAACGAAGATTAGCAGTTATAAATAGATTTACAAAGTATGATATTTGTAAACCCAGTTAATGTCTTGAATGTGATGGTAGTCCCTTATTATAAAACGAAGTTTGAATCTATATTAATATCACTAATTTTTTATCTTGAATATAATATCTTAATTAACTTCATCTTATTTGTACAAAGAAAGACCCATGAATTTGAACTTACCTCTTAGTTCATGTGCTTGTAATTAGAACAAGTTGATGCCAAAGCCAAAATGATGGCTATAAAAAATTCTAAGCTAAATTAATCATAATGCATCTCGTGAATTTTAATTTAATGCTTGTAGTTAATAACTTAATATTAGTGCTTCACGCAATAAGCAAAATCTTATCTTCACTAATTGAAATTATGACACAGATAATTGAGATTAATGATACTGAAATCACAACAATACCATTAAACCCATTTGTACTTGCATTTCAAAGCCTAACATACAGCGTCAAAATATACCCAAAACTAACACATGATTATTGTAGAAATGCTTCAAGAAATGACTCTGAAGAGAAGCTGTTGTTGAATGACATATCAGGGGAAGTAAAAGAGGGGCAAATCATGGCAGTTATGGGTGCTAGTGGGTCTGGAAGATCAACCTTAATTGATGCTTTGGCGGGTCGAATATCGAAGGAAAGATTAAAAGGGTCAGTAACTTTAAATGGCCAACAAGTTTTGAGGTCTAATGCCAACATTTTAAAATCAAAATCAGCTTATGTTATGCAGGATGTTCTGTTATTTCCAGGGTTAACAGTAGAGGAGACTTTTATGTATTCCACAGAGCTTTGCCTGCCAAGAACCTCTCAAAGTCGAAGAAGAGAGCAAGAGTTCAAGGACTAATCAACCAGCTCAGTCTAAGGCAGGCTGCTAAGACCGTGATTGGAGATGTTGAGCATAGAGGAATCTCTGGAGGTGAAAGGAAATGAGTTTCGATTGGCATTGAAATCATTCGCGGCCCAGCTATCTTACTGTTAGATGAACCTACTTCAGGTTTAGACTCGACAAATGCCTTCTTAGTGGCCCGTGTTTTGCAGGGCATTGCTCGAAGGGGGAGCATTGTGATCTTGTCAGTCCATCAGCCTAGTTCTCAGCTTCTAAGCATCATGGATTATCTGATCATTCTTTCTGAAGGACAAACTGTCTGTAATGGTTCACCTTCAGGTATCAAAGAGTTTTTTGCAGCATGTAATCACTCAATTTCAGAAAATGTAAACAAGGTCAAGTTTGCTCTTGATCTCATATCCGAGCTCAAGGATTCTCCTGGTGGTGTCACAAGTTTGGTGGAATTTAACAAATCTTGCCAAAAGAGGAATAACATTAATCATCCAGAGCTTGCCACTGATTTATCAGCCTTGTCTTTCACTGATGCAGTAAATGAAAGGATTTCAGAAGGCAAGTATAACGGTTCCTGAGTTTTCCAATCCAATATGGGTTGAGACCTATGTGCTCGCGAAAAGATCATTGCTCAACTCAAAAAGAATGCCTAAATCATTCAGGTTTCGGTTTGTTGCAGTGATCCTTGCTGGTGCAATGCTAGCTACCATGTTTTGGAGGTTAGATGATTTCCCAAAAGGAGTACAAGAACGACTAGGATTCTTTGTTGCAGCTATAGTCACAACATTCTTCATTTGTGCTGAAGCCATTCCTCATTTTATTCAAGAGAGGTCCGTTTTTATGAGAGAAACTTCAAATAACACTTACAAAAGATCATCCTATGTTCTCTCTAATGTCATCATAGCCCTCCCATCTCTGATCTTGTTCTCCTTCACTTTTTCTGCAATAACCTTTTGGGCTGTCAGATTAGGAGGTGGTCTTTCGGGGTTCCTTTGGTTCTTCGGGTTCTTGTTAGCCTCATTCTGGACAGCACATTCATTTGTGACCTTCCTGTCTACATTGGTACCCCATGTTCTAATGGGGTATGTATTGGTTGTGATCCTCTTGGCTCAGTTTACGCTCTTCAGTGGACTCTTTATAACTCAAAGTCAAATCCCACAGTATTGGATATGGTTTCATTATATGTCGCTGGTAAAGTATCCATATCAAGGGGTTTTACTTAATGAATTCGACAACCCTGTGAAGTGTTTAATTAGCGGTATCCAAATGTTTGATACCACAGCCCTCAAGGATGCTCCGCTTGCTCTGAAGGGCAAGGTGCTGGAGAGCATGAGCGACATTCTAGGCATCAACATGACTAGCTCATGTGTGATGAGAGGTTCTAATATACTACACCAGTTAGACATCACTGACATCAGTAAATTAGATTGCTTCTGGATTACAGTGGCTTGGGGTTTTTTCTTTAGGATCTTATTTTACATAATTTTGTTGTTTGGTAACAAAAACAAGCGGACTTGAGGGAATTTTTTCCCATGGTTAGTTCAACTCCACCAAATTACTGGTCACTATAATCTAATATTGTTGCTGTCGAGTGTTATAGGCCAAACCAAAATTTTCATTCATTTAAGAAATATATAACTAGAGGGGACTGATGAAAATATTAAATAAGACCAAACATTTAGTTCAGACTTCAGAGTATTCTTAGCTGATCAGTATTATAGTTGTGTTACATTCAGAAAGCAAGCTACCGAGATGGCATGTATTACAACTTACAAGAACAAATCAGTTGCTGCACCTAAAATCTACCATAGTCACTGAACATGAGATGCTGAATTTCCCATAATACAAAGTTTACATACAGTCCACATTTTAGTAGTTAGACACATATGGTTCCACTAATCCAGCACATCCATAGCATAAACAATGGGCAAGGGACGATTATTTCATTGGACAGAACAATAGCCTTCTTGCCCTTCGTAATCTTATTATTCAGCATCATCTTCCACAGTATTGACTCGCTCACACTCGTCAATCCACTCACTGTATCTGTAAATACAAAAGTAATGTAAAGATAAAGAGATATAGTAGACAGTAGAACTCACAAGATATTGTGTAAGTCAGACTTACATGTCAACCGGTTCAGTCAGAGCTGCAGACACCAAAAGGAAAGGGACAAAAAATAATATCAGATAAACTCAAATCCTCAGATTATACACAGAATAGTATATGAAAATTGAATCCAAATTTTGCAATGGACAGCAATAACATCAGCTTTAATATGCCAATTTAACAGGCAAAACATCAACCTCGTTTGCCATAGCAGGGAAGGAAAGTGAGGATAGAGAAATAGAGCAAGTAGAGGAAGATTGTGGGTAGATTCCGTGATAAGCAGCAAAACAGGTTTGGTTTTTTTTTTTTTTTCCTTTTGGGTGGACAATCAACTAATCTACCAACATGAGGCCAGATAAAGAATTATTCAAATACCAGTCCCACTAGGTAAAATTTTATTCATTGATCATCAAATCATAATCATCCCAATGACAGGAAAATCTCCCTACTATGGAAAAAGAAATTGGGTTTCATAAAGTAATAATAATAATAAAATAAAAATTAAAAAAAAAAAAAAAACTAACAAACAAACAAACAATTTACAAACCCACTAAGATGTCCAGAATTAATACTAGCTGGAATATGACCTTGTTCATCATTTCAAAATGAACCCAATGACGTGCAAAATTCTCTAATTTAATCAAGGTTGCATGTAATTAAATTATGCAAAGCCAGACAGCATGTACAGCACAATGTATAAAAAAGCTCAAGGCTCACTGAAGCGAGAGGGGTTCTGCAGCGCCTAGGTGCGCCTTTGAAGTGAGGCACACTATATGGCCAGTTAAAAAAAAATTGGCTGAAGTTTGGTTCAGGTGCGCTTCGGGTGCGCCTCTTGCGCGCTTTGTGCGCCTAACCAAAAACGCCTCGCCTGGACCAAGTTAAGCGCATATCCTTTATCACCTTGCGCCTCAGCGCCTAGGCGCGCTTTTTAATACACTGGTAGAGCGAGTTGATGATCGATTAGTAAGGGTCAGAAAAGTACCTGTAATTGAAGTGCTGAAGCTCTCTTGACAGATCCTGCATTGGGCTTCGCCTATCAAGTTCTTCATATCACTAGAAATCAGGTAAAGTAATACAATGTCAGCTCAGAATTTAGCCCAATTACACTGCTTTTATATGAAATATTCTTCATGAATACAGTAACATCTAAACAACACAAAGAAGAAAGAAATAGTCATGGACTCGTGGTATGGCTAGAACTTAGAACATAGCTGTGTCACATTCACTATTCACTCTCCCCTTCATGTTAATTTCATTATTTCCTCCAGGCAGGGTTTTAATTGCTTAAAAAGTGATATCATTTCAACCTAGTTCGGTGAAAAGATGTGCTAGATTTATTAAACCCTATTCGATAAAGATGTTTTTGTTGATTGGATAAGGAGGATGAAAGTGGGTTTGCTGAAGTTTGGAAAAGGGCTCGGCTCTGTAGGCGATTTGGTGGTGCATTTGGAAGGAAACAAGCTAACAAATCTTTCAAGATTATAGTTTCAGTTGGTGAGCTTTTGTTTAGCTGGGGTCAAATTTTAACTCGTGAGCAATTCAAAACTGTCATATAGTAAGTAGATGGATGTTAACATGTCAAACTATCAACTTCTTGGGTCTTATAGTTCTATCCTTTACTACTTCCTACAAAGATACTCCATCATTTTGGACTAAGACAAAAAATTAATCTGTTATCTAATGAAGCCTAATGCAACTTTATGGGTGTTTGTTGGAACATAGGAAGTTAGGAAGTACCGTTTCCTAGGATGTTTGTTTGCCCATAGATATACTCATACATTTCCAAGGAAGTATACTAATTTGCCTCATTCATTGCTGATTTGCTACTTTCCTTGGATACTTTATAGACTTAGGTGCATGTCCAAAGTGACATACTTGGCTCTTTATAAAAACACTCTTATTAGCCAAAGTGAAGTGTTAAGTGTCCATACCCATGTAAGCGTGTCAAGGATTTTGCACAAGCATTTGATGTAAAATGAAGAGTTTGAGCAACATCGAAAATCCAACTACACACAGGAAGTTCCACTTACCTCTTTCTTCAATTTGTGTAAAGTAGAACTTAGTATAAATTCCTATATATTTTCCAACCAAACACCTCAATACCTCATATTTCCACTACCTAGGAAATTCAACTTCTCATATTTTTCCATGTCACCCAAACAAGCACTTACACAGTTATACCTCATTGAACAACTGGATTTAATCAGCAAATCTAACTTCCCCTTTAGATTCATGATCTCAAACAGAAAAACGTAAGTCAGATGCGAAGTATAGTTACATGCGGCATTCTACACTGGTCCCATGATTGCAGAAGGGGCAGCTAAAAACAGTATCAAGTTTGAGGCTCTTCTTCGGAGGAGGCTTAGCTCTTGACTTTCTCTTCCCCATATCGTGAAGCTAACAACACTGGAAAAAGAACAGTCAACACAAGACACATAACAAGAGTAATTGACAATGCAAAAGACTTGTATATATAATTAACATCTTAAAACCCCTTTATGAAAGAAATGCATGAACTTTGTACTCCATTAAACTGACTGACTGAGTGAATCACAGATTAGAAAACACATAAATGAAAAGTATGTCCCATGTGGCCAATCATACACAATAGTACAATACAACCCTCAAACAAGACCAAGAAAGCAATAAATGCTACAGAAACAGAAAACCCATAGAATGTGCATACGGGGGGGGGGGGGGGAACACACACACTAGATTATAAAAGAAATATAGTAAACCAGATATCAGAAAAGTTTATGAACTGACATAGTATGACACTATGGCATGGCTGGACAAGTGGACAGAGAGCACCCAAGTATGATGAACTACAAGAATGAGATTGGCTCATTCTCATGGCACACAGAAGATTGATGACCATTGGATACCATTACCAAGAGCAATAGTCTCCAAATTATGCAAACCGGTGATACAATAAAGCTTTAATAACATCAATAATACTTCATAGGTGATACCAATCATCATTTTAGTTATTATCATCAACCTTAGCTTACCATAAAATACTTGAAGAGCTTGTTCAGGTGACAAATTGAATCAATAAATCCAATGCAGAATTCATCCATGAGAAAAAATTTAGTAAATCTAGTCCATCTACAGCCTTCATAACTAAAAACATTGTTCCACTTGCTCCACACTAAAGGTTTGAATTCTAAAGAGGTTGATGCTTATAAATAGCCTTTTTGAAAGACTGAAAGATAGTATAAAATTTCTTATGTAGGAAATTGTAAAGCTAAATCATTCAAAGCAACTGAAGAAAATAAGAAGTAATGTTTCGGTCTTTGCTTTTACACAATCTTTTTTTGATAACATTTCCATTAAAGCACAATCTTTTGGATGGACTGGATGACAGTTATATTGAGAAGAAAGCGACACAAAATAGTTACTCCCTCCGTTTCCATATGTTAGTCCCATATGGAATCAATCACGTAAAATAAGAAAAGAAGAATCTTAAGAATATAGCATTAAATTATATTCCAGCTCATTATTAATTTTGCTTTATTCAATTTTCTGATTTTTGGGAAAGTACATACCATAATTGCGGTGAGCATGTGACTTAGCTAGGATTTTATTGCCATGTCATCAACCCACTACCATTACAATTAACCAATCAAATGTAACATTTCATAAGCTTTAACCAATCAGATTTAAATGCTGGATGTCTGGCCTCTAGATAGGCCTGAGCAGCATTATTGGGGAAGGAAGGCTGTACGAGAGTCTGATTCTGCTTTCACTACCTGCCGTCAAACTGGCCTTGCTTCAACCACTAATAGGAGTATTCCGACTTGTAGATATGAGTTGTATTGTATGAGTGATATAGAATCAATAAATAGTTTACAGATGGAGTATTAAGTATTTAAAGATATAAAGACTTCCGTTTCCGTTCTTGGTTTGCTCTTAGCGTCTTTCATTTAATGAATCACGCCAGAGCTAAAGGAGACTGTCTTTCTGGTTGGACTCAGCAGGTTAACAACCGAAAAAGAAGACAGAATCTTCTATTCTATACAGTACTGAAAATCCCCTCTAATGTTGAAATATACTTAAAATAAAATACAACTTTTATTTTTTGCAGTTGGTCTTTTCTACGTATTTTAAGGTTTCAGAAATTAAAAATTAAAATTTTAAAAAAAAATAATAATAAAAAAATAAAAAATAAACCAAGCAAATATCTTTTAAAAAAAATTTGAAAAAAAATGAATCGTGAAAAATAACAAGCATTACAAATTGATTGTTGCCAAAATTCTTTAGTTGTACTTTCATCCTAATCAATTCAAAGGAATATGAACCCCGTCATACCAAGAAAAGTTGGGGATGGGAAATCTGATTGGTTTAAGATATGGAAAATATGAAAATTAAAATGACCGGATTCTGCAAATTTTCGCTCAGAATTATTCATGTCCTTCATGGTTGTTATTTGAGAAGAGAAAAACGACGAAGAACGACGTTAATAACAGATCTATGCCAAAATCAAGACAAGGTTTTAGTCTTAAAAGACCATTAAAGTGACAGAAAACACAATTTTGTTGATAATCAACAAATCATAAGTCAAATTAGTACCAGATATACAAGCTTATGAGGAGAGAGAAAGTTAAGGTTTCACAAAATAAACATAGGGCTTTGTCAAATCTGTTCTAACTGACCAAAGTCGAAGAACTAAGGAGAATTATGAAGGATTAGCCTTGAAATTGAGAGAGAAAACTAGAGTTCTTCATGTACCACGGAAGACCATTGAGAGGTTGAAGAAAGAGAAGAGAGTGGAAGAATCCGGAACTGAAAGAAGCCATAAAAGAATTCAATGAATGAAGTTATGTCGGTGGAAATCTAGGAAAAAAATCCAAATAGAATCAAGGATGATTGGGAATTTTAATGGGACAATGAGGGTATAATAGGAAATAAAAATAGGTTAAAAAAGGAATATATTCAATATGGGTAGATCTTTTTAAAACGCCAAAAATAGTATATGGGACTAACATATATAAACGGAGGTAGTAGAAAGATGGTAATTGGAAAGTGATGCAACAATTCTGACACTATTAATTGAGGTTGTGCTAGGAGGACAAGAAGAAAAGGTTAGTTGGTTACAAAGCTCATTGCTTAACATTAAAAGTACATTTGAAATTAGGGAATAAGCATAAAACTTCTAGTTACATTGTAAACTCATAAATTCCAACCTTACTTCTAATGTCTCAAACTCTCATAAAGTACTCATTCCAAAACAAAAGGCAAATATCATTCTAGGAACCCTCATTCTAGGGAAAAAACAAGAAAGGGAATTAAGACAATGTCCTCTAAAAGGAGTACTATTGGAAGGAATTTCAGATATTGTGAAGTCTTTGTGCATGCCTTCGAAAGGGAAGTAAGACAATGTCCTCTAAAAGGAGTACTATTGGAAGGAATTTCAGATATTGTGAAGTCTTTGTGCATGCCTTCGAAAGGGAAGTAAGACAATGTCCTCTAAAAGGAGTACTATTGGAAGGAATTTCAGATATTGTGAAGTCTTTGTGCATGCCTTCGAAAGGGAAGTAAGACAATGTCCTCTAAAAGGAGTACTATTGGAAGGAATTTCAGATATTGTGAAGTCTTTGTGCATGCCTTCGAAAGGGAAGTAAGACAATGTCCTCTAAAAGGAGTACTATTGGAAGGAATTTCAGATATTGTGAAGTCTTTGTGCATGCCTTCGAAAGGGAAGTAAGACAATGTCCTCTAAAAGGAGTACTATTGGAAGGAATTTCAGATATTGTGAAGTCTTTGTGCATGCCTTCGAAAGGGAAGTAAGACAATGTCCTCTAAAAGGAGTACTATTGGAAGGAATTTCAGATATTGTGAAGTCTTTGTGCATGCCTTCGAAAGGGAAGTAAGACAATGTCCTCTAAAAGGAGTACTATTGGAAGGAATTTCAGATATTGTTAAGTCTTTGTGCATGCCTTCAAAAGTTCAATTCACAGGGTTGTCCTCGGTATTGGAATAATTCTCTCAACTAAAAAACTAAAGGAAACAGCAACAATTTAAAGCTACGAGAATGCTTGCAACCTAATATAACAAACACTGGTTTGCATTTTTCTTCAACAGAACACATGCCTGGCCGCAACACACTATTCGAAACATTAGAAAGTTATCAAATACCCACAGCTTGACCAGGCCTGTCCCTGACCCAGGGAGTAAAGGTCATACTCATAGTTCCATCCTCACATTTAAGGGTTATAAGCAAACGCCTGCAAAATTAGGCTGAATGGTTGAAGTGATTCAATAGTGTTGAAGCCTAATTAATCATCAAACTTCTTATAAGGGGTTTTTGGGAGCTAAACTTTGGAGCGAATTCAATAGAACTTAAGCAGGCTCGGCTAGCCTCACAAATTCATGCTCGGCTCGGGGTCAGGCTCTATTAGCCTCAAAAGGGTTCATCATTTATACTCGAATAGGCAAGAACAATCAACAAATTGGCAATCAAATTTGTCTCAAACTCTCAATTACCAAATTAGGCTCAAACAATCACGTAAAATTCTTCTCGCTTAAGAATATCAACGAAAAATGCACAAAGAAAGATTCAAGCAACAAAATCAAGCGTTATAATCTTTCATAAGTTCAGTAATTATAATCAATAGTTCAAGATTCCACCTTAGAAGAACCCTAAATTGACTATACTGACAATTAAATTAACGATAAACCCTATATAAGAAAATTGATATTCGATAATCTGATCAAGAATAAAATATCTTAACTCAGAAACTGCTTCAACGAAAGAGAAAAAGCTCTGAAGGAGCTCCAATGGAAAATTCGGAGTACGCGGTTCAACGGAGGAGAGAGAAAGAGAGGGGGGTGCAGCTATTTAAAGGGTTAAAAAAAAAGGTTTTTTTTTTTTTTTTTTCAAAGTAACCTTAATTACAAAACTATTTTTTAAAGTTGACTGACAAACTATTTACTAAACTAAGTTTTTAGGGTAAAACGCTATCTCGGATAGCGTTTTATACCCCGGTTTTAAAAAAAAAAATTCAATGTGTAATGTTGACTTTTTTTTTTTATATAATTTTCATAATTTCAGATTTTTAAAATTTAAAAAAAAAATAAAATAAAAATTCAAATACACTAAAACGTTGTCCCAGCCAGCGTTTTATGTACTAGATGTTGGGAAAAACTTCAGTACAACGTTTTTTCTGCTAGACTGCAGCAGCCAATAGCCTCCTCACTCCAAATTCAGCCCCCAACCCACTACCCCCAGCCTTCATTCAGCCACCACCCTCCAACACCACCCCCACCACCAACCCCAACCTCCCCACCACCATCGACCACCACCTCCCGCCACTTTCGTCCACCCTTAGCCACTTCAAACCACTCCAACCACCTCCAACAGCACCACAACCACCATGAACCACCACATTAACCACGACCGGCCATCGCTTCTACCCCGTTTCTCATTATGGAGCCCAAATGTTTTGTGTTTGATATATATCGGCCTAGAATGATCTATTTTGAATGACATAAGTCCGATTTGGACAAATAAGAAAATTAAACTTCAAACCACACACAGATTCATTCAAAAACATTTATTATATTAATAATGTAAGTGCTATATACATCAGACTAGAAAATCCGTTACAGCAAATAAATCAACTAAATACTATCTGACTCATTTATTCGGGGTAACGGTTCTCTATCCTGTCTGTCGTCCCTCCGTCTAACACGACGCCGCCTGTAATGAGTAATGGTGGTAAATGGGTCTAGGGGCGGTGGCGGAGTCTGCTGGCTGGACAATGGGTCCTCCGGGGTAGGGGTGGGCGCAGAACTGTGGATGATGTAATCCTCTACGACTCTGAGTGACGTAGGATCACCTCCACTACTACTCTGGCCGAACTCGAACTGTGAATGGATGGAGTGGCCTCCATGACCGTCCCGCGGTTGGACGAGATAGCCATGACCATATGTCTGCAAGGTAGCCACGCCCATATCTCGCACCCACTCGACCTGGGATCTGGTGGGTCCGTCTGCTAGGGCGTCTAATAGTGCATCAACCACCGCCACCATATCCACTACCTGAAGTAATCATCGATCAGTCAGTTGTATGATATAGAAATTTAAAAATTGATGAAAATAAGTAATTTAAATAAACTTACATATCTGCTAATTAATGACGTCAAAGGCTAGATGGTAATGTGTAGATGGTAGTGTGTAGCTGGGTTGATAAAACACCGTGTAATCCGCCTGTACTAGACCATGTATAGATCGTGAGGATCCATAACGCCCTGGAACGGATCACCGGCGACGACGAACTTCAATCGTCGCTGCCATAGGTCAATGTAACGCACATGCTCCAGTGACCAGTTTGTCTCCCCTTTTCCCCGACGGTCAATGCCGTGCAGGCGGATACTAGTGTCACACTGCTAGGAGACAGGCTGGTGTAGTCCAAACTGTCGCATGACTCGATCGGGTAGGTGACTCTCCACAACCTTAAAACAGATCAGGGGTGTCTTGGCACGCCACTCTGCCTGATGATCCAGCAGATGTGCAGGCATGGCATCTACTAAGTCAGCTACATACGGATCCCATGTCATCTACAATAACACATTAAAAGTAATATCGTAAATAGGTTAGTGCACAGACAGCATACATATTAAATAATGTTTATAAATTCCTTTTAAGTTACCACCTGATCCTCGGTGATTCGGTCAAGGGCGTCTTGGTAGTACGGAAGACCCCTCGTCGTATGCGCATGTGTCAGTCTAGGGACCACCCACCTAATACCAAAAAATGTTTTAGTTTGTCAACCACCAAAATAAAACCATATGAGGTCTAAAATAATGACAACTGTTACAAACCTGCAATCGTACGCCTCGTCAGGTGTAGGGAGCGGTGGAGCAACGTACGCCTGGTACTGCTGGTCCCGGTCCTGTTGCTCCTGACGATGTACAGCAAACCTACCTGGTCTGCCTACATGAATGTGCTCCCAAGCCCATAA
Organism: Chenopodium quinoa; assembly: GCF_001683475.1. Taxonomy (NCBI): domain Eukaryota; kingdom Viridiplantae; phylum Streptophyta; class Magnoliopsida; order Caryophyllales; family Amaranthaceae; genus Chenopodium; species Chenopodium quinoa. The sequence continues at coordinate 577,639 of NW_018743033.1, forward strand.
CTGTAATACAAAAATACAAAACTAGGTTAAGTATAAACTAGGTAAGTAATTGCCAAACTAGATTGTTCATAAGTAGGTGAGTTACCTGAAGCACAATTAAAGGACCTCCGATCTCGCAAGAACCACGATGGGATGCTCTACACAATTGGAGATAAAACATCGCCAAACAGGCACTACCCCAGCTGTAGCCACAGATATGATCCCAGTCGTGGTCAAACAGCTGTAGGTAAATAAGCTGCAGATGGCTCTCGCTCTTGTTGTCGAACAACACGCCCGAGATGAACAGGAACAGGTATGCTCGAGCATGTCTCTGAACCGTGGCGTCATCAGCGTCCGCAGGCAGCACACGAAAATTCTCGCGTATCCAGCCGGTCCTCAACCCGGAGCCCCTGATATCGTCACAACTTGGCTAACCCCGAGAACCCGAGCTACCAAACTAGGGGGATCGACTGACGCGAGTCTAGTCAACACAGTCCCGTGTATAGGAAGGCGCGTGAGTACTTCAGTGACACAGTTCTCCCGGTGCCAGCCTTTGTATGTGACTAGGGTAAAGCCACGCGAGTGCTCACTTGTTTTAGTACCCCAGAGCGACCAACCACATTTCTTCTTGCACCGCAGATGAAGGACATTCTCATTCTAGGTCACCGTGGTGTAGAAATGATTCCTCTGTATAGAATACATCTTCACCATTTCTTGAAGCATTTTCTTACTTTCAAAAAACATGCCCTTCTCAAATTCTCCCCCGGGAACAAATGATGTATGGCTACCCGATTCGGCCCAACGCTGATCAACTTCATAATTCTCATTTATCTGACTAAACCAAGGTATGGGAGTTCTAACCATGGCCTCACCAACTTCCATGTGTACACAGGTTCAACATGCATGTTGTCAAGTCCATCTTCCTCCTCTCCGCTCTCGGCCTCATCATTTGTTTCCGCATACACATCATACACAGACAATTCGTTATTTACAATATTTTCAAGATGATTTACCATAAGTTAAGACGGTGATGCTTGAACATTATCTTGCATAGGTGAATAACTATGCAATTGCATCGGTGAAGGTATGACAATATTTGATGTCGAAGGACCAGGTTGGGCGAACATTGCCACAGATGCCCCCCCCCCAAGTACATGTGTAAATATATGAGAACTAAATGGCATGTGAAATTGATCGTCGTGAAGCATTCTACTGAAAGATCCCATCCCATATTCATTTGATGGAATGTCGTGTGAGGGCATTAGCAAGGACTCTGTGTTGTAACCGGAAATATATGTAGCTTGTTGTTCTGGCCGAGTACTTTGTTAGGTACATATAGACACCATTTCTACATATATCTCAGTAGGAACACCCTTCATTGCAACGACGCTCCTCAAAGCTTTCAAATGTTTATCCGTAGAAATAGGCAACACTTGAACCCCATTGATAGTCTCAAGCCTCATTTTATAGTTGAACATTCATTGGGTTTGAACCAATACTACTATGAACCTCGTTCATCAAATCATTGAAAGTCATGTCCGGTTCAAGTGTTAGTGGTTCCATATTTCCTCCATTATACACGACATTTGGTCCAACAAACAGAATTTCACCTCCCCACCGGCATAAAAAAACTACATTTTGTGCAGCCATATTCTACATAACAACCAAAACACATTTTAGGATAATTGAAATCTAGAGCGAGGTAAAAAAAAGCCTAATTGAACCATACATAGCTTGAATAGTGGATAGTGATATCACAATTCAAGAAGGACCTACATGTCTAGCTAATGTAACAACAATGAAACAAGGCCATCTTTACTGCCATATTATTTGTTCATTTGTTGACAAGAGCCCACAAACTAATACTATAAACATAATGCCCTTACATTTCACATAAATGTACCATATTACCATCAACAATTTCATCAACAATGTACCACATTACCATCAATAATTATCAACAATTTACCACATTTTCATTAATAATTTAGTAACAATTTGATACAATTTACAACAATTTGCTACAATTTACGACAATTAAACACAATTAAGAGCAATTATAAACATTACACTAATATGAATTTAGGGTTTACCACAATATTGAGTGAGTGAGTGTAACAGAAGGCAGCAGCAACGGCGACTGGTGGCGGCAGCGGCAGCGTCGAGTGCGGCGATTGAGAGTGAAAGTGTATGGGGTCTTCTACCGTTAGTGAGAGAAAGTGAGAGTGAAAGTGAGAGAATTTGAGTGAAGCAGCCTGCGAATTCGATTCCTGGAACATAATACCCAAAAAACGCTGACTGATGAGTCAGCGTTTCACTAAAAGGCATTTTTTTTTTAAATCAGAAATTACGAAATTATATATAAAAAAAAAGTCATACATATAAAACGCTAACTGAGGTAGCGTTTTACACTTTGTTTTTTTTTTTTAAAAAAAAAAAAATCAGGGGTAAGCGTTTTACCCCAGAAATTTAGTTTGGTGAATAGTTTGGCCACGCGTCATTTTTGGTAATTAGTTTGTGAAATTGACTTAGTGTGGAAAATTGTCCTAAAAAAACAATATATAAGGGTCTGTTTGGTATCAACGTATGGTTTTTTATTTTTCAAAACCATATTGTATGATACGGAGTACTATGATAATAGACATACGGTGATACAGAGTACGTAGTATAATAAATTAAAATTTGGTCGAAGATAACTTTAAATTTTGACAATTAAAAAGTAGAAACACATTTCTTATTTCCTGTTCTTGATTTTTGTTTTCAAAAAATCAAAAAACTAAAAAATAAAAATAAAAATAAAAAAATCAATGTTAAACAAGACGAAGAAGATTAATCGTACGGATATATTGTGAATCATCAAATCTAAATATTATCAACCGTTTGTATTCATTTTCATTAATTTTTAAGGTAACGAATTTTAAAATAACCCATCATTTCGCGCTTATTTACTCCCTCCAAATTTTTTAATTACATCACTATGACTGCCACGTATATAATGCGAGTTAAGTATAAAATTAGGAACTCAATTCTTGCAAAATGTGGGGAAAGGGGACTTTATTTATTTTACAGAGGGAAAAGGAACTGGGCTAAAATGGGTTTGTGTTTTCGGTGGGTTTTAATTAAATAAGGGAAAGAATTGAGTCCCCTTGGTTAAAGAATTTAATCCCCTTGGTTAAACAATTGAGTCCCTTTGGTCAACCAAAAAAAAAAAAGTATTTTTTTATTTATTATTATTATTATTATTATTATTATTATTATTTAAGACCAATCAAAAATAGAGTCCCTTCCTCTTTTTGGAACAAAAATAAGGCATAGAATTACGATACTTTGAATGTTTATTTTCTTCATCATTTTCATTACATCCTTGACCTTCCAATCAACTCCACATTTCTCTTTAAAATTATGACCATCTCATAAACTAACTCTGACTCACGTGGATTGTCAACCCACCTACCACCTAATATAATCACACTCATCCACTTGTTTTATAGTTTGGGCATATTAGAAATCTCATAAAAGGATGTTTGACTAACTTAGAAACTCTCCTTAATGACCTTCTGTTGCAATATACACAGGACATATCGATAATCAATTTTTTCTTTTTCTTTTTTTTTTTTTAAAAAAAATATAGGGCTCTACAAGCTAAGCCTTCACTAAAATTGCAATGTGTGCTTCTGCTACAAATGCAAGACAAATAAGCTACAAACCAGAGAGATGAAGAACATGCTTTGGCTTATTATTATTATTATTATTATCATTATTATTATTATTATTATTATTATTGAAAGATTAACTTTTTTGGATAACAAACATTAAAAAAATTTCAAGAACAAAGCTTTTGTATTGCTGTTGCACTTTCTTAATTTCAAACGGCTATATTTTTGAAACAATCAGCAAGAATGATTAATGAAGGGATTGAATTTGTCTAATTTAATCAAGGCAATAATGAGGGGACTCAATTCCTTACAAGGGACTTAATTCTTCTTGGGTTAAAGGTGAGTTAAGTCACCTGAAAATACCCCTACCACCGGAAATTTAACCCCAATTCCCTTTTCCTTTGTATAATAAATAGAGTCTCCTTTCCCCACATTTTGCAAGAATTAAGTCCCCTATTTTATACTTAACTCTATATAATGCACACATGTAGAGAATAAGGTCTAAGATAGGAATCTTATCAAGTTTTATTTGGTTTGTTTTTAATTGATTTTTCTCCTCGTTTGTTTCTTTTTAAGAAGAAAAGGTCCTATCAAATCGGAGCTTCTCACAATACAACCGGCTCGAATACATGAAAAAGTCCCTTTGAACGGTGGAAGATAAGAGAATCCCACCTTATATTGTTAGAAAACAATTCTTATCACTAAACTAAAAATTACGAGGTACTTGATTTTTCATTCACCTAATGAGTTATTTCAAATACTCCTTTTTCTATGAATTTGTATATACTTGCATTTAATTTTTTGGAGCTTCCCGTTTAAGGGATATTTCTTTCGATTTTCTTATTATTCTAGTTCTACATTTATACTCTCAATTGTTTATACTTTTACTTTAGATTGATTTTGACCAAATTTTTATTACATATCCTCACTTATCTTACACACAAATCATACTCTTCAATAAAATCCATGTCCTTGAATAATTTCTCTTTACCTCTCGAAAGCTCAAAATAGAATTCACATTTTTCACCAATATACCTCCTTTTATTGATTAATTGACTAATCTGACTATAATAAAGTATGAAGGGAGTATATATTTATAACACCCTAGATATTCCTTTCCTTTGAAATATTTGTTTTGCCCTTTTTAAAATACGAATTAGGAAATTTAAGGACATTACCGCCACCGTGAAAACGACTGAGGCAATTATCAAAGGCACACAGCGAAAGACTTGTTTTTAAAACCATTCAAAATAAAACCAACTTCAAAAGTCAACCAAACGAAAGTAAAGTCAAACGAAGTTAACCTACAACTTGGAACCATTGTAGGCCCTTTTAAAAACCAATAAATACTTAAAATCATTGCCTTAGTCTTAAAAGCAAATATATATAATAATTAAAGCAAATAAACGCATCATATCCTTATATGAACAAAACAAGATTCGTTCTTCACTCATGCCCATCATGAATATGTTTCATCACCTGAAAAACTTCTCTTTACTTTATCCCCACTACTCGCCATTAGAAGTGGGTAGTCGTAGGGCCAAGATAAAGAGAAGGCCAAACAAACATACAAACACACAATTAGCAATGCTGAGTACATAAATGTTAACGAATCACACTAACATGCTTTCATCCTAGCATCACACAACTTACCTTGTTGTACCTGTTTTTCAAGCATACAACACAATCAATGAATAATTAAATTGCTTATTTAATTTAATTTAATTTGATTACGCATTGAACGAGTTTACCACCAAATCCCTGGCCTAAATAAATTGAGGTAAACTACACCGAGAGCTAACCGGGTAGGCAAAAATATCACATGAAGTGACTGGACGTCCTGCGTATAAAATAAAAAGGAAAATACAGCGTCCTGTACTCCCAGTAGAAGTTATGATCAAATATAAAGTCACATAACTCCCCCCATATGTTCATACTCGAGGTATATACGTTCCAAGAGTATTGGTGCGTAATCTCTTTTCACTTTACGTTATTTACATATTTTAGACTTTGTAATGACTTTCAATCCACAACACAATCAATCAACATAAATCATTCAAGTAATCAAACATTCCAATTTAATTCTTGAATCATTAGTGATCATAAATGATTAAATGTTGAATCCTTTTAAACTACCTCGGTGTTAAATAACACCGTAAGCGCATAATGCACCGCAAATCCTATCCCTCGGTGTTTAAAACACCTTAAGTGCACTTAGGCACCGGATTTCCTTTTATTCTTGTGTACTAAGACACTTACTAGCTCAATTTCCATGCTTATAGCATCAATAAAAATTATATGAACCATAATAAAATTCCCTTTTTATATTTCAATCCAAATTAAACATTTAGTTTAATCAAATGAGTCTTTAAACATGCCAACAATAAAAGTATGGTTCAATAAAAATATTCCAATATCACCAATTCCAATAAATAATTATTTCAACCAATCATGCTTCACAAATATTTCACCAAGAATCATTCCAACTCAATCAATTCAATCCAAGTCACCAATTCCAACAAGGCCTAACATGATACTAATTTTATAATCATTAAAACAAATTCTAACATGCTTCTACACGCTTAAATAATATCGAGTACGCGTACATATCTCGAATATGATCTCAAAATCGCCACGACTACACGAAATCACTCACTTGGAAGTCTCCTACAACCCACAATTTCAAAGAGACATTAATATCTATTCATATTAAATTTCCAAAAATATATACACTCTTTAAAACACTTTTATACCTTTTAAAACATGCTGAAAATTAATTAAAACCATCTACTTTTATTCCCCATTAATGGGTAATTAAAATCCCTTCAAAAAAGCTTTATTCTAGCTTCTACATAAAAAGTTCAGCATTATAAAACTTTTAAATTGCTGTAATTTAGTTTTAAAACACTAATTTCAATAGTTTTAATCAACCTCCATTAAATTCCATCAATAAACATCAATTTAGAAACCTAGGGTTTACCAATTTGGGGCTTTTTCATTCAAAACCAAATCTGAAAATTATATGCATATTTATCTTTATTAAAACATCATAAAATCATTACACACACCCAAATTCAATAATTAAACAAGGCTAGATTGAATTAAAATTGGAAGAAGCAAGACTTTTTTTTTTTAATAAACCCGCAAACCGCAAGGGAGGGGAGGGTGGTCGGTGTCGTCACCTGCTGCTGCTCCGTGCTGGCGGCGACCGGCGGCGGCGGCGGTGGTGGCAGCCAGCCACCGAGTAGTGGTGGTGGTGTGTGCCGTGAGTGTGCGGTGAGGGAGAGAGGAAAATTAAGGAAGAATGAAAAATAAGAGGAGAGAGAAAGAGAGTTTTCCTTTGGGTATTCTCCACCTTGGGCAAAGTCTAAATTTGCTCATAAGATGGGTATTTATATTCCCTCTCAAAACACTCCTAACTTAATTTTCCTTTTTACCCTTAATGATTCTCATTCCCATTTAAATTGGTATTTGACTTTCTTTAAAATTCCATTGACTTTCAAAATTCCTTTATAAATTAAATATGCCCCAAAGTTTCTAAATAACGAAATAACATATTTCTAAAACCAAATAAATAAATAGAAATGGGTTTTTAATTAAATAAACCTTTTTAAATTATTAAAATACCATAAATAATTCATTTTAAATTATTTAAATACATCATAAAATAATACTTTAAATTAATATACGTATAAAAATACGGGGTATTACAATATTACTTACATAGAAGTGGATTTTATAAACCTCACTTTCTCTTTCTCTCTTTAGGGCAAGCCTGCAATTCCAGAAATTATGAAGGGGGTAATATCTAATAGGGTAGATTCTACTTGAGCATTGATTTAGAGAGTAATAATTCATTTTCTAAGGTTTGGCAACAATCCTGGGGTAAAGACCACCAATTCATGGCAATCGGCGGCAACCACCATGTCGTTGATAAATTTGAGACCACCACGAGCATCGCCTCACTTGAAGGATCAAAAGCCCTAACCTTTTGTTTAACTATCTCTTCAACCAATGGGTCCGATTCATGATGCTTGTTCGTAACTCGCCGGAATTGATGAGCTATGGTGGCGGCTAGCAGCTTCCATCAGGCGACTATAATGGCGGCAACAGCTTAGCAGGGGAGAAGGAAGATGCAGTATAGCAGAAGAGAGTGCTTTTTTACGGGGGAAATTGTTATGCTAGGGGGGAGGTGGGTAATTATTAACCCCCTTTTTAGGGGAATATATTACCCCACTGATTAATTACCCTAGATCCAAACTTTAAAAAAATCCACAATTATTACTCATGTATTTTTTCCCCTCCCATTACACCCATTCCAGGCAGCTCCTTAGGGATAAAAAATACGGAGTAACCATATAATTCTATGACCTCCACACCCCCCCCCAAAAAAAAAAAAAAAAAAAAAAAAACCCAAACAGAGGTCATAATGAGGGCAGTTAGGATATAAATATATTAACTCAAACTCTAACCATCTATTTTCATAGTTAATAGTTTGTTAACAGCTAACAACTATATATTGCTAAACAGGGACTAAAAGTCCCAAAAAAAAAAAAAAAAAAATGTCAATAACTACTTTTAATTTTCAAAGCTAATATAATTACTCCGTATCTTTCAATAAAAGGTACATTTTCCACTAAAAGTTATCCTAACCACTATATTGTCAAACACACCCTAAAAAGTTCAATCTTTTGGTAGAGGCCTAACCAATAATAACTCTGAGCCATATGTAGCTTCACCCCAAGGACATGGATTGATGAATCATGGGCATCAGCCTTCTTCCGCTGTCCAAGTAGAATGTCAACAGGGCAATGGCCAGTCAGCTGTAACATGAAGCATGATGTTCAATAAATTTCCATGGACTAAAATAAAACGAACCATTTAAATTCAATTTTTCCAACTGCATATCAACAACTCATGATAAAGTGAAAGTAGTACCTTGAAGTTTTGGTTGTTATAACCCATATTGCAGAAAAATCATTGGCTAAAACGGGAGAAAATTCAAGTTGGTCTTTTTTATCAACAAAAAAAACATATAAGGGATATTTTGGACAAATTTTCCACTTAAAAGGGGGTAAGATTGTACTTTTGTCATAATTGAAATAGATACAATGCCATGTTATGAAACTCTTAGAGGGTGTTTGTTTAGGGGGATAAAAGGGGTGGGATAAGGATAAAAAATAGAGATAGAAGAAAAGTAGTGTTTGTTTAGAGGGATAGGGATTAGAATAAGGTTAGAGATAGGGATTAAAACACCCCCTTATCCCTTCATTTCTATAAAAGGGGATAGTATAAGGGGAAGAGATAAGAAATGGGTTGAAAAAGTCCAAATTACCCTTAATGAAATTGAAAGGGTAAGGAGAAATGGTGGAAGTTAGTAAGGGTATTTTTATAATTTTATTACTTATCCCTAATTTGTTTCCCATACTTACCAAATATGAGATAAAAATTATTTATCCTTATCCCACCTATCATTCCCCTATTTTTATCCTCCTTTCTTATCCCTCTTATTTCTATCCCTCCAACCAAATGCCCCATTAATGTTCCTACCAAACAGAGTTAACAAAAAACACGTTCGTTTGCTCCATTTAAGTACTCCTTCCTCTTTCTTATAATTCTTTCCCAATTCCACCATTTCAACGGCATCTTCGAAAATCAAGAAAAGATAATGCTTCAATGGAGGACATGGTCACCCCTACCCTTTGGGGTTAGTCATGCCCTTACGTTTTGTTTGGATAGCAAAGAACAAAGGGGAGAGAAAAAGGAGGAATGGAAGGGAAAAGAAAGGGAGGGGGAGGTGAGCTCTATTTTCCCTGCAAATCTCTCCAATTTGGAGGGATCATGCTTATTAAAGAGAGAGGGAAAGGATCCCTCTCTCTCCTTTCCCTTCCTTCCCCCAATCCTTTACCTAAACAAGAGAATTTGTCTCCCTCCCTTTCTCTTCTCTTCTTTTCCTTCCATATCTTTCTATCCAAACAAAGTGTTAATTTAACCCTTTATTCATAGGGTTTTCATTTAATTTGGCGGCCGGTATCATGATGATGGTTTTACGGCGGAGAAGGTGGACACAATGAAGATGGTGGAAATGGTGGTGTTGGTGAAGGTGGGTGGAGTAAGCTTCAATGGTGGTGAAGTGTAGTACTCAAACGGATTTAACAAGAGTTATGCAACAGTTGTATTGTCTTCAATCTGACTCATCAAGTGTTAAATAAAAAACATGAGCTGGCAAAATAGATTAACAAAGTTTGTCAATCAAAAAGATCAACTGGGGCATACTCCTTAAACTGTACAGCAGATATTAAAATTCATGGCATTCCATTCTTTATACAAAAATTCATCTACTTTAAACACTTTCATCATTTACAAGCACTGGTCTAATATGATAATATCCGGAAAACAAAAATTACTATTACAAAAGTTGAGACCAAATCTTAAAAAAATAATTTTGGTCAACATAGCATATTACTAATCCCACTTTTATACAGTTGGTATTGAAGGAGTTGATACCTAGAAGCAAAACTATAAGAAGATAATTCACCAGTGCATCAGAGAACCTTGCCATCCTTACCTGCACAATAAGATAATTTCACAATAAGCGAAATACAGCCAAATACATGAATTTGGAAACTCAGCCATTAAAGTTTGAACTACAATGATATAACTAATTCCAACCATGTTAAACGATCTGCAAACTGCATTTTATGGAATATTTGGAGTGTGCATAAGTTAAATTTAAACAATACTAAGGTTATGTCTGTTATTGGCTGAAAGAACAAAAGATAAGTTCGTGTTTTTTAATGAATTAGTTATAAAAGAAGCAAAAATAACAGTTATTACAGATGCAGATAAAAGACAATTGTGAAGGGCTCAAACGGCAAAACAAATTGTAGATCAGACACGGTGTTTTAGACAGGACACATGCCAGATCTGTAAATGGGATCACAATGATGATTGCAATGAAATTGGATAAATTCATAAAATTAAAAAGTTGCTCTTGCCACATCCAAATGATCAGCAAAACAAATAAAAGTTCCTATAGAACATTAGGCATTCAAATTTAAAACAAAAGTCCCTCAAAAAGCTGCTGAGCGCTGATATATCATATATCCAAACAAACTAAACAAGCCTAGCAGTCAAAAAATCACAATAGTGTCCCTCCCTCTCCCTTACTCCTATCTCTCTTTTTCTTATATGTCATTAAAAAATGTAGATCCCGTGAAATTCAGAGGTCCATTCAGCTCAAAAAATTCTTGGAAGTATAAAGTATAACGATTTACGAATCAAAAAGTAGGTCAACCATTAGTATCTAGGTGTGAGGAAACAAAAACTTCTGTAAGGGCTCTTGAACTGATACTCCCTCTATCCCCAATTGTTTGCCCCAACCAAAAAATGCACTTTATTAAGGCTTGGGCCAAAAATGGTGTACATGGGTTGACACAAATATCAATGAGGAGAGAGATAGAGAGAGTGCAAGTGGAAAAACATGCCAAAAGTAGTATGGGGAAATCTTTTAGGGACAACTAAAAAAGGCAAATGGAGCAAACAATTGGGGACAGAGGGAGTAGGTAATAATTACACTGTGTAACACGAAAACGGCTTGAATACCAAAAACGGAAGCATATCGAAAAAGGGAAAATCTCAAGTCCCAGGCATTTCTAGCTTCATTAGCACAGAAACGGATGGTATTCAGAAACGTTTGGGACTTTGGGGACTCGGAAACTGGGACCAGAAAATTTTGTGCTTCCTAGATAATACAGGTACATGTCAGAATGTTCACTTAAAAGATGAAAGTCAGTTCTTGCTTTAGCAATCACCAACTATGTCATCCAATATCCCAAAACACACACTCTACGTTTGGTGATGCAAGCATCATACTAAAACCATGGAAACAAGGTGACAGCCACACAATAATCTTTTAGCTTCTACATACAGCAATATAAAATTTAGAAACAGAGAATGAAAAATAAATGTGTCATGACTAAGGCTTTCTTCTTCACCCAAAATTCCTAATCTAAACTTATTATCCTTTATTTTAAGTTTTAAACTTATTTTAACTATTGACCCTTCAACTGAGCTTACTGGCTCTCATGTGTCCTTACTTTAAGTTGTAAATTACACTTGGTATCCCTTATTCACACTTTTGGGACGTTAGTTAGAGCTAAGAGAGGAGCATGCAGGAGAGGGAAGGGAAGGGTGAGCTTGCATTTTCACTTCAAATTTTTTCTGACATTATAAGGACTTGGAATCTTGAAAACAGAAGATATATGAATCCTTCCAGTTCGCTTTCTTCCCATCCAAATCCCTTTTTCATGTTTCCAAGCTCTATTCATACAGCGTTCAAGTCCTTTAGTTGAACAATGGATAAATAAATCCCAGAATAAGAAGCATGGAGTGCTATAAATGAAGTCACCACACAATAAATTTTTAATCAGATAAATGTAATAAAATGAAGTCTTTCTATGGCATGTTCAGGGGGCATTTCAAAACGTATTCTATAGCACATTCATTTCTAAATCACTCAAAAAGCCTGGAGTTACTTTCAACGTAGTTTCAAGCTTTAGAACTTGTAACCAAAGCATGCTATAATCAAGCCCTAACCACACTGTTACCAGCATCATTGTAAACCTTGTAATAGAGCATTGAGTAAATATAGATCACACAAGGGATATAGCATCATCCCCAGTCATTTTATGGCATACATGATAAAAAAAAAAGAGCAAGATTCTCTTTGGATGAGTGAGTCGGGAGGGAAAGCTATGCTTCAATCCCTTACAATTAATATCTTTTCTCCCCCACTACAAAGAGTAGACATTAGTAATACAAGTCTACAAGAAAATTGCTTCTTTCTTTTAGACTTTATTCTATAATCTAAACAAGTTTGGGCACAAGTTTTTTTTTATTTTATTTATTTTTTTAAAAAAAAATAATAATAATAATATCATCTCATTACATGCCAGACAAATTTTATCACATAATTTCCATCACACACAATTTACAACTCAATCAGTAAAATTTTACAGAAGAGTAGGGATGTGCTTACCAGTCTTTATACTGCAGCTGCAAATGAGTTTATAATGACTGGTTCCGCTCATCCTTACCATATATGCGCTGAAGTTCCCGGGTCGCAGCCAGGAAAGATTCTGACAAACATGAAAAAGAAAGAATATGAGAAACTGCAAATTCCATTGAAAGAAATATTATTTAAAACAAAGGTTGGACTAATTTGTTCAATAAAAAAATGAAACAATCAATTTAAACTGCAGTCACCTTTCCAAAGCCTGAATGATTTTTGATTGATGGGTGAGCCTGTTATTGTTTGTATAACATCAAACAGCATATTCTGTGGAGTATTCCTAAGCTCTTGAACAATCCCGTAAATGGTTTTCCCGTTCTCAAAGTATATGTGATTGTTGGGGTGTTTGGTTTTGCACCCAGCATGACGCTCATACTCATAAGCATTAATAACCTAAACAAACAGATAATAAATCTGCTCATCAGATCAAATGCCGGCCCAAATTTCCAACGAGAAGTTTACAGAATAGAAGACAACACACCTTGGAAAAGTTGCATGACTGACATCCACAAAGATATCCAGAACCTTTTATGATGCCACGGAGCTCCTTCTAGGATATAAACGTACAGTAATATCACCATTAATAAGCTAAAGCCAAAAGGAGACTTTGATACAAACAGTCCCAACTATGACCCATCTTCTCTTAAGGTCCAAATTGCTGATTAACAGAATAGTCTTAACTTTAAGGGGTGCAATTTCATATTGATCTAATGAGATACCCTGAAGAAAAAGTGAATTTGTTTTTTTTTTCTTCTGCTTCCTTCTGCCTTCCCACTCCTTTTCCAACTAAAGCCCATATTCCTACCCTCCCAAGTCCCAAACCACCCTTCCTAGCTCTAACTCCCAATGCCACCTGAAAACTAACATCCACCAGACCACCATCAGAAAAGGAAGCCCACCGTTGACAGCTTCCGTGCCCTCTTCGAACTTCTATCTTTCTTACCCACACCATACTCATCTTCTTATCTGATGCGGGAGCAATAGTCCATGGGTTTTCTTGATAATTCATGGAGTTTCTAGAAACCTACACTATCTTTTAGTTATTATTAATTATTAGGATTTTTGCCTATGGGTTTTTACCTTTCACTTGAAAGGATTTTTCCTATTTTTAGGCTTTAAGAGTTTTAGTTATTAGGATATTTATTTATTTAATTTATTTATGTTAGGATAGATTTAGTAGTTGGTTACAAATATGATTAAGAGATTTATTAGGATTAGGATTCTTAATATTCTATCTTATTAGGATATGATTATTAGTTTCCAATCTTATCTTTGTACGATTTTTCACCCTATAAATATGGGTGCATATCAATAGTGATTTTTAATGAATAATGATGAGAGATTAGGATATGATTATTAGTTTCCAATCTTATCTTTGAGCGTTGCTCGTTTGATTGTTAATAAAAAAACATAACTTGTTGGTCTCTATTCTTGCGAGAATTAGAGTACTATCCTATAATTTTCTTATAATTCTTTAGTTCTTGCTAAAATTCGAAGATCCAATATTATTATAGCTTGTGAGCATTGTGAGAGTCTTGAGAGATCCACATCATAATAACTTAGATAGTACTCTAATTCTCGCAAGAATAGAGGGTCTCTTCCTAGTCGCAACTAGAAGATGATCACAAGTCGCAACAAGTGATGTTTTTTATTAACAATCAAATGAGCAACGCTCAAAGGGTTAATTCCCAAAACAAATCTCTCTTCATTATTCATTAAAAATCACTATTGATATGCACCCATATTTGTACAAAGATAAAATAGGAAACTAATAATCATATACTAAAATATGTTATAATATTAAGAATCCTAATCCTAATCCTAATAAATGTCCTAATCATATTTGTAACCAACTACTAAACCTATCCTAACATAAATAAATTAAACAAATAAATATCCTAACAACTAAAACTCTTAAAGATTATAAAAATAGGAAAAATCCTTTCAGGTGAAAGGTAAAAACCCATAGGCAAAAATCCTAATAATTAATAATAACTAAAAGATAATGTAGGCTTTTAAAAATTCCATGAATTTTCAAGAAAACCCATATTGGACTATTGCTCCAGCATCATTATCCTTCTTCCTTTAAATCTCCTCCCACTTCCTACATGTCACCATACCATACCCGTACGCCAGGTAATGCTTCTAAACTACCAAAGTACACCAAAAGTTTATATCAGATTTCAATAAATTCAAAAAATAAATCATATTGGCCAAAAAAATTTAATCTTAGCACAGCCATAATAATCAAATATCTCGTTGCCTCTATTTCCTCTTCTTATTTAATTCTCTGTAACCTATATGCCATCTCAAAACAAAAGCTCAAAGCTTGATTATGTCATCATAGCTAGTAATTATATGAAAAATAGCAAAATCAATGACATCCCCTAATTTAGAATATTAAACAAAAGCTAAGCTAGGAGGAAAGAGAGGGGGAGAATGGATTTATGAAGGGATGAGCTACAAGGATAACCAAGGAATGGAGTTGCTGGAAAGGGATGCGGGTGCTGCTTTTCTGATTAGGAAATGGGTTGCATGTTCCAAATTTTAAAATATAAAACAAAATAGAATAAAGGAGGAAAATTTGTCAGAAATATGCCAACCTCTTAGCTTTTAAGTCGAACTTTTGATTAACTATGAGTAAGTCAATCTTTGTTGGGTATTTTTCAAAAATGAGTTATGACCTATTAGTAACCAAATGTAAAGGTTAAAATGCCACGTGTAAATTTTAAATTAGTTTATTTATTCTAATTAAAAATTAATTATTTTTTTTAAAAAAAAAAACCTCTCCCTCTTCCTCTCTCTACAGCTCTTTCTCTCCTCTCCATAAACCTCAACCTCTCTTCCTCCCCTCCACCGATCACCACTACTTTCTCTCTCTCCTCCACCGGTTACCATCCCCCTTTTTTTTTCTCTTCTCCTACACCACCCCTTCTCTCCTCCCTCCACCTGACCCACCTTTCTCTCTTCTTCTCTCCTCCTCCCTCCACTGGCAGGCCTGTTTTCAGTAGTGGCTTCGATGGAGGAAGAGACGGACCACCTTGCAATGACCGTGGCAAAGGCAGCCGCAGAAGTAGATACGCCGGCCATTTTCTCCTCTCCTCTTCATGTCTAATCTGCATAGACCACCATCCTTCAAACCCCACCATGGTCTATGGACCATCACTTATCCATCCATTTTTACCGGCAAAACCACCAAATAAACTCCACCCGAGTTGCTTCATCAATTTCTATCAATTGCAAACCCTAAACCCCCTATTAAACCTTGAAGGTTGATCATCTATTGCAGGCTGCTTCCCGGTCTTAGGAGGGGTTTGGAGGAGAGAGAATGGGAGGAGAAAGAAAGGGTGAAGGAGATAGAAAGGGAGAGGTGGGGCGGCGGTAATGGAGAAGGTTGTTGGTTGTTTTGGGTGGCTTGAGAGGGGTTGCGGTGGTTGGATGGCTTGGGAACCTGCTGATTCTTTAGCTTGCTGGTTACCGGTACAAAAACCCATTGAAAGTTATTACCTAACATAGGTCGACTTACTCATAGAGTCATAGTTAATCAAAAGTTCAACATATTGTGAGCTAAACGCAAAAATGTTGGCTTATTTATTACATATTTTCCAAAACAAAATGGAAGCAGTTTACGAAAAGGCCAACCAATCTAACTATAAATGTGGCTCTTTTTAACCGTGCAGGTGAGGACTATTTTGGAAAGTTACCCCCAAAGGAGCACCGGTGAGAATGATTTTGAGAAGACACCCCCAAAGGTGGGACTACTATCAATCAAACACCAGTTGGGACTGTTAATATCAATTTCCCCAAGTCAAAAATGAATACAAAATAAGTAGATTTACCTCTCGTGACCAAGCAATATATTTCACTGGAACCTCATCCAAAATACCAGTAGAAAGTAAACTTCTCACATTCGAAGGAAAATTGTTGGGAGGTATCTTCTTCGTTGATTTAATGTCCTCTTTCTTCCTGGAGGTACTTTCTGCTCTAGAAGCAATAGCCTGAGCAGCAACTATGGCTGCATCAGCATTCGAGACAGTCAAATCCTTCTTATTCAATGTATCAGATCTTTGAATTGAAGGTTGACCCATTAGCGCTTCATAATTGCATACAAGTGTCCCTGAAGCATCTAAATCATTATCACCATTATAGCCACCAAAGGATATTATGTTACTGTCTCCCTTGTTGAATGAGTGACCCATGGACAATGCATGGCTTTGATCTTTGTTGCTAGATAGAGCAATTGTTGTGGTGCTGTCATCCCCTTTGTTGTAATTGTTAGTAGCTGGGATGGATCCCTCACCTGTGTATGTATGATTTATGGAGACCATATTGTCTCCTTTGCTGAGGTTTCCCACGCAAATGACATTGTTATCCCCCTTACTAAAGTTTTCAGCCATTGGCATTATATTACAATCAGCACCTCTGAACGTATTCGCCATTGACATAGTGCTAACATCAGCCTTGTAGGAATGCCCCATTCCCAATGTGTTGCCAGCATCTTTACTAAATGATTGGTCAATTGATATAAAGCCATCGTCTTCCCTACCATAAGAGTCCCCAACTGCTACAATATTTTCCTCCTCTCGGCCATATGTCAGACCCATTGATATACCGCTATCATCTACCTTGCCATAACCATGAGCAGTTGACATAGCACCCTCAGATTCTCTAGCATAGGCAGGCCTTGTAGGCAATGGCAGGAAGTCCGCAGGATCTCTTACTTCACTAACTTTGACTTTCCTTATCCCACCATAGTTAATCCCTGACTTAGGATCTTCCAATGAATGAGTCATAGATAGACCAAATGAAGAATTACTCCCAAATGGATCATCCGTAACCTTTCTTCCCGTATCCAAACTACCCATACTGACAGACTCAATATTTCTGTCATCAAAACTAGTAGACCTAATAGCATCAGTAACAAACAATTGTTCAGTAAATTGACTAGGAACCGAGTTAAAACCAGCCACACCTCCCCAAGGAGAAAGAGTAGAGGTCGGTATTCCAACAAATGAATTGCTACCGGGAACTTCTACAGCTTGCTTCTTGTTCGGTAAAAACCCTGCCTCGCCACCATCGATAAACCATTGGTGCGAGCGCTTAGGTTCAATTCTAGTAGTATTATCATAACTTATCTCCCCATCAGTTAAACACCCACCTTCCTTCGACATCCAATTCTGATAAGACTGCAACATGCAACACTTATTTACTCAAAAAACTACTCTAAATCACATTCAATATCAAACGTACTAAAATGCACCATTAAAATCACATAAATTTTCTACTACAATATTCCATGAAATAAATATTACCCAAAAAATCAAGCTAATTAAGAATTCAATCTAATTAAGAAAATGGTGAATTTCCTTGGATCAACTTATATAATACTGTACTTTGTAATTTAGATTGTCATATTATTCAATTACTACATCAATCACTATACTACCAACCTAAAAGTCACTAAATTTGCCTAAAATTACATTTAAAAGCAACAAATAAAATACAAATTAATAAAAGCTGCAGCAAAATCAGTAGAAAAAACTTGAAAATATCAAAAGTAAATCCATCAATGAGATTGAAGGAAACAAATGTATACCATAAATGCAGTTGTTGAGCAAACTTCAGAAAGATCTTAACACTGAAAATCAAGAACACAAGTACCATCAATTCATTTACAGAAACTCACGATCATCAACAATTTCCGATCTTCGATCAATTTAGTCTACAGAAGACGAAACGACGGCGTATGCGGTAGTTCAGGAAGATTAATCGAAAATCCGAGGAAAGGCAGTGGTGGTAGTGACGGTGAAGTTCTAGAAGATTCTAGAAGATGGTGTAAAAGCGGCGATTGATGGCGGCGGCGGTGGTTGAAAGAGAGGAGAAGCAGCGTGGTGGCGGTGCGGAGTGAAGAGTGAAACTGATACTGAAAATTGAAACGTGAGAGGGTGTTAAAGATATTTTTTGGCTAGTTTTTTATTCCGCTCATTAACATAGTGGGTCTAAAATAACCTTCGCGTTTGCATCTTTTTCGTGTATTCTTAACTTGTTAATCCTCGTATTTGCATATGTTTCGTAGATCCTTGTGAATACTCATTGACATAACGAGATTAACGACTAACGTTAACCATTGTGTTTGCATGTGTTTCATAGGATTTGACTTGGAATATTCATTGACATCACGAGATTAACGACGAACGATAACCCTCGCAAGGACGGATCCAGAAATATTTTATCGACCGGGCCAATATTAATAGAATACAAAACTCAACTAACACAAGCGACACAAATCATATCTATAAAAACCTTAATAAAATTATAAAAATAACTAAAAATTATATGATTACTTGTCTTAAAAATATTCTCAGCAATTTCTTTTTCTATATACACAATCAAGTAATCTGAGAGGAATTCATCTTCCATCTTGTTTCGCAAACTAGTCTCACAATTTTCATTGCTGAAAATGCTCTCTCGGTAGTTGATGTACTTACTGGAAAGGTCAAAATAAGTCGAATCAATCTATCGACTAGAGGATATATATTCGACTTCCCACTCTCTGCTAAACATTGACATAAATCCCTTATGTTATTTAAATTCTTCAAATGTGCATGATTAGAAACATCACGGTGAAAATGCTCTAAAAAGTCTTCGGGGTAAAACTTCTCTGTAAGCTCACAAATGTTTTCCACATTAAAGTGTTTATAGCCATCATTAATGTACTTAAAATAAGTAACTTTGTTGCTTTTTCATTAAATCGGTTGTTTAGTTCTTGCAATTGTTGATCCATAGTAGGTGTAAACACATCAATTCTATAATGACGTTCCACTGTAATGATATTATTGTTACGTCGAGAGCGAATTATATCAAAATAGGAAGCAACCATATTAG
Source organism: Chenopodium quinoa (assembly GCF_001683475.1). Lineage (NCBI taxonomy): Eukaryota > Viridiplantae > Streptophyta > Magnoliopsida > Caryophyllales > Amaranthaceae > Chenopodium > Chenopodium quinoa. Next base: position 597,232 of record NW_018743033.1, read on the forward strand.
GGATAGAAATGTCACGACTAGAGCAGAATTCTTGTACTTTTAATAACAAATTATCCCAACCATTGTCTCAAAAGTCTTGAATTGAGTCTTTTGTGCTAGCAACTAAATCCATGGCATTTAAAATGTCTTGTGATTTAAATTGCAAAGCATGACAAAGTACATGTGTGAAACCCATAAGTTCCTGCATCATATGTATGATCAATATAAAATCATAGGCTAACAACCTTTTTAGAGCATACTTAGCATCCCCACGTTGAGAATATGAGGCTCGACGATCAACGACAATTTTTTCTAGAACCGTCCGAGTGGCATTAAACATCCTTAGTAAACTACAAATTGACTTCAAATGTGAACTCCACCTCGTATCCCCTGGGCGTTGCAAGGTGCCTATTTGATTTAACCCCTTTTCCGGTTTCAACAGCCTCAATTTCAATTAAATGATCCAATTCAGATATTTGTCTATCTTGTAATTCATCATGACGTTTAGAAGAGGAACTAACAACATTCACAATAATAACTAAATCATTAAAAAAATCATGAACCTCAAATACTTCTCTTGCAGCAGCAATAAGAGCCAGTTGTAATTGATGCGTTAAACAATGCACATAAATGCATAAGGACAATCATTCATAAACAAAGCTTGTAAGCCATTCCATTCCCCACGCATATTACTAGCTCCATCATATCCTTGTCCTCTAATATTTTTGATATCCAATTCATGATTAAATAAAACCCTACATATTTCTTCTTTAAGTGTTTTAGAGGTTGTATCTTTGACATGTACTAACTCCAAATAACGTTCTCATAGAATTCCATTCCTATCAACAAATCTTATAACAATAGTCATTTGTTCCCTTTTAGATATGTCACGAGATTCATCAACAATAATGCAAAACTTTGAATCACCAATCTCTTCACGAATTTCTTTTTGTACTTTTTGAGCAAAGATGTGCAAAATTTGTTTCTAAATGGTCGGAGCTGTGTAAATGGCATTTTGTGGAGCATTACCTAGCACAACCTTTTGTACCTCATTGTATGAAGCAATAAGTTTTAGCATCTCTAAAAAGTTTCCCTGATTTTTTGAATCTACTCCCTCATCACGTCCTCTAAAAGCACATTTTTGAAAGGTAAGCCACCGTACAACTTTTATTGAAGCAGTTAGCCTTAAATGATTATCAACAATCTGTTTTGGAGTAAGTTTTTCAAAAAGTGTGTCAACGTGACCCTTTGGGTTTTTATGATTCTCCCACATTACTACAGAATATACATGAGTTGAATTAGTGTCTTTTCCCATACGAGTCTTAAATGCACAATCTTTACCACCAACTCTCTTCCAGGCTTTAAAACCATTTACTGTAAAAGCATCTGAACCACCCTTTCCAAATGGTTTCTTCAAAGAGGAAGCATAGGAAACAATAAGCAGCATCAGTAGTTGGTGAATACTCCAACCAATTAAAAGTCTTAAACCATTTTGATTGAAATCTTCATGGATCTGATGGGCCATAAGTAGGATACTCTGACATTTGAAATTGATAAGGTCTGTATTTTACGAAAGCTGCAATAATATCATTTTTTTCCTCCGGAGTGTTATAACTACTAATTGGCTTATGCAAAGCCGGGTCACGCACTAATATGGTACCGCCTGTATTGATTGTAGGGTTATCTGATTGTTCATCTACATTTTGATTTGATGACTCTGGAACCACATTATCTAATTCAATAGCACTGGTTGGACCATCAGGGTGCGTGTTATCAACATTTATTTTAGGGGTAGATTTTGCTTTTGTAAAATATGAGTCAATTGTTTTCCTCTTCATCATTCAACCAAATAATAATATCGGAAAAACTAATTATCACTAACTACACTCAATAAAAATATGTATATATATAATTTCACAAATTCAATGCTAATTGGCTAATTGCTAAGGTAATTCGTATTGGATTAGTAATAAACTAATAATTTAGTAAAAGTCTAAAAGAACATGACAAATTGTCGACATATGAAATACAATTATACAAAATTAAATTATATTATGCAATTTAGATGACTTAAGAAAGGTACATACCCTATAAAATAAAGTAATGGATGATGAATTGAGGTTTTTCATCACTATTAATGGATGGAATATCACGGAGTAGCACAAATTTTGAGAGAAAATTAATTTTTTTTTTTTTTTAATTTTGATTGATTGGGCAATGTGATGATAATCTGACAAAGTTGCAGTTGTAGGTGATTTAGGCTTTGTACTTTTGTAGGTATCAGAATAAAATAGCGGAACTACGGAAGGCGGCAACACATACATTGAAGCCCAATTAATTTATTTATATCCGTGTTTTGCTATTTGGGCCTATATGAGTAATTTTTTTTTTTTTTTTTTTAGCATAGGGGGGCCACGGCCCAAGCAGGCCCCCTAGGTCCGTCTTTGAACCCTCGCATTTGCATCTGTTTCATAGATTTTGACTTATGAATCTTCATTGACATAATGAGATTAATGAGATTAGCGATTTTAAGCAAGATAATATTGTGTTGTGAGTTAATATTTTGGCTCAACTTTAAGTTATAAAAATTTGTTAGTCCGAATATCAATATAAATATTAATATTGATTCATTGGATTTGCGTACAAAGCTATGAACATTGAATTTAGGTGACTAAAAAAACAATTTGAAACTCAAAGTTGGTCCATTGGTTGTGTACCAACATGGAATTTAGGCAATTAAGAAAGCAATCTAGAATTCAAAGTTGTTTAGAAGTCAAAACTAATTAAAAA